>NC_041393.1:425971433-425985435 GCF_002162155.2 Triticum dicoccoides | reverse complement strand
GGGGGGGGGGTCAAACCTGGCAGTGGGTCAACCCACGCCGGTCATCGGGTCAGCGGTCGCCGGCGTTTAGCCGCCGGCGAATCCAGACGCGGCGGAGGGCTCGGAAACGAGCCACATGGCATCGTTTCGGCCGCGGTTTGTTGCATTCGAACGCGCGCAGTGGCGCGCATCTAGTGGTGGCGGTGACAGGTGCTGGGGTGGCCGGAAAAGTGGTCGGCGACGAGGTTTGGCGGCGGCAGCAGCTCGGGCAATCCTGGGGTCGGGGTTAGGGAGCACGGCAGGAGGGGCTGGGGCGTGCTACGGACTCCCGAGATCACGATGAGCACGACCGTGGCCTCGGATACGAGCTGCTTGGCTGTGGCCACGGCCACACCATGGCCGGCGGCGAGAGATTCTCGGGCAAGTGGTGGGGCTAGCTAGAGAGGGAGGTGGGGCACGGGAAGAGGGGAAATCAACACAGGAGCTCACAGCGGGTGCAGTGGTGGCCTCGGGGAGCTCGGGGACGTCTTCGGTGCTGCGAATCGAACGGCGGCGATCGCCGGCCGTGGCGATGAAGATGGCGGTGATGGCGTGGCTTCAGGGCACCCGGCGTCGCGTGCGTCGTGGTAGAGCTTCCCGGATCCAAGGCGGAGCTCGTGGCCTAACTGGCTGGGCGTGGGGATGCTGGTGGCTCCGGTGGCGCTCGTCGGCGGTCTCGGTGCATCCGGGGATGAGCGAGGGAGAGAGACAGAAGAGGGAGAGGGGATGCAGCGAGTGAGGGAAAGGAGAGAGGGGACGCGGGGCGTCGTCGTGGCGCGAATTAGAACGAAGGGCGGCCTCCAGCGCGAAGCAGGAGGTGGCCGGGGCGCTCGGGCGCACGCCACGCCTCGCCTCTGCCTTCTGGCAGAGGAAGAAGAGGACAAGGGGGGGGGAAGGTGGGCTGGGCCACGCTGGTGGGGGAGCTGGGCCGGCTGGGCTGCACGGTGAGGCCAGGTACTTCTTCTCTCTTTTTTTTTATTTCTGTTCTGTTTTTCTTTTAATTAATTCTTTTGCCACTGTTTGAATTAAAAATAATAATTCAAACAATGCCAAAGCTCCTCTGAACATTTTTATATTGCTAGATGGACTTTTCCAAAAGCTCATAAAATATTTCAGGGGTATTTGGAATTATATTCTAATCATATGAATATAATTCAAATTCAAATAGCTAATGATTTAAATTCAAAGTCCCAAAAATAAATCCTTTTAAAATGTTCATTATTTTTGGTTTGGATCAAAACCCTTGCCAAAAATATTAAACATCTAAGAGGAGCATTTTGGAACAATGAATGAGATTTTAGGGGTTTTTTGCCCCTCTTTTATTTAGGGTTTTGAGGCTTCCAATATTCCTCAATTCAAGTTTCAAAAATATAGACATGATGCACACATGAACTAGCCTAGAGCACTACCGGCAGCTAGGGATGTGACAATGAGCTTATCAATGAACTTGGAGGTGAGCTCGTAAGTATGTTTGGTCCTCTAGAAAGCTGGGCTCTGACGGTTATGGCATGGATGAAGAAGCTGTCCACCATACCGAAGGTGATTGGTGTTGAGATACCGGTGCATGAACCGGGGTTGTATTATTTGTCGCCACCAAGGCCGCCACGGACCATGTTAGAGATGTACGTGTATAGAGTGTTCGTGCATGTCGAAGAAGTGGTTAATCCATCAATCAAAGTCATGCCGCCGCCGCTGGTGCCAGGGTCCGTCGATGACGTCCATTACAGGATTCAACATCAGACATTCCCCGTGTTGCTCGGAACGATGGATGGCATAGGGCCTACTCCATCATGCGGTGGAGGCCACTGCTTATTTGGGAGAAGAGGCAGGGTTGGCTGCCTGGATGTGCTCTAATTTGAGGTAACAACTGAATCTTGTCAGATACTAGTTAAATCTGAGCTATGGGTGTGAAGCACTGATGTGCCAGTACATTTGATTGTGACGTGTTCTAATTTTGTACCTAAACTTTTTTTAGAAAGGGTTGTACAACTTAATGTGCTAGCAGAACTTATTGTGTTGTCTGTCTGTTTTCTTTGCACATCATTCAAGATATTTCCCTGTCATTGATAAAGACGATGAACCATTATGTATGAGTTCGTTGGTGTCAACATAGCCCTACCCGTAGCGGTCCACTGCTTCCATCCTGATTGTGCCGCCTACGTGATTTTTTATGCATCTTCAATGTGCTATGATGTTCTATATGATTGTGTCAACTATATAAGTTTTCACTTAGCATCAGCAATGCATATGGCTGAAAGATGTATTTACGAGCATCAACCGATGGGTCTCTCTCTCTCTGTCTCTCTCTCTCACACACACACGCATAAGTGGGCCCGTTGAATTATTTCTTTGCTCGTGACAGCTTTTTAGGTTCCACTGTAATCTAACTTTTTTCTTAAGTTATTAACTGAGCTCAGTGACTTCAAAAAGTTGTATAGAAGCCTTGTTTGGTCCTTCCCGGCGTCGCTGAATGTGGGCTGAGTAGCCATGTTAGGTTGTACTGTACTACATAGGCATTTTTTCCAACATCAGCAATGCAACTAGGCCGATAGTGTGCACAATATACGGGTCAACTTGTTATTCTCCGCCCCACTGGGCCACAAACTTTCCTAGGAGGTATGCATTAGGCTTAAGAAGAAAATGGACTTTTAAAAATAATAAATGTGATGTAATTATAATAACTAGGCAGTAACTATAAAAAATGCACCAAACGCGTAATTAGTTTTAAAAATATATTATTTTTGGAATTTCAAAATTTTAATTTCATGTGACGATCGGTTTTCCGGGTATTAAATTCCAGAAATGGCCATTGTGCTCACCAGCCCCAGGATTACTGTTAGCTGATGAGGCACCAACTTGATATAGAAATTCCAAGCAAAATACACAATATGTAGTACAAGACCATTCTGGCCTGTGAGTACAACAAATGGTTTCTAGTGGTTGATGGCGGAAGTGGCATGTGAATCGTCAGTATCTATGGGACTCCATTTCCCACAGGAACAGCTGACCAGGTTAACTCCTATCTTCGCGGGGCTGCTATCACCGTTGCTTAGTTTCCGGGGCTGTCCTTGCAACGCTCCTCTCCATGCAAGAAATCTAGCCAAGACAATAGCCAGGGACAAGCCAGTGAGTACTTTGAATGTACTCGCAAACATTATGAACACTGGGATAATATCAATGATAAACAAGCACTGAAATGTTCTACTATCACATCGTCAGTCATAAAAAAATCTCTTGTGCATGCAAGCAGGTTATTTATATGCAACATGAATATGCAATAGTGAAGTGGAGAATAAATGCCACAATCAGGCGTCTGTGCGACGCCACATGAAGGGCTTAGAAAGTATATAATTAATAAGCATGCCACAGTCGGGCGTCTCAGCGACACCACATAAAGGGCTTAAAAAGTAAGTAAATAACAAGCAATGCCACAGTCGGGCGTCTCAGCGACACCACATAAAGGGCTTATAAAGAAATTAAATAACAAACATTGCCACAGTCGGGCGTCTCAGCGACACCACATAAAGGGCTTAAAAAGTAAGTAAATAACAAGCAATGCCACAGTCGGGCGTCTCGGCGACACCACATAAAGGGCTTATAAAGAAATTAAATAACAAACATTGCCACAGTCGGGCGTCTCAGCGACACCACATAAAGGGCTTATAAAGAAAATAATCACAATGAATATCCAGGAGGTAGAACCGTCCCAAGGATACTCAATAATATAATGGGTTAGTCCATAATAATAATAATAATCATAATCATCATATCAGCACAATTCACAAGCCATGATCCATGTTCTGATTAAGCAATTTCTCCTCCGAAGACCGACACTAAGACCGACACTTGACCCATCCCAGACTGTAATCCTTAACCATGGACACGGCTATTCGAATAGATTTAATCTCTGCAGAGGGTGTACTCTTTACCCACGAGTAACGGATTTCGTTAGTCCATCAGGACTAATTCCGCCTACGGTCTTTTGATTGAAAACACACCTATCCGCACACACCAGCCTAACTTACCGGTGTCTGGAAATCACCCACAACACCCGTTAAGCAAAACTCTAAGTGGGGAGGCTACAACCTCGACGTAGCATGGGATCACAAAATTTATACCGTGCGTAAACTAGGGGAGCTACCCCTTCGGCTACAACCGAAACACCCATGCCCCCGGGTCAGGTGGCATGCCTACCGGATGCCTCCGGTATCTTCCACCATGGCCTCTCTGTAAGGTGTGTGCTAGGAAAGGGGTTGACAACTTACTGAACCGTACCCTACATATGGCAGGGACAAGTGGTAGTACGAAACAGGTATGGGGGTTACCGGAACAAGACTCGATCTATGGTCGACTCAGGAGGTTTAAATATTCCCTGCATGGTTAGCATAACAATTTATACTTCAACCAACAGACAGAATCACCCGGTGGCATATCTCCTCATGCCATACCGGACATGCCCGTCTCGACGGAGGACTAGGGACAAGACCGTGTCTACTCAAGATAGAGGCTTTCTCGGATTTCCTTCCGGTATGCATGAAAGGCATATGATGGTGATTACTGTCACAAACATGTCAAACTCCAATAGCATGAAATCATCAATATGTACTCATGCAAATGACCGTATCACCACATAAAATAAAGAGTTCTCCGAAGTGAGACGATGTTATAACCGTCTCAACCAATGCACAAAAATATTATGCCAGGGTTCAGAATGTTTTCCTTCAAGGTGTGGAGAAGTGGGGGGGGGTGCTCTCCAATTTTTTTGAAAGCTTTCTTCTCTCTCTCCAAAATCCTATTTTAAATAAATTTGAATTAACACACATTTCCAAAACAGCACAAAAAAGTTGTTTGAATTTTTTTGAAATAAATCTTAAAATAAACTAGACAATATTTGACAGGGGTAGGAAAAAGAAACAATTCATTTGGAGTTGTATTTAAAAAGTTATAGACAGTCAAAGTTCTGGTCAAAATCTGTTTTTAAAATAAAACAGAAAAAAAAACGTTTCGAACTGACCACGTCGAAGGCGTATTTTGAATTTACGCCTCCACGTATCCAGCGTGGACGGCGTGCAAGTCACTGATAGTGGGTCCAGCGGGCCCACTGGTCATGTTTGACTAGTCCTCCCCCTCCTCTTCCTCTGCCCCGAGCGGAGGCGGAACTCCGGCGACGCTCGCCGGCAAACGGCGGCACCGTTTGAGACACCAAGGGTGGGGATGGATCCGCGGTTCCCGTGCGGTCCTCCCAGTGGTCGTCAGTCAGGTGGGGATGGAGGGAATCATCGGCGGCGAGCTTCGCGGCGGCCGGTGGCTTTGGTGGCAAAGTGGGTTTGGAGCTACGGTGGTTTTCCGTCGCAGCTGGGGGTCTGGTCGGCTCCGCAAGATGGAGTGGAGTCGTTTGGTGGCGTTGGGATGGCTGGGGAGGCTCTGGTTGTGCCGAACGGAGCCGGGAGGCGGCGGTGGCCGAACTGGCCGGAGTCGGGGAAGACGGCCTCTTCCTCTTCAATTGACGGCAACGGGGGCACTAGGAGGATGGTGTGAGGCTGCCTGCGTGCTCGGAGGGGCTCCGGGGCTTCCTTTATAGCACAACCATGTCGGTTCGCGGTGGCCGTGGATCAGCTCGTCGGCGGACCGCTCTACTGTGCTACAGGGCGACGTGGCGGTGGTAGGCTAGCTCCAGGGGCTAACAACGACCACTCCATTGTCGAAGGAGGCGAGCTGGAGCGCTGTGGTGGTTTGGCCGGTGCCGCCCATGGCGGTGGCGGATGCGGCCACAGGTGTGGCGCCAAGAGGCTTGCTGGCGACTCTGCAGGGGGCGAGGAGGCGGTCGGGGCTTTTGGCGTGACGCGGCGAGAGGGAGAGGATCAGGATGAGCTCGGGGAAACTTATCCAGGGGGCGTGCGGGCTCGGACGCGAGCACGTGCAAAACGCGCGCTCTGCTCGCGCTCCGGGCGTGCACGGCACTTGTTCGACGAAATGCCAGGGCGACCAAAGTTGCTAGAGAGCTAATGAAAATCCACAGGCCTGAGTTAGAGACATATAGAAGGTTACTAGACAACTTGGTTTGGGACAAGGGAAAAATTCACAACACAAAACCTTCAACCATGCCAAATCTGTCCATGCACACAGGGTGTTTGACAAAATGCCACAAGCACCTAGGCATTTCTTAGAGTGTCCAAATCTTCCAGAGTGAGGTATCTTTAGATGCATGAGAGGTTGGTGAGGTTAGTTTGTCCAAAGCACAAACTTGCTAGTGCAAGTTTTGCAAAACTTCAATTCTGGACAGGAGTTAAATGGCATTACTTCCAGAACCAAAAATAATCCAATGGGTGCATGCTCCTGGACTTCGGGGTTTTGTAGGGTTGACTTCAAGCAGGAGAATGCACAAGGTCACTAGAGAAAAAATAATTAGGTGTCGGTGTACTAAAGTAGGGGTACCTTAGTATCCCGAACTTGTGCACGGGCAGTCGCAGCGCCCCGCGGCAAGGCTTGCCGGGAGACCGCCAAGGTTCTCCGCATTTCCTTTGGAGCCATTCAAGAACAAAGTGTTTAAACCGAGAAGACAAGGCCCCGGCAAGAGGAGTTTGCCGGGAAGATCAAGGCCCCGACAAGAGGAGCTTGCCGGGAAGGCCAACCAAGGCATTCCAAACAACTTGCCGCGACGCGCCTCGCATCCCGGCAAGACCCGGCGAGCGACAAGCTCACGGGCGCGACAAGAAAACGGCCGCGGCAAGGCGCTTGTCGCGGCAAAACTACCACTTCGCACCCGCGCTCCAGCGCATCCGCCAACGTGTCGCCTTGAGGCTTTTCCAGGCGCGCGTGGCAAGAAGCTGTGCAGCTAGCGGTGCGAGGTGGCGAGCGGAGATGATGAGAAGGCCATCGTGGCAATCGGTGGCGCCCCTAACGGTCACTTTTCTGCACTGTTTGGGCGACACGAACGAGCATTTAATGCCTTTGTCCCCTGCCGTCAGAGTTAGGTAGGGTGCAGTGTACAATTAGGTGTACCAACCATTCTTTTTACATTTTTCCCCCACTTACGTTGCCACCTGTCGGTGACCCCTTTGAACGTATAAAAGGAGGCCCATGCGCAACGTAGAAGAGGTTCGAGGCATTCGAGACCAGAGAACACTCACGCTCTCGAGCAAGAACATAATACAACCACAAAGCAGCAGTAGGAGTATTATCTCTCCGGAGAGCTCTGAAGCTGGGTAAAATCACTCGTGTGCTTCGCCTCGATCTGCTCTTCGTGCGATCTCCGCTCCCTGCCGGACCGAAAAGGGGCCCCTGCCCCATAGGTGTTCGTTCCCACGACATCTTTGGCGCGCCAGGTAGGGGGCGTCGAGGTTGTGTGAACCTGATCCGGTGTTCACGCGGGCTACATCGTCATCTTCATCGACATGCCACCGAAGAAGAAGGCTTCGGAGGTGGCTGCTCCGTCCACGTCGATTCCACCGCCACCGGAGCAAACGGGTGGTGGGGTAGACGCCGGCGGAGGAACGGGCGCCGACAAGGGAGCTCATGCTGCTGCCAGGTCCAAGGACAAGGCGGCGCAGACCTCGGTGTCCGTACACGCAGCACGCCCATCTCAGGAGGCGCGGGACCAACAACGTCATGGTACTCGCGGTACCATACGTCCGTTGGGTCAAGACCGAGCTGGTGGATCTCGGGACGCTCAAGACCAGCATGCACGCCAACATGCTGGCACGAGCGCGGCAAGGTCGCCTGGACGAGATGCTGCTCCTTCTAACACTGTTAGAAGTGCGAGCATATCTCGCTCCTCGCACCGTTCACCGCCGCCACCCAAGACCCCAGAAGAAGCGTTGGCCCGAGCTCAACTGCTCCTAGATTACCCTCTAGCGCCAGACAAGATCGACGATTGGAGGGCCACCATTCAGAGCCTCATCGGCTTCGCCAACGGCGACACTCCCCGGCAACCGAGCACATCGAAGCCACGGCAAGACGCCCCGGCGCGAGCCGATGGTGACAAGACCGGTGGGGGTGCAACCACCGTGCACTCTCCACCCCGAAGGCCAAGATCGCCGACTCGCCGGGTCAACCTCGACAGCGACTCCACTGCATCGTCGGATCCGCGAGCCCGTCGCGATCAGCGCCAAGTTCTCCAAGAACGGCAATAAGAGGACGCTCGTACTCGCATCGAGCGCCGAAGAGAAGCGCGACGTCAATCAGACCAGCACACTGGGCCCGCTGTCGACATGCATGCGCCAGGGGAACCAGGCGACTTGCCGTACGCGGTAGGTTGCCCTGCGTTCATTCGTGAGCTGCGGCAAGTCCAGTGGCTCAGTACGAAAAATTTCAAGCCAGATGTACCAGAGAAGTACGACGGCAGGTTGCATCCGTCGGAGTTCCTCAGCATCTACACCATTGCGGTGCAAGCTTCCGGGAGGGGGGAGGGCGACGACAAGATCCTCGCCAACTACATCCCATTTGTGCTCAAGCCCAATGTCAGGTCTTGGCTCATCCACTTGCCGGACAACTCCATATCCTCATGGGCGGATCTGTGCCATCAGTTTGTCGGCGCCTTTACTGGCGGCCACAAGCCTCATGGACAAGAGAGCGATCTTCATCTGCTCGCCCAAAAGGATGGAGAGCCCCTGCGCAAGTACATTCAAAGATTCAGCCAAGTACAGTGCAACATCCCAGATGTCCACCCTGCCGCGGTCATCAGCGCGTTCCATCAGAACGTCCGAAACCGCAGGATGCAGGAGGAGATGGCGATGTGCAAGATCAGGGACGTCAGTGAGCTATATGCCCTGGACGACAAGTGTGCGCATGCTAAAGAAGGGAGGAAACTCCCCGGAGAGAACACAGGAGCAGGAGGATCTGACAGTGAGGATGCCGCCCCGGCAAGAAAAAACCGGCGGCGGAACAACAGGAAGAGGAAAGGCAAAGATGTGCTAGTCGTCGAGCAGTCTGGCAACGGAGGTGGCAGTGAGAAAGCCAAAGCTGGTAACTCCGGCGAGGCTGTGGTTGCCGCCGACAAGCAGGGCGGCTCCGACAAGCAGTACTGCAAAATCCACCGCACCAAAGGCCATGATCTCCAGAGTTGCAAGAAGGTTGAGCAGCTCGTTGAACAGCAGAAAGCTGAGTACGAGCGACGCGACAAGGACAAGGCCCAAGAAGGTACTGGGGGATCTGGCAAGAAGCGTCCCGGCCGGGGAGGACGCCGCGGCAAGGCCAAGCAGCGGCAAGGAGACAGACCTCCCCGCGGCCGCGACAAGGATGAATATGAAGACGATGACGAAGAGATGGATGATGACGAGGCCGACGAGCAGGAGTTTCAGAAAGCCACGAAGGTTCTGTGCGTTGACGGCTGTGCTTCTCTGCATACTTCGCACCGCCAGCTCAAACAGTGGGTGCGGGAAGTTAATGCAGCAGAGCCACCAGTTGAGTCACGCAAGCCTCTGAAGTGGTCCAACACGCCTATCGTCTTTGATATTGAGGATCACCCTGATCGCATAACTGCGGTCGGGTGCTTGCCGATGTTGGTCTCACCAACTATCCGCAACCTCAAAGTCACAAAGATGCTAGTTGACGGCGGGGCCGGCTTGAACCTAATCTCCTCCGCGGTACTCCAGAAGCTACAGATCCCTGACAGCGAGCTCGAAGAAACCGGCACGTTCCAAGGAATCAACCCGGGAAGGAGCAAGCCGAAAGGGAAGATTACGTTGCCGGTAACATTCGGCAGTGAACTGAACTTCAGGACTGAGAGGGTCACTTTTGACGTCGCTGATTTCCCGTTGCCATACAATGGGATACTCGGCCGTCCAGCACTCGCCAAGTTCATGGCAGCCTCTCACTATGCATATAACGTGCTGAAGATGCCGGGTCCGATAAGTGTTATTTCTGTCCCTGGCGACAAGAAAGATGCTCTTATCTGCACCGACAAGATCTACCGGGAAGCAGCAGCCGCAACAGAACGCAAAACACTTGCCGCTGAAGCTCCCGGGGGGAATAAGAAGACCAAGTCCGGTAAGAGCTCTGATGCCCACTCCGGCAAGCGCACCTCTTCGGAGTGCTGCGCTACCGTCGAGGACGCACCATCGAGCTCCATCGGCAAGTGTAAGAAGGCGAAGGCAGCTCCGCCAGAGACCAAGAAGGTGTCCGCCAAGGAGGACGACGCTGGTGGTACCTTCACCATCAGTGCCACGCTCGACCCCAAATAAGAAAGCGCGCTCATTGCTTTCCTGCGGGCGAATGTCGACGTGTTTGCGTGACGACCGTCTGACATCCCCGGTGTTCCTAGGAAAGTAATTGAGCACCATCTTGCCCTCTGTCCTCATGCGCGGCCCGTCAAGCAGAAAGTAAGGAAACAAGTAGTGGAGCGCCAAGAATTCATTGCAGAAGAGATCAAGAAGTTGGAAGCAGCATGCCTTGTTAGAGGAGTGCTCCATCCTACGTGGTTGGCCAATCCTGTAGTTGTGCGCAAGGCGAACGGGAAATGGAGGCTTTGTATTGACTTTACTGATGTTAATAAAGCTTGTCCCAAGGACCCATTTCCCTTGCCACGCATTGACCAGATTGTTGACTCCACGGCCGGATGTGATTTGCTTTCATTTCTTGACGCATACTCAGGATACCATCAGATCTTCATGGCAGAAGAGGATGAGGAGAAGACCGCATTCATCACTCCATGTGGCACGTACTGTTTCGTACGGATGCCCTTCGGTTTGAAGAATGCTGGTTCGACATTTGCAAGAGTAGTACATGAAGCTTTTGAGCCATAGTTACACAGAAATGTGGAAGGCTACAAGGATGACATAGTGGTCAAGAGCAAAGACAAGGCAACCCTGATTCAAGATTTGGATGAAACTTTTGCAAATCTGTGCAAGATCAACCTCAAGCTAAATCCCGAGAAGTGCGTGTTTGGAGTCCCTTCCGGCAAGCTTCTCGGGTTCTTCGTGTCTCAGCGGGGGATTGAAGCCAATCCCGACAAGATCAAGGCCATTGAGCAAATCAAAGCACCAAAGCGCGTCAAGGATGTACGAAGGCTTGCCGGCTGCATGGCTGCTCTCAGCAGGTTTATCTCTAAGTCTGCTGAGCGTGCCCTGCCATTTTTCAAAATTTTGAAAAAGGCAGGTCCAATGATATGGACTCCGGAAGCGGAGGCTGCGCTGCAGGACTTGAAGAGATACCTGTCCTCCACTCCAATACTTGTCGCACCTAAGCCACAAGAGAAGTTGCTGCTGTATCTGGCGGCAACCAATCAAGTGGTTAGTGATGCGTTAGTAGCAGAGAGGGAGGCAGATGATGAGCTGGCAACCGCGGCAGATACTTCCAGCGACAAGCAGGGGGCTTCGCCGACAAGCTCTGGTCCCGACAAGGATGGATCTGCGCAGGCGCAGGAGGTAAAACAGAAGAAAATGGTGCAGCGCCCGGTTTACTTTGTCAGTTCCCTTCTGCAGGGGGCTAGATCGAGGTACTTTGGTGTGCAGAAGTTGCTTTTCGGCCTTCTCATGGCCTCGAGAAAACTGCGCCATTACTTCCAAGCACATGAGATCATAGTTGTCACTCGCTTTCCGCTGAAGAGGATACTGCAGAATCCAGAAGCGACAGGCAGGATTGTCGAGTGGGCGCTGGAATTGTCAAGCTTTGGCCTCAAGTTTGAAAGCACTTCAACCATCCAGAGCCGAGCATTGGCAGAATTCATAGCAGAATGGACGCCAACACCAGATGAAGAAATTCCGGAAACGAGCATCCCCGTCAAGGAAGCAAGCAAAGAATGGCTCATGTACTTTGATGGTGCCTTCTTGCTGCAAGGCGTCGGTGCCGGCGTGCTGCTTGTCGCACCCACCGGAGAGCACCTCAAGTACGTAGTCCAAATGCACTTTCCCAAGGAGCAAGCAACAAACAATACTGCAGAGTATGAAGGTTTGCTTGCCGGTCTCAGGATCGCGGCAGACCTTGGGATCAAGAAGCTCATTGTCAGGGGTGACTCGCAGCTTGTCGTCCGCCAAGTAAACAAGAACTATCAGAGTCCGTTGATGGAAGCCTATGTTGATGAAGTGAGAAAGTTAGAAGAACACTTTGACGGCCTGCAGATGGAACACGTTCCAAGAGCTCAGAACGACATTGCCGATGGCCTGTCAAAATGCGCTGCACTAAAGTTACCTGTGGAACCAGGGATCTTTGTGCTCAAACTAACTCAACCATCTGTGACACCATCAACTGGACAGAGCAAAAAGAGGAAGTTGGTTTCTGGTGACTACTTTCTGGCTGAGCTTCCTGAAGCCGCCGCCAAGAAGGTCCCCAAGATCAACACCAAGGGTGCTGAGGAGCAGTCTGCTCCGACAAGCCCTAAGGTTTGTTCCGTTGAAGCAGACGCTCCCGACGATTTTTTCTCCGGCAAGCTTGCCGGGGAACATCAAGCTCCGGTTGAACCGCAGGTTCTTTCCGTAGAAGCGGATGTTCCCGCAGCAGCATATGTGCCTTTAGTCCTTGTTGTCGAGCCGCAAGCTCCAGCATGGGCGCAGCAGATTGTCCATTTCCTTAAGACAGGAGAACTTCCCGAGGAGCAAGAAGAAGCAGAAAGAGTAGCCCGGCAGTCAAATATGTACCAGTTTGTCGACGGCATACTGTACAGAAGGAGACTCAACGGTGTGAAATTGAAGTGTATTTCCCGGGAAGAAGGACAAGAGCTGTTGGCGGAGATACATGGAGGCATATGTGGTCACCACATTGGCGCAAGAGCACTTGCCGGCAAAGCATTCCGGCAAGGTTTCTTTTGGCCGACAGCCCTCCAGGATGCAACTGCACAAGTAACCAAGTGTGGAGCGTGCCAGTTCCACTCCAAGCAGATACACCAGCTAGCTCAAGCTCTCACGACGATCCCTTTATCCTGGCCATTTTCGGTCTGGGAGCTCGACATCCTCGGCCCCTTTCCCCGAGCTGTCGGGGGCTTTGAGTACTTGTACGTCGCCATCGACAAGTTCACAAAGTGGCCGGAAGTGGAAGCAGTGAGGAAGGTGACAGCACAGTCAGCAGTCAAGTTCTTCAGGTCGATTGTTTGCCGTTTCAGAGTCCCTAACAGGATCATCACCGACAACGGCGCACAGTTCACGAGCCGCACCTTCATGCAGTACGTCCAAGATCTTGGCGCCAAGGTGTGCTTCGCTTCTGTTGCTCACCCGAGAAGCAACGGTCAAGCGGAGAGGGTAAATGCTGAAGTGCTGTGCGGGCTCAAGACCAGGACTTTCGACAGGCTGCACAAGTGCGGAAAGAACTGGATCGAGGAGCTGCCGGTGGTTCTTTGGTCGATCAGGACGACGCCCAACCGAGCCACTGGCCAGACACCTTTTGCTCTAGTCTATGGAGCGGAGGCGGTTCTCCCCACGGAACTCGTATACGGATCGCCTCGAGTGCTCGCTTATGATGAACTCGAGCAAGAGCAGCTGCGACAAGATGACGCGCTGCTCCTTGAGGAAGACCGTCTTCAGGCTGCTGTACGAGCTGCTCGCTACCAGCAAGCTTTGCGCCGCTACCATAGCCGCAAAGTTAATGCCAGAAGTCTCGAGGAAGGCGACCTTGTTCTTCGGCGCGTTCAGTCCGCCAAGAATTCCAACAAGTTGACGCCAAAGTGGGAAGGCCCTTACCGAGTGAAACGAGTCACTAGGCCCGGCGCTGTCCGCCTTGAGACCGAAGATGGCTTTCCGGTGAGCAACTCCTGGAACATTGAGCATCTTTGTAAGTTTTACGCGTAAGGCGCGGTTGCCGGAACCTGTTCCGGCAACCACCTTTTGTACAAGCCTTGCCGCTGTTGCATGTAACCCTTTGTACAAAGCCGGGCGCAGACCCCGTGCATAAATAAAGCTCATGTGCTCTGCACGCCCTGTCAATTTCATGCTTTTTTTTATTTTTGCATGTATTATCTGACACATTGTGCAGCACCTACCTCTGGTAAGCAATAACGAGCCATAAGGCTCCATATCTTTATTTTCTCTTCTTTCTTTTTCTCAAAGGAAGGGAAAGG
>NC_041393.1:425959094-425971183 GCF_002162155.2 Triticum dicoccoides | reverse complement strand
CCAGACGTCGTTCAAACAAGTATCGCCTTACCGGGAAGCAAGCGACATAAAAGCTAAGTTGCCAAAGTTTGAGCAATCAATTTTAAAATTTTTAAAGTTATCTTCCTTGAACGACCGTGCTTTGTATGGAAAACCTGTGCGCGGAGGAACCGACTCGTAGCTAGTTGCGCCCTTATTTTGTTTTGAGTCTGCTCAACAACTTAAGTGTGCTGCGACTAGTTGCGACAAGGTTTCTTGCCGATGGCGGCACCGCCAGCAGGCTGCTGATGTTCCGCACTCAGCGCTCGCGGCAAGGGTGCCTGTGCCGGCAAGTTTCCTAAAAGCGTAGGGCAAAAACATACAAAGGAAGGAATCAAGTAAATGAAGTAACATAGCAGTTGATACCCAAGAAAAAGTTATATTACAAGATAACTTGTCGCGGCTCTAATGGATCGTTTTCGTAACATGGCCAGCAGCGGCAAGAAAAGAAGATAGCAAGCGGCCTAATCTACACGGCCGCCATCGACCCTCTTGACCTCGTTCATCTTGTCCACAATGGGTGCGACAAGGGCCTTGAGCGTGTCCAGATCAGCATTCGCCGGCAGCTTCTTGAGGACGTTGGTGAGGTTGAGGCCTGGGTTGCGGAAGGCCACCTTCACCAACACCTTCTCCAGGACTCTGGCGCAGATCGTGCGCAACTCGTCGGCCAGCTGCTTTGGGATCTGTTCCCGGAGTCGCTGGAGGGCCGTCGCCACGCCCTTGAAGAACAGAGTGAGCTTGGCGCTGGGCTGGAGGTTCTCGTTGGAGGAGTACCCGAGATCCTCCACCCCCAGCTGCACCAGCTCCTCGTCGATGACCGCAGCGATGTTCATGAGGCCCTCTATCCAGAGCTCTACCGTCTCCCTGAAGGTGTTCTGAGTTTCGGCGACCCTCGTCAGCAGCGCTTCGTTGCCCTTGATTTCCTCCTTCAAGGCCACCTCCCGCTCCTTGGCATCATCCAGCGTCTGGGTCAGTGTGGCCAGCTTCAGCTCAAGATTGGCGTTGGAGTCCTTGGCGGCGCTCAGCTCCTTACCCTTCTCGGCGAGTTGGCCCTGCAGCTCACCATGAGCAAGGGCATCCTTCTCGCGCTCACGCTGGAGCGCGGCAAGCTCTTCATCCTTCCTCTTGAGATCGCTCTCCAGCCGCGCCACCTTTGTCTCCAACTCCTTGGCGGCCTCGGCAGCTGCGGCAGCGTCCTGTGCTTCCTTGAGAGCCCCGCCAAGTGCTTGCTCGCGCGCGGCAAGATCCTCCTCATGGCTGTCAAGATTAACTTTCCGCTGCGCCAGCTCACCCTCCCGCGCGAACAGCTCCTCGCCGGCAAGCCACTGCTGCTCTTCGGCTCCAGCCTTTTTGAGCAGGAAGGCTTTCCGCGCCTCGACGAGCTGCGCCCGCTCCTCTACAATGGACTGGAGAGCTTCCTGGTTGCGCTCCCGGAGCTCCTCCGCACGCTTCTCAATGTCTGCTCCCGCCTGCGCGACAAGCGCTTCCCGGGATTCCACCTTGGCTTGTCGGGCGCGGTAGAGCAACACCAGCTTCCGGAGCAGCTGCTCCTCCTCAGACTCGCCGCTGCTGCTGCTTGGCGCGTCGACTAGCGTCAGCCCGGCAGAGGCGAGCACTTCTCCATCAAAAGTCTCTCCTTCAACCGGTGCCCTGGAGCTTGATTCCCAGGGAAGCTTGATGAAGCCACCGTCGCCGGCCTTCAAGTAGGCGTCGGGCTGGGGTTCTTCGGAGCCCGGTGCTGCATCAGTGGTGGAGGGATCGGTGGTTGGCGTAGCGCCTTGCGCTCCTGCGGCCTCAGCGTCGTCAGTGCGACCGCCGGATCCCTCGCCAGCTCCTGCGCCAGCAGCCTTGGCGGCCTCCTTGCCGGCAGGATCGTCGGCGCCGGCCTCTTCTTCGGTGGTGGCGGCGTCGTTAGTGTCGCCGCGTGCGTTCTCCTCGTCGGTGGCCTCGGTCTCCATTGCCTCTGTGGAAGGTGGATCTGAAGGCCAGAGGAGGAAGAAAAGTCAAGCAAATATCCAAAAAAGAAAATCGGAAGAAAAACCCAAGGGAAGTTTCAAGCAAGGGGGTTACCTGTGCTGGGATCTACAGTCATAGGATCCGTCAACGGGGGTTCGCTGGCACCGCCCCTTGCCGGAGACTCCTCCCTTGCCGGAGACTCCTCCCTTGCCGGGGACTCTTCCCTTGCCGGGGAACCCTCCCTTGGCGGCGTAGTTGAAGCAGATGGCATCTCAGGGGCGGCTTCCGGAGGCTCCTGGTGAAGATGTTCTGCTCCTGCACAAGCAAACCAACAGTTAGATATCAACAAAGGAAAGAACACCCATGCGCGCCCAACAGCGAGAAGAAGATCATATACTTACGCTGGGGGCTGCGCTGGGGGCTGCTTCGGGGAGTAGTTGCCGGGTCCGGCAAGGTGGTCTTGGGCGCGCCCCCTGTCGTCACGGTGGGCTCGTCCTCGACGACAATCACCGGAGCCTTGGCTCTCTTCGCCGCTCTCTAGGCCAGGGTCCGGAAAAGGAATCGGTTCAGGGTAAAGCAGATCAGATACAAGACAAAAACTGCAAGAATTGAAGAACAATAAGTACAACAAGGAAGCTCACTCTTCTTCCTCCTCGTCAGAGCTGAGTGCGGAGAGGTCGCAGTCAGGACCACCGCCGGCGCGATGAGGCGGAGGAGTGGGTGCCCTTGGCCGCTTGGCGGGGACAGTAGCGGTGGGCCGGGATAACCCCGCTCCGGTTGCCGCCGCAGCGCGGGGAGCTCCCGCGGCAACATTGCTTGTCGCGGCAGAGCGCGTCGCACGGTGCAACGGTTGCTGGCCCGTCTGCCGCCCTGCTACTTCCCCGGTCTTGCGGAGACGTCTTCTTGGCGGAGCTGGGGGCTGCACTGGGGGCTGCGCCGGGGACTCCGTTTGCGGCAAGCTGCTTGGAGACGGCGGGCCACTTGTACCTTCGGCGGGCTCGCCCGACTCGGCGTGAGGCACGGCAAGCTCTTCCTCGCCGTCAATCCACTCTCGCTCGGCAAGGCTTGCCGCCTCTGCTGCCTCTGCCTCCTCCACGGTAAAACCGAACTCGCCCGTGGCAGCGGCTGCCGCCGCCTCTTCCGCTCTGGTGGCGATGCGCTTCAACTCCTCATCAGTGGTGTCGCGGGCGAGGCTCCCCTGCTTGTCGGCGCGGACCGCTACCTCCACCAGGCCGTCGAAGAACTGCTGCACAACGTCGTCCGCAGGCTCCTGCCAGGTGGGGACGATCCCATGCGAATCGCACTACGACATCATTGTGCGGATGCGATCCAGGGAGGAGTTGTTGCACAACGGAACGACGCTCGCCGGCAACCTGAACCACTCAGGATGATGAGAATCGTGCTTGAACAGCTCCTTGAGCATCGCGTCCAATTCCAGCACGGTGAAATTGAAGTTGAGGCCCGGACGCAGCCTCATGATGTCTGCCGGACCCCCGAATTCCCAGGCGGGTCTCTTCCTCTCTTGCAGGGGGGCAATGCGGCGGTGAAGGAAGTCTGGGCCTACAGCGCCTACAGTTAACCCGGCAAGCCTGAGACGCAAGATCCGGGTGGTGGTGATCTTCAGCTTGTCGTCCTCCGCGGCCAAGCTGCTTCGATCGCTGCCGCGCACTACTGGGGCTTGGCGCTGGGCGGTGAATGGCTGCGGGTTCTCCTCGACGATCCAGCACCATTCCGCTCTCCACTCATCCAATTTGCTACGGAGCTCCCCCTCCATATACACCTCCTTCTTGCCGGCTCTCGAGATCCAGGCGATCCCGCCAGACAAGGGCTCTCCTCTCTCGACCCGGGGCATGAAGTAGTGGCGGAAAAGGGCTACGTTTGGGTGGACTCCGACAAAGTTTTCGCAGAGATGTGCGAAAACTGCCATGGTCAAGACATCATTGGGGGTGAAGTCAAGGAGACGAAACCCGTAGGTGTTCATGATGTCACTAAAGAACTCGGAGAAGGGCGGGCAAAGCCCGCAGTAGAATAACAGAACAAAGAAAGGCTATCCGTTTGGAATCCATTTCGAAGCGGCGGCGGAGAGTACCTTCGTGCGCGGGTGCACCCGCGTCTCCGTCGACCAGAAGAGGTAGTACCACTTCCTCAGCTCCGACGCGGCAAGCTAAGGGGGGAAGGTGGCCTGCTCCTTTCGCAGCGCTTCGAGCCGCAGCGCCTCGGCCGACTTCACGCCCTTCCCGGCTTTCGGAGCCATGGCGGAGGTGATGGGGGGAGGACCGACGGCGTTGGTGGCAACGGCGCCGATGGGGGACGGAGCGCTGCTCTCTTTCGGCTTTGGAAGCGGAGGGGAGCGGCGGAGATTTCAGAGATTGGAACAGCAAATGGCGAAGGTGGGGGAACTGCTCTTGTTTCCCCTGTTTATAAAGAGGAAGCGAACGTTACGCTTTTTCCTAATAAAGAACCACCCACGATCTCTCCCACGACGCCGCATTCGACGCGTGCCGTTACGGGAGAGCGCGGTGGATGCGGAAGGGGATTCGGCGTATCCAGGCCGCGTGTGCCCGTGCCCTGTTTTGGGCCTGGCCCAACAGCGCTCGACACCGTGTGTGGCCCAGGCCCGGGGGCTCCTGTCGGTGCACTAAAGTAGGGGTACCTTAGTATCCCGAACTTGTGCACGGGCAGTCGCAGCGCCCCGCAGCAAGGCTTGCCGGGAGACCGCCAAGGTTCTCCGTGTTTCCTTTGGAGCCATTCAAGAACAAAGTGTTTAAACTGAGAAGACAAGGCCCCGGCAAGAGGAGTTTGCCGGGAAGATCAAGGCCCCAACAAGAGGAGCTTGCCGGGAAGGCCAACCAAGGCATTCCAAAGAACTTGCCGCGATGCGCCTCGCGTCCCGGCAAGACCCGGCGAGCGACAAGCTCACGGGCGCGACAAGAAAACGGCCGCGGCAAGGCGCTTGCCGCGGCAAAACTACCACTTCGCACCCGCGCTCCAGCGCATCCGCCAACGTGTCGCCTTGAGGCTTTTCCAGGCGCGCGTGGCAAGAAGCTGTGCAGCTAGCGGTGCGAGGTGGAGAGCGGAGATGACGAGAAGGCCATCGTGGCAAGCGGTGGCGCCCCTAACGGTCACTTTTCTGCACTGTTTGGGCGACACGGACGAGCATTTAATGCCTTTGTCCCCTGCCGTCAGAGTTAGGTAGGGTGCACTATACAATTAGGTGTAGCAACCATTCTTTTTACATTTTTGCCCCCACTTACGTTGCCACCTGTCGGTGACCCCTTTGAACGTATAAAAGGAGGCCCATGCGCAACGTAGAAGAGGTTCGAGGCATTCGATACCAGAGAACACTCACGCTCTCGAGCAAGAACATAATACAACCACAAAGCAGCAGTAGGAGTATTATCTGTCCGGAGAGCTCCGAAGCTGGGTAAAATCGCTCGTGTGCTTCGCCTCGATCTGCTCTTCGTGCGATCTCCCCTCCCTGCCAGACCGAAAAGGGGCCCCAGCCCCATAGGTGTTCATTCCCACGACATTAGGGTTGCAGTAGAAATCACAAGGCTGGACCAGAATGAAAAAGAGGCTCATTCACTCAATTTTTCCAAAGAACATCACTATCTTTTTGCATAAAGTTGGATTACATGCTACCACTGACATCCCATAATTTTGGTGGAGTCTTTAAAGAAGTATTTAAATAGGTTGTAGTGCAAAACTGCCCACTGGACCAGATATGAAAATTAGGTGTAGAACTCAAATACTCAGTGAATGAAATAAATTTTTGCATAAAAGTGATTTAGAAACCTCACATGGCATCTCCAAATTTTGGTTAAAATTTTAGTTAAATTAATCAAATGGTTGTAGTTCAAAAGAGCTCCAAAAGTAGTGGAAGTCATTTTAAGGAATAAAGCTCTGAGAGATATAATTAAATAAATTAAATCTACTGATTGAAAAATTGTTATATTGAGAGAGCATAGAAGTCCAATACATTTTTGGAAAGTTTCCACTTGGGTAAAAGTCCTCAATATTAAAAAGAAAGGTTCTTAAATCAACAGACAAATCCAGAAAGCAAAATTTTTAAATTCCTGGCAAAATTTTTAATAGTTAAAACCTGGTTAAATTTTTGGGGTGTTACATTTCATTACTTGCTGCACGCGCAATATTTCGTTGGAATTTAACGTAATACAAAGTTATTTTGAAATTATATTTAATCTGACTAGAAATTTCGGATAAAAATATTTCAGATCCCGTCAAAATGTGGGATTTTTTTAATTCTATTTTGATCGGTTGGTTGAAATTATTAATTGTTGTACTAGCTAGAAAATGGGTCGTACTTTTAACAAACTGTAAATGGGCTCTAGTAAATTCCATTAGAATTCAAAAATGGGCTATACATTATTACAAATCGCAAATGGGCTATATGTTCTCTGCCACACACTTGTGGGCCTTCTAAGTTGACGCGTCCCCTAAAAAAACTAACTTGACGCGTATGCAAGGCTTTGTCAACTTATAGTCAACACACGGTTCTAGCAGCTGTGACCGTTGGATGTCTATCCAACGGATGTCGTGCTTCTTCTTCAGTCTTGGATATTCTTGCTTCAGCCGCCCAAAAAATGATTCCTCCCCCTGACATCTGGGGCGCACCGTTTCGGAGGCTGACCTGTGGGCCTACTAAGTTGACGCGTACCAAGGGCTTTGTCAACTTGGTCAATATAAACGATTCTAGCTGTAGTGACCGTACGATGTCCATCCAACAACCGTAGTGCTTCTTCGACCTCTAGTCTTCTTGCTCCAGCCACTCAAAGCAGCACCGGTTGTGTCGTGTGCTCCTGCCTCCCATGCCCGGCTGTGATGCCATGGAGGCCTCATCGCCCCCTACTACTTCCATCGCTAGCCAGGCCATCCCTCTATTCACCCACACCCCCTGTTATTCTGCAGCGACAGCAGCCTCACACCGCAACCGAACCAGTGAACCCTCGTACTCCTCTCCGTGCGGGCTTCCACTGCCGCGTCTTACCCGTCTCCGCGTCATCCCTTCTTAGGCCTTGCTGTCGTCCATCGCCCTGGTGCTCTCGGCGCGGCGTTATCAACATGGTCAAGGAATGACTTGCATGAGAAGAGTACTATACATGGAGAGGCTGACAGCTGGGACCACTGCAGCCGCAAGGAAGTGCCTCCTTATTACGCGCAAAATAATTATTCCTCCACCTGATAGCAGGGACCCACCGGACGGGCCACCATATTTCGTGAAAAAGATGTTTCCCCCTGACCTGGGACCCACCAGCTACATGTTCGCATGCAAGGAAGTGCGTCCATATTACGGGCAAAACAATTTGATTCTCCCCCTGACTGCTTGGACCCACCAGCTACATCTTCGCACGCAAGGAAGTGCCTAACAATCGGGACCCACCTGGTCGAAGCGTATGTAGCATTGTCATTCTGATCGCGAACGCGTAGGTACATACTGGTTGATGTAGAGGTGCGCACGTGTCGTAGTTAAGGCGCACACGTATCATGTACACGTACGTACAATGGCCAGGGTGTAAGAAAGAAAATACGGCCACGTACGTACATACGGGCGGGGTCTCGAATGCCTACTTGCGCATACGTACGGCCAGGGCTCATGTACATGGCTGGGTCGGAATGGAGAAACTGCGTCGTCCTCGTGTTCATGGGGAGCCAACCGGCTGGGTTAGAACAGAATGCGTCGTCGTGTTCATTGAGAGGGCTTGGATGGAACAACCGCTGGAAACGAGGATTAGCGTACCACAGAACAGAGGAAACAACCTTGTGTTCAACTGGCCACGGTCGAAATGGGATCCTATTCATTGGGAGGGGTCTGGCGTACCACAGAACGGAGGAAACAGACTTCTGTTGGACCTCCTACGATCAAACGGGGTCCTGTTGATCGCGAGGGGTGTGGCGTACCACAAAACAGAGGAAACAGACTTGTGTTGGAGCGCTACGGTCGAAACAGGGGTCCTGTTCATCAGGAGTGGTGTGGTGTACCGCAATACCGGACTCCACGGGGTATTGTTCATCTGCACCGTCGACCTCCTCCAGCCTCCACGAGGTACTGTTCATCCACCGTTGACCTCCTCCAGCCTCCACCTACGACTGTTCATCCAAAGGCTCCTGTTCATCCTGCCTCCACTGCGCTCTCCTCCACCAGCTACTGTTCAACCAGCCCTCTCCACGGGGTCCTGTTCAACCACCCCTGCACGGGCTACTATTCATCCAGCCCTCCACCGGCTACTGTTCAACCAGCCCTCCACCGGCTACTGTTCAACCTTCCCTCCACGTGGTCTTGTTCATCCAGCCCTCCACGGAGTCCTGTTCATCTACGACCAACCGGCTCAATCGATCGGGGTCCTGTTCATCCAGCGGCAACACCACGGGGTCCTATTCATCCAACCCCCACCAGGAACTATTCATCCAAACCCCCCCAACAGCGCTCACTGTTCATCCAGAGACAGCATCGATCGGCTTCAGTTAGCAGCAATAGCAAAGGAATCACTCGATCGCTCGGGTTCCGTAATGCGTAGCCTGCAGTGCAATCGCTCGGGTTCAGTTAGGAAAATGCCTCACTCGAGTTCAGTTAGAGCCCAACGCCTCGCACCCACGTGTGTACGTGTATGAGAGAAACGTGCATCGCTTGGCCCCCGACCACCCACCATAACCGGGAAGTCCCTGAAATTTTCCTCGCCCTCGCTTCTACTACAGTTTTTTCCGTCATGGACGGCCCAAAGAATGTCATGCAGCTACGTCTCCTGCCCACCTAGGACGAAAAGCCCATTTTCTATCATGATTTTTTGTCATAGAAGTAGGAGCCCACCACATCTATGATGATACCGGGTTTTGTCACAATTATCGTCATAGAAGTGTCATAAGTATGACAGAAAAAAAATTGTTCGGCCCAAAATGTCACGGATGTGTCTTTTTTTGTAGTGAGGATGGGGTGGAGAGGGTGTTTTGGCGCCCACGGAGTACGAATGGGGAAATGGAGGGAGAGAGGAAGGGGGAACCATGTCTTCAGGGCGTGCTTGTCTCAAATGCGAGGAAATTTACAAACTTAGCCCCTGTTTCAAATTTCCTACATCACAGCAATATTAGTCGGTTGGGGATAGGATGGTAATCTCGCATACACCGAATATTTTCCGATGAGAGTTTGTTTTTGGCGCCCATCGTGTATGAGTCGGGGAGGGAGATGATTACGGTCGAGCAGACACTGTGTTTTGGCGCCCACCATGTATGAATCCGGGTGAGAGGCGGTTATGTCACGTTTGAGTGAAATTGCAAACCTACCCCTATCGAAACATATAGAAATCGAGCCGATAGGCTTTGCGTGGCAGGGATAGGCAGTAATTTCCATCTCACAGATTTTGGTTTCGGGCGGTTACTGCGACTTTCCCCGCTTAGTTCAAATTTTGCAGAGTGCATGTTTATCGTGCCATCTCAATTCGAATCCCATTTGTATTCTATTTTTTTCCGGGCAGGATCCATTTTCGATTGGAATAAAATTCTATATAAATCATTTCTTTGATATATACTTTCAAAAGCACAACAAAGAATTTTGCTCCTTTATATGTATAATATGAGTCACAAATACAATGATATCAAAAGCATAAGGTTGAATTCAAAAAAATAAAACCAAATTATGTTCTACTAAAATGTATGGATCAGTAATATCTACATATTAAATAACATAAATGAGCGTGGATTCATATGAGTATGCATGCTTGATAGATCAATTTTGGTTTCGGGCGGTTACTGCGACTTTCCCCACTTCGTTCAAGTTTTGTAGAGTGCACGTTTACCGTACCAAGTCAATTCGAATCCCATTTGTATTCTATTTTTGTTCGGGCAAGATCCATTTTTGATTCGAATAAAATTCTAGATACATCATATTTTTTATATATACTTGCAAAAGCACAACACTCTTTATACATAAATATGGTTTACAAATGGCATGATCTCAGATTCATAAGGCTGTATCCATCAATTTGGATTTTCCAATATTTGAAACCACTTTATGTTGAAATCCAATGTATGCATTCCTCGCTAACTGTCTCCAATTAATGTGTGTTTCATGCGGGGTTTTTTTACTTCTGAAACATGTATAATGTGTTTCGCACATGCAACATATAGTGTAATCCCGTTTAGAAATTAATTGCATATAAACCATGCATTGTTTCTAATTAAAGAATCTATGGATCACCAATAACGATAAACTATATAACATTACATGTGTCCCCAAATTCAAATGAATATGCATGTTTGATACACCAATTTGCGTTATGATATTATCGATGTCACGATCTCAAGTTTAAATATTTGAATCCCCTTTAATCCTGATATCCGTCTCATATAGCTATCACTCATGCTTATATAGGAGTATCTCTCTAGACCTATACGCGTTCATCGTGTCTCGGGTATCTCTCGTGCTACCTGTATGTCGACAATGATCTTTTATCTTCATAACACACTAACGGTACTCTCTCCCTCGACCTTCATCACTCTATCTCTCTCTAAGTATATCTCTCTCCCTGCTATGTGTCTCTAACTATGATTCTCCATGTGGAATCTCTTTCTCTCACAGAAACACAAAAGTTTGTCTCCCTGGGTCTCATTTCTCTCTACTATTCCCTTGTGTGCCACTCGCACACACCCTCTCACACAGGGATGTCTTTCGCTCCTTAGGTATGATAAGCTACGACTCTTCCTTTTAAATATCTCTTTCTCACACACAAACACAAACTTTGTCTCCCATGGTCTCATATTTCTCCGCCGTTCTCTTGTATGTCACTCACACACACTCTCTCTCCCTAGAGATATCTTGCGTTACCTCATATGTCTCTCTAGCTATCACTCTCGTTGTGAAATATCTTTCTCTCTCACAGACACAAAACTCCGTCTCTCGGGGTCTCATTTCTCTCTGATATTTGTTTGTATGTGACTCACATGTACCCTCTCTCTATATCTCTCACACCCACACACATAACTCAGCCTTCTGATCCACTCGACTCCTATCTCTAACGCACACTAGCTAGCATCTTTATCTTTCTATTTATGTTTCTCCATCAACCTTCTTTCTCGCCTCACTCTTGATTCTTATCACGCACACTACATATGTTTCTCTCTACATGCAGTCAAGTGCCCTCTTTTTATCTTTCTCTCACACACACATAACTTCACCCTCTGAACCACCCGACGGTCATCTCCAACACTCAAACTAGAGGATGTCCCTATAGCTAGCATCTCCACTTCTGTATCTATCTGGAGTTTCTCCGTCAACATTTCTTTCTCGCACGCAGTCTTGCTTCCTATCACCCACACTATATATTTCTCTCCATACATGCATTTATAGGCTGATATCTTTTGCACAATCATTGTGTCTCACTCCCTCTGCTCACCATAGATGCATGCTCCAGCCAACGCCACTATCTCTTAAACACAAAAACACATGATCAATTGTCGGGCCTTCTTTCCTGCACTCTCACATGCATGCATATTGTCATACTGATCCGTCTCTCCCATGTAGGTGATCTAATGACTTATGTCTTCTTTCTTTTATCTCGATCATGCGCGCGCGCGCACACACACACACACATCCAACGTATGCATGTATACCTCTCGCACATGCACGTTCAAGGTCTCTATGTCTCCACATGTAGTTAATTACCCTCAACCCTAATGCCACATCGAATCGTTCTCTTCTTGTGTGCACATAACTTCTGCCTGGATGGGTAAAACACACACTCACACTTAACAATCTCCTTCTAGCAACCCCCTCTCACTCTTCCCCTATATCCCCAAAACCAATCAGACCATCCCTTAGTTTAATTCCCACCTACATGCACCATCGATATATAGTAGTCTTCCTCGCTGTCTCTCGAACAAACACGTTCTCTCGATGTCGACTCGTCTCATGCGCACACACCTTCTCTTCCCTCTCTACAGGCCTTTTCTCTCTCGCACCCCATCATTGGTGGCCTCTGCCATACACATCACCTCTCTATGATGAAGCCACACACACTTAAATTACATCCGCCACCGAGGACCCCGCGTCACACACACACATACGCACCCACCCATCCACCCACACACACACGCACAAACACACA
>NC_041393.1:425954631-425958718 GCF_002162155.2 Triticum dicoccoides | reverse complement strand
AAGACTCCATCACACACACACACACACACTAAGACTCCATCTCTCTCTCTCTCTCACACACACACGCATCCCCCACACACACTAAGACTCCATCTCTCACACACATGCTCTAGGCGGAGCATTTGTTCCTACCACCCTTCATCCAACCTTACCCACATGCAAACAATCACCTTAATTTACTTGTATAACATGGACAAATTCCACTTTACTTTAGTAGTTAGCAAATTTATCATCTCTACCCTTATAAAAACCGAGTTGGTAATGATGGTTTGCGTGCCATCTTGTAATTTAGACCGACCGATCTATATTTGACGGATAGAAAGCAAACTATGATAATTTTACAAAAGATAGCCGCACCTCTCTCCACATCCTTATCTCCCACAACCTCGTTGCTGAGCAATTAAAAAAGGAAGTCTTTGGAACAATCTAGCATGGTGGCCGCTGCCGCCTGCCGGCGCCGTCGAACCCCATGCCTCCGCCCAGTCCGACCACCAGTCACCACCAGGCTCCACTCCTCCTCACCTTATCTCTCATTTTATTTTTTCGATGACATTCTCAAGATACCAGTTCTCCGATAAAATTCTTGAGATATCATTAGGTTTTACACATGGGATTACTCCTGCATGGGTCAATCACAACATGTGTTTTGTAAAAAAGATGCATATTGATGTTCCGTGCAATGCACGAGCATCTTGCTCGTAATTATATAATGCAAATCACGAGAAGGAAGTGACATTTTTTACACAAGCACGTTAACATGGCCACGTAAATCACTAGCTAAAGTATAATACCATTATACTTATATCCCGATGCAAAAGGTTGAGTACATGTCCGAAGAGTAGAGTCACACACACGCACTCTGTCTCTCAGAATCTCACACACACACACACACACCAGTTACGTGACGCCCACTTAAGCAGACACGTATGTTACAATTTGTGCACCCGTGGGTACACGTGATGCTGCGTATTTATTTAAGCCGGAAGGTGAACCCAAAAAGTAGCTTCATTCATTCCCCTCCTGCTGCCTCTTCTTTGGTCTCCGTCACCCGGTAGCCATGGCCCGACCGAAGGTAACAACATACGCGATACTCGCACTGGAGCGACGCTTTAATCTGGAAATTTTAGTGGTCATGCATGCATATTTTTGTGCTAGCACTCCTATATAAGGGTTGACTGGTCGCTTACGCGGACGTGCACGGGCGGTGGAAGAGGAAGGAGAAGGAAAGCAGTCTATGGAGTAACATTTTTTACCACAGTTTCTTAGGAAACTAAGTGCAATAATTGAGTAGTTTTGCAAACTACCAGTACTACACCTGAAAGGGTTCAAAACCAATACTCCCTTGCCAGAGCGGGCTTCCCGCGTGAAACAGTCTCGCCCTGGAGCATCAGTGCCACATTAATGCCCGTCCAAAGCGGAGGCGACCTCTCACTAGCGCCGACATTGAAGCAGCGCGACGGCCGAAAGAGCGCCACTTCTCGGTGCACACGACTGCTCCGCGTCGAGGCTGGCCATAGGCCCTATTTGGATCCATGGGTTAGAGTTAGTTTGAGCTAGTTGGGACTCAAATAGGCCTAATGTATCCAAGCATGAGGGTTAAATTGGAGCAAGTTGCACCGAACCCACCAAAAAAAACTATCACACCCAAGAGGTGCTAATTGGAGATAGTTCTCATTGGGCCCACTGAAAAATCACTTTTCTCTCTCCATCAAGTGCATTCATTGTCAATCTAACCCTGTCACCCAAACACCTCTTTGGCTACAGTTAGTTCAGCGTTTGTCATGAGTTAGTCTAACCTCTAGCTAAGTTAGAGTATCCAAACAGGAGTAGTATAGGACATGCAAGTTGCTCAAAGCATATAGTCAAATTCATACGTGAAAGGATCTTTTTTTAAAATGGAATGTGAAAGGATCTTTGAATGATATAATTTTCAAATTATATAAAATCTTTTCAATAGTCAAAGGCATCCTCGAAGAATACATTAGGCCCTATATAAAATCTTATCCATAGTCAAAACCAAGTGTTCTAAACGAGTTCAAAACGAGAAACTGGACCCACTCACGGCACGGCACACCTGTCTCGTTTGGTTCGTCGGTCAAAGAGCTTCCTCTTCTTGGCATAACAATAGAGTATAATACTATTTTTCTAGAATTCTCTTGGCATGTCGCTAACATGTGATGAGTTAACGACCTCAATAGACGGCCAAAACGCCAGCCCGCCGCACTTTGAGAGAGATGAGGAGCAAGAAGCGATACGGGCTGCTGGATTACTAGAGCTAGGTTTCGCACAGAAGCCAAGAAATATGGTGATATCATGGGTTAGCCATGTACTAGTATGATGTAACTACACTAGGCTGCCATGTTTCGTACTCTTCCAGTCCACTTTGGAGATAATTGGTTGATTTTATATCGTTGAATAATATAAAATATTATGAGTGCAGACACTCCACCACAAGGCCCCTTGCTCCTTCTCGGTCGTCGGGAATCTATGTTCTTCCGCTCTCTTTTTTGACGTGAGCTTTGTTCATCCTTTTGCCAACACGCGAGACATCTAGCATCGAGGTGCACATGTCATGCAAGAAAATGGAGATAATCAGATAAGCAGTGCGTAGTGAGTCTTGCACTTCGGTGGCACCTAGTACATGCAATATTTTTTCTCCTCAATGCCACATGAATAGTGCATGTACTCAACGACGGAGCACGGGATGGTAGCCATGACATGGTCAGACATTTTTTGGAGATAGTATGTACTACTAAATAACTTTGATGTGTCCCATCAACTCGCAGAACGACGAGAAGCTTGCTTACTATGCCTTCTCCCTCGCAAACGCGTGCGTGGTGGCTCGCATCACGAGGAGAAACTTTTGCTTACAAGCCGCCTACCCACCTATAGAACCGCCTCACGCTGGCCAATTCGTCTCCAAACACCTAAGGAGGCGGTGATAACCCACAAGTGTAGGGGATAATTGTAGCCTCTTTCGATAACTAAGAGTGTCGAACCCAACGAGGAGCTAAAGGTAGAACAAATACTCCCTCAAGTCCTATCTGCCACTGATACGACTCTACGCACGCTTAGTGTTCGCTTTACCTATAACAAGTATGAAACTAGAAGTACTGTGTAGATGTTGTTGGATAGGTTTGCAAGATAATAAAGAGCACGTAAATAAAACGTACGGGCTGTTTAGATAAAGAACAATAAAGTAAATATAGCGGGTGTGGAAAAGTGGTGGTAGGAGTTGTGAAATTGTCCCTAAGCAATTGACTACGTTACTAGACCGATAATCACTATTGCAATTCTATTTGAGCACTACTAGGGAAAAGCCTATACACAGAATCTTAGCAGCAGCGCGGCTCAAAAATGAGCGCTGCTGCTAACTAGTAGTAGCGCGTGTTTTGTAAACTCGCTGCTGCTAAGGATTTAGCAATAGCGCGGTCGGCTTAAAACGCGCTGATACAAATATCGACCGGCGGTGTTCACCTAACTCTAAGTAGCAGTAGCGCGGTCGCGCGAACCGCACTACTGCTAAATATGTAGTAGTAGCGCGCTTTTCCCGAGATCACTGCTGCTAAATTTCAAATTGCCACACTTGTTTGTCCCAGTTAGCAGTAGCGCCGTACCACAAAGCGCGCTGCTGCTAAGGAATTAGCAGCAGCGCGTTTTAGATCCCGCGCTACTACTAACCCGCACCAACCCAACACCTTTCCCCACCCGTCCCTCCCCTCCCCCTCCTCTCTTTTCCTTCCCCCTACCTCCCCCTCCCCCTCCTCTCTTCCCTTCCCCCTACCTCCACCACATGCTCCCACTCTCACTCTTCTTCTTCCTCAATACTTCTCCCCCATTACTCTCTCTCTTCTATCCACCTTTCTCTCTCTTCATTACTCCTACATAACTACACCACCTCCATTAATGCATCTCCTTTCTCTTTTTCCTTCCCCCTCCACTAGTTGAAGTTATCTCCTCCCAAATTAGGTAGCTAGGTAGATGTAGGATTTAGTTAAGTGACCTATTTGCCCCCTAACTAGATCTATCTTTGTCAAGAAGAGGTTTGTGCACTTTTGATCTCCCTACAACATCATCTCCACCGTGT
>NC_041393.1:425949687-425954246 GCF_002162155.2 Triticum dicoccoides | reverse complement strand
TCTCTTCATTACTCCTACATAACTACACCACCTCCATTAATGCATCTCCTTTCTCTTTTTCCTTCCCCCTCCACTAGTTGAAGTTATCTCCTCCCAAATTAGGTAGCTAGGTAGATGTAGGATCTAGTTAAGTGACCTATTTGCCCCCTAACTAGATCTATCTTTGTCAAGAAGAGGTTTGTGCACTTTTGATCTCCCTACAACATCATCTCCACCGTGTGCTCGATCTCGATCGAGATAGAGGTGATGAAAATTTCATGCTTTTGCAAAATGGAAATATGTTTATGTGTGTGTGATATGTTTGTGGAAATTGTGTGTGTGGCATGAGTTGACGCCGCCAAATTGTGCTTTTGAGTTGCCTATGTTTTGCCGAAATGTCGATTTATTTCCGTTTCGGTGAATTCCCGGCAAACTCTAGATCCATATATGTCCTATTTTTAGGGAAGGTCATGCCAAATTTTTTTATGACTTTGATGCATGCATGCATTTTTATAATATATTTGTTTATTATTACCGTGCAGAGTTGACGATGGTCAGTGGAACGATGGTGGACAGGTGGTTGCGGTCGGCGGTGCAAGACATGAAAGAAAATAACCGGACAGAGGTTTTATGTCCGTGTCGAAAATGCAAAGGAATAGTTCGGCTCGACCCCCATGACGATGGTCGTGTCGAAGCGCACCTGCTCATGACTGGTTTCATGGATGGCTATACTCGATGGATATTGAAGATGAGGATGACGATGTTGAGGATGCCGACTGGGCAGGCAATGATGACACAGGGCAAGACGAAGAGATGATCGATAATGGCGGCGGGGAAGAGGTCGGACACGGCGGCGGAGAAGGGGCCGAACATGGCGGAGGAGAAGGGGCCGGACATGGCGGCGGAGAGAATGACATGGACTCCACGCAGCATAGTTCGTCGGTACTAAGTTCAATTGTGCGGGACCCTCATGTTCAAGCATTGTTTCGCAAGGAGACGAGAACTGAGAGAGCTGCTTCTAGAGAGGAGGCTAAGCTGGAGCAACTGGTGGTAGACTCGAACACTCCATTGTATGATGGTTGCAATCCTGAGGTGACCCGCTTGAGTTTGACGCTCCAACTCCTGAAGACGAAGGCTAAAAACAAATGGACCGACACTAGCCTCGATGAGCATCTCAAGTACCTAAAGGATGTTCTTCCCGCGGGTAATCTATGTCCTACTAGTGTTGATGAGGCCAAGAAGATTGTGTGCCCTCTTGATCTACCACACGTTAGATACCATGCATGCATCAATGATTGCATAATTTATCAGAAGGAGCACGCGGAAAAAACAAGCTGTCCGGTGTGCAAAGCTTCTCGATACAAGAAGGCCGGGAAGAAATGTCCCCAGAAAGTTGTATGGTACTTACCGATCACTCCCCGTCTCCAGAGGTATTTTGTAGATCCCAAGGAAGCTAAGCTAATGCGCTGGCACGCGGAGAGGAAGAAGCCCGACGATGGAGATGATCCGAAGCTGAGACACGTGAAGGATGGAAGCCAGTGGAGATCGTTGAGCAGCTTCTATCGGTATTTTGAATGTGATGCAAGGAACATCGTGCTCGGCACGTGTACCGATGGCATGAATCCGTTTGGCAACCAGAACACCAACCATATCACATGGCCCGTGTTTGTATGGATGTACAACCTCCCCCCTGGTTGTGCATGAAATCGAAGTACATTCACATGAGCATGCTTATTCAAGGGCCGAAACAACCAGGAAATAATATTAATTTGTATCTGGGGCTACTTCAAGAGGAGTTAGACACGTTATGGAAAACACCGGCCAAGACATGGGACGCCAGCAAAGGTGAGTATTTCAACATGAGAGCCGCGTTGATCATGACAGTGCACGACTATCTCGGTTACGGATATGTGGCAGGCCAGGTGTGCCATGGATATTGCGGATGCACGCGGTGCATGGATGATACGACGTCTCAGCAGCTAACGTCAAGGAAAGATGGCGGGTCTGGGAAAATCGTGTACATGGGGCATCGAAGATGGCTTGAACAGGACGACCCGTGGAGAAACCGTGGAGATCTATTCAATGGTCACGCTGAGCATCGAGAACCTCCACGTAAGGGGAGCGGTGCCGAAATCGATGAGCTGTTGAAAAACTGGAAGGAGAGCCCCGCGCCTGGAAAGATGATGAGAAAGGCGCCGGAGCCGCTGCTGAAGGTATGGAAGACGAGGTCTGTGTTCTGGGACTTGGAGTACTGGCACAAACTCGATGCACCTCATTGCCTTGATCAAATGCATATCTGTAAGAATGTCCTTGAGAGCTTGCTCGCAACACTGATGAACATGCCGGATAAGACCAAGGATGGTCCGAAGGCAAGAAAAGACTTGCAAGATTTGAAAATCGGGGAAGATCTGCACATGCTGCCCTGTAAAATGTCAGACGAGACAGAGACGGAGACAGAGGCACGGGAGAAGAAGGGCAAGAAAATAAAGAAAGAGGATTATTGCCCCCCTTCTTGCTTCACCTTAAGTCAGGCTGAGATCAATCAATTCTTTAAGTGCTTTACCGGAGTCAAAGTTAGTTCCGGTTACTGTGGCAAGATAAGCAGATATCTAGACACGGACAAGAAAAGGTTCAGCGGGATGAAGTCTCATGACTGTCATGTGATGATGACACAGATACTACCAGTTGCCCTTAGAGGGATAATGGACAAGCACGTCCGTGACACGCTTATTGGTCTCTGCAACTTTTTTAACGTCATCTCTCGAAAGTCGATCAGTGTGAAGCAGCTCCAAAGGCTACAGGAAGAGATCGTTGTGATACTGAATGAGCTTGAGATCTACTTCTCGCCCGCGTTCTTCGACGTGATGGTGCATCTGTGTGTCCATATTGTGGATGACATAATAGACCTGGGGCCGTCATTCCTGCACAACATGATGCCGTTTGAGAGGATGAATGGGATCATCAAAGGATTCGTTCGTAACATGTCCCGTCCAGATGGAAGCATCGTCCAGGGCTATTTGGCACAAGAGTGCATCTCTTTCTGTGAGAATTTTATATATGGCGCATACCAGCCGCCTGGTGTTAGTGTTGGTTTGCCCATTAACAAGCACGATGGGAGGCTCGAAGGAGATGGTCACTGCAATGGTCGCAGGGAACTGCACGTGGCATACTCAGATCGATGCAGCGACTTTGACAGAGAAAACTTGGTAGTGCTACAACACCTAGCCGAGGTAGATCCTTTCGTGGCACTGCACAAAGAAATTATCGCAAAGAAGTATCATGACCGGGGGGTATGTAGGATGGACGCCGAAGTTACTAGAGAGCACAACTCCACTTTCCTGCATTGGTTCAAAGAGCATATTATTGCTAGTCCCCCGGAGGAGGGCTCTAAGGACGGATTGCTCATATACGCCTTAGCACATGGCCCCTCGCCCAACCTCGTAACCTATCAGGCATATGATATCAACGGATACACATCCTACACGGAGGCCAAAGATATGGACAGTGATGATCAGAACTAAGGGGTGATGATGGAATGCATGACCGGCAGCGACAACGGGGCAACTGAACGATTTTATGGAAGGGTCGAGGAGATCTGGGAGCTTGACTACTCTGGACTGCACAACACGATGATGTTCCGTGTCAGATGGGCTAAGAATGTCGAAAGAGAAAGCCGGATGTTCACTACCATGACTATACCCGACGCCAAGAGCGCTACCGTGAACGCTATCGCAAAAAACAAGCCATGGGTACACGCTAAGCACGTGACACAATGCTTCTTCATAACTGACCCGTGCAATCCCAGCCGTGTTGTCGTGAGGAGAGGCAAAAGGAACATCATTGGAATGGATGGAGTCGCCAACGAGGAAGACTATGATCAGTACGGCAACCCAATGAGGGAAGATGACGATGATGATGAAGTATACATCAAAAGAAGAATCAATACTACATTACCTAAGAAAAATCATACTCCATGGAAAAGGCAAAGTCACAATGAGGGGCTCAATTATTCTTCGACGAACAAGAAGGGAAAGAAGCTGACTCAAAAACGAAAACGTCAGCACTGAGGAAACGTATGTTATCGGTCCAATGATGTATAATATATATATGTTCCTATTTTGTATACACACTTAGCCATTATTATGCATGGGTCCAATGATGTGTAATATATATGTTCCTATTTTGCATACATATTTAACTATCAAATGATGCAATATATATCGCCTCCCTTCGTTCACTGCCCTCGGGAAATAAAAGTGGGATAAAATAAAGGAAAAGAAAAAGGAAAACTGGCAGTAGCGACGGTAGTAGCAGCGCGTTTTGTATAAACCGCCGCAGCTACTGAATTTAGTAGTAGCGCATTTTTCCTAAACCGCTACTGCTACGTCCACTTAACCCAAAATTCTCACTCGCCCTGCTTCATCCCGCCATTTCCCCCCAAATCCCCACTCTCTCTCCCCCGTCGCACCGTCGCGCCAGACCCGGCCCCGGCGCTCGCCCTGACTCCGCCGGCGCCGGCGCTAGCCCCCGACCCCGGCGCTCGCCCCCGTCCCGGCCCTTGACCCCGACCCCGGTGCCGG
>NC_041393.1:425931507-425949677 GCF_002162155.2 Triticum dicoccoides | reverse complement strand
GCCCTCGCCCCCGACCCCGGCGCGCTCGCCCCCGACCCGTCGGCCCTCGCCTCCCTCCTCTCCCCTGCCGGCCGTCGTTGGGCCTGCCTCCTCGCCCCTGCACTCTCTGTAAACCCCCCTCTCTCTGCTAGGGTTCTTCGGTTATGTTAATTAATTAGGTTATCTATTTAGTTATGACTTTAGCTAGGTTTCAAAATTAGCTGAATTTATATGCAAATTTGAACTGGACATGTGATATGTGCATATTTCATGTTTTGGACATGTCATGTTTGGAAAATGATCGGAGTGGCCTATGTTACGCCGGAATGTTGATTCATTTCTGTTCCGGTGAATTTCAGGCGCTCGATATGTCCATTTTTTAGCAAAGGTCATGCCGAAATTTCCCGTGCATAAAGGCATGATTTGTGCTACATAGTTGGCATATCGAGTGCTGGCACATAGATTTCTTTTTATGTCATTTCTCATTTATTCATACTTTTAGAAATAAATGAGGCCACTTAATCATAGGAAACATGTCGAACAACGAAGAAACTGGGCCTTCTGACCAAGATGCAGACGAGTTGGATTATGAGGGTGAACAAGAGTACCTCGACTATTTGACTGCTAAGCAAGGTTTGCAGGCCGGCCTCGATGATGGTACTGACGCCGACATCGACACCGACGGTGCTGGCACTGATGGCAGCACCGAGACCTGTGGGGAAGGTACCGGTGGGGAAGGTACCGACCCCGATGCCGCTACCGAAAAGAGGAAGCATAAGTAGTAGAGGATACAAAAACCTAACAAACTAGGGATTGGACGACTTGTGATCACAAAGATGGCACCTGGCAAGTTTGAGCCGTTAGAGCCGGCAAAACCTCGTAAGTTGTATGGGAACCAAGTAGGATGCATCCTACGGGAATGCGCAAGCATCAACGACGCTGACTTAAGATGAAAAAGATTAACAATCACGCAATGGGCATGTTCAGCAATGATTTGGCCTCCTGGAAAGGGAGGGTGAAACGAGCTATTGAGGCTGATGAACCCCTGTCCAAGATTCTGGAGGAAAATCCGACACTTACGAAAGAGGAGTTCGAAAAGTTCAAGGACACTTGTGCTACCGAGGCAGCCAAGGCTAAGGCTGCGAAATTCAAAAGCCTTCAGCAAAGGAACACGGGGAAGCATCGCCTCGGAGGCCGTGGCTACCTCGGTAAAAGGCCCATATGGGATAAGGAGGACGCGGAACGTGAAGCCGCGGGTCTCCCAGACCCCTTCGCGAAGTTCACCAACCCCTTGGAGCATGACTTCATCAGGGCCCGCTACAAGTGGGACAAGGAGAAAAATGTTTTTTACACGGACAAGATCACGAGGAAATTGATTAGACTACTGGAGAAGCAACATCGGCTTGCAGCCGAAATCCCTACTTCTCCGATGAGGCCCAAGTGGGACACACCTCTCAACCGGGCCTTGAACGAACTTAAGGGACTCCCTTTGGACCAGCGGCCGTAATATGGTCGTGTGCACGGCGCTAGAGATGGCGCCACGTGGAAGGTGTTTTACAATGACGGCCCGGAGGCCAAGAAGCAGAAAAAGAAGTTTAGTCAGGCGGACATCGACGCAAAGGTGAAGCTTGCGGTCGAGAAAAAAGCTGCTGAGGACGCGAAAAAAGCAGATGAGGACAAATATGAGTTGCTATAGCAGGCAGTCAATGCAGCTGTAACTGCCTGCAGAAATGATTTTGCTACTAACTTGGTTCCAGTTATCATCAACTGGGCGAAGGAAAATCCAGACAAGACGGTACATGATTTCTCGATGCCCAGTTTCGTCGCGAGCAACTCCATGAACAACAACACCATCGCACCATCACTTTCTCAAGCAACCGGGCCTCCTCTCGCAGCCGCTCCCGCTCATAGCAGCCCGACCTCAGTCTCAGGCGCGCTAGGTGGGCCTTCCTCTTTGGCTGAGCTCGACGCCGTCACGGTAATTACATGTCGCACCAACATATATATATATATATAGATAATATTCCATTTTTGTTGCCTTTCGGTTGTTTTACGCCACAGACATATGTTGAAAATATGCCCTAGAGGCAATAATAAAAGGATTATTATTATATTTCCTTATTCATGATAATTGTCTTTATTCATGCTACAACTGTATTATCCGGAAATCGTAATACACGTGTGAATACATAGACCATAATATGTCCCTAGTAAGCCTCTAGTTGACTAGCTCGTTGATCAACAGATAGTCATGGTTTCCTGTCTATGGACATTGGATGTCGTTGATAACGGGATCACATATTAGGAGAATGATGTGATGGACAAGACCCAATCCTAAGCATAGCACAAGATAGTGTAGTTCGTTTGCTAGAGCTTTTCCAATGTCGAGTATCTTTTCCTTAGACCATGAGATCGTGTAACTCCCGGATACCGTAGGAGTGCTTTGGGTGTACCAAACGTCACAACGTAACTGGGTGACTATAAAGGTGCACTACAGGTATCTCTGAAAGTGTCTGTTGGGTTGACACGGATCGAGACTGGGATTTGTCACTCCGTATGACGGAGAGGTATCTCTGGGCCCACTCGGTAATGCATCATCATAATGAGCTCAAAGTGACCAAGTGTTTGGTCACGGGATCATGCATTACGGTACGAGTAAAGTGACTTGCAGGTAACGAGACTGAACGAGGTATTGGGATACCGACGATCGAGTCTCGGGCAAGTAACGTACCGAATGACAAAGGGAATTGAATACGGGGTTGTTTGAATCCTCGACATCGTGGTTCATCCGATGAGATCATCGAGGAGCATGTGGGAGCCAACATGGGTATCCAGATCCCGCTGTTGGTTATTGCCCGAGAACCGTCTCGGTCATGTCCGCGTGTCTCCCGAACCCGTAGGGTCTAAACACTTAAGGTTCGGTGACGCTAGGGTTGTATGAATATGAGTATGCAGCAAACCGAATGTTGTTCGGAGTCCCGGATGAGATCCCGGACGACACGAGGTGTTTCGGAATGGTCCAGAGGTAAAGAATTATATATAGGAAGTGCTGTTTTGGCCATCGGGAAAGTTTCGGGGTCACCCGGTATTGTACCGGGACCACCGGAAGTGTCCCGGGGGTCCACCGGGTGGGGCCATCCATCCCGGAGGGCCACATGGGCTGAAGTGGGGAGGGTAACCAGCCCATAGTGGGCTGGTGCGCCCCCCTAGGCCCACCCCCTGCGCCTAGGGTTGAAACCCTAGGGTGGGGGGGCGCCCCACTTGCCTTGGGAGGCACTCCACCCCCCTGGCCGCCCCCCCTTGGGAGATCAGATCTCCAAGGGCCGGTGCCCCCCCTGGGGGCCTATATAAAGGGAGGGGAGGGAGGGGCAGCTGCAACGCTGAAGTCATGGCGCCTCCCTCCCCCTGCTACACCTCTTCCTCCTCCCACAGTTGCTTGGCGAAGCCCTGCCGGAGTTCTGCTGCATCCACCACCATGCCGTTGTGCTGCTGGATCATCATCAACCTCTCCTTCCCCCTTGCTGGATCAAGACGGAGGAGACGTCATGCTGACCGTACGTGTGTTGAACGCGGAGGTGCCGTTTGTTCGGCGCTAGGATCTCCGGTGATAGGATCACAACGAGAACGACTACTTCAACCCCGTTCTTTTGAACGCTTCCGCACACGATCTACAAAGTGGTATGTAGATGCATCTCTCCTTTCACTCGTTGCTTAGATGAACTCATAGATGGATCTTGGTGAAACCGTAGAAAAATTTTAATTTTCTGCAACGTTCCCCAACAGTGGCATCATGAGCTAGGTCTATGTGTAGTTCTCTATTGCACGAGTAGAACACAATTTTGTTGTGGGCGTAGATCTTGTCAACTTGCTTGCCGCTACTAGTCTTATTTTGCTCCAGCGGTATTGTGGGATGAAGCGGCCCGGACCAACCTTACACGTATGCTTACATGAGACCGGTTCCACCGACTGACATGCACTAGTTGCATAAGGTGGCTGGCGGGTGTCTGTCTCTCCCACTTTAGTTGGAGCGGATTCAATGAAAAGGGTCCTTATGAAGGGTAAATAGAAGTTGACAAATCACGTTGTGGCTTTAACGCAGGTAAGAAAACGTTCTTGCTAGATCACCTATAGAAGCCACGTAAAACCTGCAACAACAATTAGAGGACGTCTAACTTGTTTTTGCAGCAAGTGTCTTGTGATGTGATATGGCCAAAAGTTGTGATGAATGATGAATGATATATTGTGATGTATGATATCATGTTCTTGTAATAGGAATCACGACTTGCATGTCGATGAGTATGACAACCGGCAGGAGCCATAGGAGTTGTCTTTATTTTTGTATGACCTGCGTGTCATTGAAGAACGCCATGTAAATTACTTTACTTTATTGCTAAATGCGTTAGCCATAGAAGTAGAAGTAGTCGTTGGCGTGACAACTTCATGAAGACACGATGATGGAGATCATGATGATGGAGATCATGGTGTCATGCCGGTGACAAAGATGATCATGGAGCCCCGAAGATGGAGATAAAAGGAGCCATATGATATTGGCCATATCATGTCACTACTATATAATTGCATGTGATGTTTATTATGTTTATGCATCTTGTTTACTTAGAACGACGATAGTAAATAAGATGATCCCTTACAACAATTTCAAGAAGTGTTCTCCCCTAACTATGCACCGTTGCTAAAGTTCGTCGTTTTGAAGCACCACGTGATGATCGGGTGTGCTAGATTCTTACGTTCACATACAACGGGTGTAAGACAGTTCTACACATGCAAACACTTAGGGTTAACTTGACGAGCCTAGCATGTACAGACATGGCCTCGGAACACAGAGACCGAAAGGTCAAACACGAGTCATATAGAAGATACAATCAACATGGAGATGTTCACCGACGATGACTAGTCCGTCTCACGTGATGATCGGACATGGCCTAGTCGACTCGGATCGTGTAACACTTAGATGACTAGAGGGATGTCTAATCTGAGTGGGAGTTTATTGTAATAATTTGATTAGATGAACTTAATTATCATGAACTTAGTCTAAAACCTTTGCAAATATGTCTTGTAGATCAAATGGCCAACGCTCATGTCAACATGAACTTCAACGCGTTCCTAGAGAAAACCAAGCTGAAAGATGATGGCAGCAACTATACGGACTGGGTCCGGAACCTGAGGATCATCCTCATAGCTGCCAGGAAACAATATGTCCTAGAAGGACCGCTAGGTGATGCACCCGTTCCAGAGAACCAAGACGTTATGAACGCTTGGCAGTCTCGTGCTAATGATTACCTCCTCGTTCAGTGCGGCATGCTTTACAGCTTAGAACCGGGGCTCCAAAAGTGTTTTGAGCAACACGGAGCATATGAGATGTTCGAGGAGCTGAAACTAGTTTTCCAAGATCATGCCCGGGTCGAGAGATATGAAGTTTCCGACAAGTTCTATAGTTGTAAGATGGAGGAAAATAGTTCTGTCAGTGAGCACATACTCAAAATGTCTGGGTTGCACAACCGCCTGTCCCAGCTGGACATTAACCTCCCGGATGAGGCGGTCATTGACAGAATCCTTCAGTCGCTCCCACCAAGCTACAAGAGCTTTGTGATGAACTACAATATGCAGGGGATGGTGAAGACCATTCCTGAAATATTTTCAATGCTGAAGTCAGCAGAGGTAGAAATCAAGAAGGAACATCAAGTGTTGATGGTCAATAAAACCACTAAGTTCAAGAAGGGCAAGGACAAGAAGAACTTCAAGAAAGACGACAAGGATGTTGCTGCGCCTGGTAAACCAGTTGCCGGGAAGAAGTCAAAGAATGGACCCAAGCCTGAGACTGAGTGCTTTTATTGAAAAGGGAAGGGTCACTGGAAGCGGAACTGCCCCAAATACTTAGCGGACAAGAAGGCCGGCAACACCAAAGGTATATTTGATATACACGTAATTGATGTGTACCTTACCAGTACTCGTAGTAACTCCTGGGTATTTGATACCGGTTGTCGTGGATTTGTCACGGCAGATGTCCTAGTGAAAGGACTTAGTCGTGGAGCCATCGCTACGGGTTAACTTGAAGGGGTTAAAGCGGACACAAAGAAACAAGGGTTTATACTAGTTCGGCCCCTTCGATGAAGGTAAAAGCCAACGTCTAGTTGTGATGGAATTGATGTGGTTTCGATGACTAGGGAGCAAACAAGCTTCGCCTAGGCTCGAGTTGTTGTTGTCTGTCTTGAACCGCCGCCGGGTCGTCCCCTTATATACACGGGTGACGCCCGTCGGTCCATGGAGTCCCATACCGGTTCATATTCGTATCCTGGTTGGTCTCTCTCTATTCCTAACTTACAGTACAAGTTTACATATCAAGCCGGTTTACGGCTACATGTTTTAAACCGACTACAGGCCTTCGGCCTTCATCTGCTTATACTACTAATGAAGTTAACCTGGCCCAGGTAGGCCGGTTCACGCCCAGTGGTAATATCCCCAACATTAGGCCCCAGATTGATTTGAACTGGTTCATGTCAATCCTTCACAAAAATCTTTGTCTTCAACATCTTCTGGTAATTGGTAAACCGCCATGTTGTCATCATCTCTGGTTGCTGTAAACCGACATGACGTCATCACGAAGTTAACATTTATGATGCCTTCTTTTATTAATAGATCTGCGATACCCAAGTCATCAGCTCCACTTCCGAAATTTTGGCTCCTGGATTCGCGTGCCTGACCCACGTCTGTTGCCTTATAAATAGGACCGAAGGGTCATTTCCTTTTCTCCCCTTCGTGTCTTTCTCTTCGTCTTCCTCGCGTCGCCAGCCTCGGAGCTCCGCCGCCGCCGTTGACCTCTGCACCGTCTTGGACCGCTGCATCAACCTGAACGCACCAGAGCACTATGGTAGCCTTCCACGTCTTCTTCGATTCTAGTAAGCCTTCTGTTCTTCTTAACATAGATCTGTTCTAGGGTTTCATGTTCTTGCCGTGTTCATCGCTTGTTCATGCTCGTACCCAGACTCCTGGATAGATCTGTGAAACCCTGCTCTGATTAGCAGTAGCCTTTTAGCATCCGCCTGTAGTTTCACTCTCAAGTCCATAGATCTCATCTACATACCTGTCCATTGATTCACTTCCGTTCTGCTTTACTCTTTTGAATATTTTCTGTTTTTCTGAACTTGCTTCAGATCCATTGCTGCAATAAGACCTTGTGAAACCTGTTTCTGCATACTTAGTCATCTGCAACCTCAATTGCTTTCAATGTTTAGATCAGGCGGTTTAACTTAATATAGAAAAAGTTAATAAACCGGTATATACCATTAGTCCCCTTGTTGAACTGCCACAACTCTTTAGCCATATGATGCCGCTTCATAGAAATCCGGTTTAAATATACTGCCTCCGATTTAGCATTGTTCGTACCAACGCCTTCTTTTATCCAACATGTTCTTGAACCGGAATCACCTATTTCTTGTAGATCTCACCATGGCCAAACAAGTATATGAGTGCAACTGGGTTCCTTCTCGTGTCACAGAAACTCAGTTGGATAATTTAGTCTCGATCGGCGCTTTAGACAGCAAAGAGACTATCCACTGGAGGGTTCCTGGTGATGAATGTCCTCCCACACCTCAAGAGGGAGAGGTTGTGATCTTTGTGGATCATTTAGCTCGGGGCTTCAAACCGCCCGGCTCTAAATTTTACCGGGATGTGTTAGCCAATTTTCAACTCCGCCCGCAAGATACTGGCCCCAATTCTGTTACCAACTTATGTCACTTCCAAGTGCTCTGCGAGGTATACCTTCAAGAGGAACCCACCGTTGAATTGTTCAGAGACTGCTTCCACTTAAACCGCCACACAGAATTCACTGATGATCCCAATACCGAATTGGGCGGTATGGCAATTCAGAAAAAGAAAGAAATCACTTATCCCCATGCCAGACTACACAGCCACCCCAAGGAGTGGAATGCAACATGGTTTTACTGCAAAGATACTTCCCCTGATGATGAAAATCCTTTGCCTGGCTTCCGTCCGGAGAGGCTCAGCAATACACACCCCTTCCCACAAAGGTTAAGTGCCAAGGAGAGGAGTAAATACGCTCCGCAATTATCCAAGCCCCGAGCCTTCATGGCCAACGGTTTAACAGGAGTAGATCTCGCACGCTGTTGGATATCCTGGAGCATACTGCCTCTCAGCCGGCGCTCCGGTTTAATGTGCAAGTATACTGGTAGCGTTGATGACCCACTCCGACACACCAACATCCAGCTCTCCTATGATGAAGTCACAGAAGCTGTGAAGAAAATGCTGAACGAACCAGAGCACCTCTGCGCTCAAACCGGCCTGCTCCCTTTCTGTGCTACCAACAAACCGCCAGTTGTGAGATTTTGATTGTACTTTTTACTGAACCTGTTATTGCTATCTCTGTCTGACATCAATTGCTGCTTAACCAGGGTGATAATCCGTTTTGGAGCAAGAAGCTTCCACAAGATAAACCGGAGAAAGCAGAACGGTCAACCCGGCCAAAGACCAAGGTCATCAAGAAGCTTGCTAAAAAGAGGAAAACCACTACTTCATCTGATCCGGCTGTTGATGATGATGTGGGTAACTCGGACCTTGAGGTAGAACTCGATTCACTAGGCTTACTTTTTACACGCCTTATTGATGATGATACTTGTCAGGACGACGCTGAAGCCAGTAATGCTGATGTCGCTGAGGTAACTATTCTCTCTTCCGATTCAGATCCTTTGCCTTTGCCAAAATTTCGCCAGGCAAACCGGAAAGTTAAATTTTCTCATCCTCTTGCTTACTTGGATCCCAAATTTCTTGTGAAGACTCAGCAACATGAAGCTTGCCGCACAACCCGGCACAGCGGCCAGGTAGTTACCTCCGCCGGTTTACCAAACAGTCCGGTTCGAAAACGCCGCTCCGAGGTCTTTGACCTTTTTATTAATTTATATCCTAAAGCGGGTTTCATCCGTCAACCTCTTAATCCGTCCGACTCCGATTATCAGGTTACTTCTCATTCTTCCTCTGGTGAATCGTCGGCCACTCAGCTGCCACCACTGAAAACGGTTCTTGGGTAAGCTAGACTGAACATATGCTTCTGGTATACCACGTTATAACTTATGATGTTCCTTGACTCTTTGTTTCTCTTTCAGAGCTAAACCTAAACCGAGCAAGAAAGCCCGCCTGGATAAAGCGGCCGAGGAAGATGTCGCCCCTGAATAGGATAAAGCACCAGATCTTGAAGCGTTCGTTCATGAGGATATTCCCAATGATCCTCCCTTGCAAGATGATGCTATTCCTGAGAAAAGGCCTATCGATGCCTCAGTCCCTGTTGACCAGCCTGCCAGCTCTGTCCGGATTGAAAGATCCCGCAGTCCTTCAAAGCCTGCCGATAAACCGACCGCGCCAACGCAAACCGGCGAGTCCAAGGATGATGACATTGTAATTACCGGCGTTGGTCGCTTTAAACCAGGCAATCCTGTCGCTTTGGCCAAGCATACTGTGAAAGAAGATTTTGCTGCCATGAACAAAGGCAAATGGGATGCTGATCTGGAAACATATGCTGCTCTGAGTGCCCAAGATCTTCATTCTGGTTACTTGAACCGGCTATATACTAGTCGTGACTGTGAAGCTGGCCTGGTAAAAATGATGAGAGCTAAATTTGAGGTAACTTCCTTGTGCTTCTTCTTTCTTTAATTACTGCCACTGTATTAATCCTCCTAGCCCCCAAGGGCCGGTTTGTAACCTTCTTCAAGCCGGGACTTGAATATAGTCCTCAATACTTTGAAATCCATCAATGTAGCCCCCAAAGGGCCGGTTCAACTTAGTATAGCTAAACCGGGACTCCAATAAAGATTCTAACATGAGAACATAACTGAGCAAATAGCCATTAGCCCCCAAGTGCCAAGTTGAATACCTGTATTGAGCTTGGGACTTTGCGATTTAGTAATAGATGCAAATTGAAGGTGCATTAGCCCCCAAGTATCAAGCGTATAACTTGTTATGGGGTTGGTACTTCAAATTCTTGTACCGTTTGTTTAAAGCCAAGCACTGTCTTTATGCAGGCTGAAGTGAGGATCAAAGAGGACCAGATTACGGATCTGCAGGCAACTTTGAAAACCCAGCAAGCTGAGACCGACAAGGCAAGGGAAGAATTAACCAGTGCTTTGAGCATCACAGAACAGCTGAAGGAGGGCTTCAAGAAGGAGCAGGCTGATTGGGCTACTGAGAAGGCCGCTTTAATAAAAAGAGCCGAAAATGCTGAAGCTGCCCTTAAACCGGTGGTAGATGAGCTGACCGCCGTAAAGCGGCAAGTGCATTCCATGACCGCCGATATCTTTGGTAAGCTCCTTTTGGTTTCTTTGACAACTCTAGCCTGCTTATAATAGATCCGGTTTGTGATCTTTCCTGTATTGTTGCAGGTACACGCATTGGTCACTTAGGGTCAGATGTTCGGAAGAAGTTGAAGGCTGCCTATACTTTAATTGAACAGCTGTATACCGGAGCGCAGCGGATCATCACCACTGCATCTCACAACAATCCGGCACCCACTTTAATCCAAGACACTCTTAATAGGTTGTCAATGCTTCCTGCCCGGATTGAAGAACTGAAAAAATCTGCTGCTCGAACCGGAGCCATTAATGCCTTGATCCGGGCAAAAGCATGGGTGCCGGATTTCGATCCTGTTGAGGCAGCTCAAGGCTATCCCATCTTGAAGGAAGACAGCTCAGAGTTCAATGAAGATGATTTGAGGGCGATAAACCGTGCAGTACGCCCTCTGGCTTGTCAATTGGCTGAAGAGGCAGACTTGTCGCATTATCAAGCTCAGTACAATGATCAGAACAAATGAGTGCCTGCACCAACTCCTGAAGCGGAGAATCTGATTCCTCCAATCCGTAAGCATACTTACGCTCCTGATATTGAACCGTCTTCTCTGATCCATGAAGAGGCTGTCTTTCAAGCTTTAATGGGAATCAACTGGACCACTGTTGATTTCCAGCCAATGGATAGAGATGAGAAAGCTGAAGCGGCGCGGGACGACCCATGACCATCAGATCGGGGCGATGAACAGGCTTGAACTGGAAGCCGGTTTAAGTAGCCGCTTTATTATGATCCGCGAGAACAATAATGATCTTATTTGGGCACCGCGTTACCTTGTAATAGGATAGTCAATACTTCTGCCTTGAATATGCCTTCGTGCATAAGTACTGATGCTTTTGCTTGAAACCCTCAATTTATATTTCCTGCAATCAGAAAATCTTGAACTTCGGTGGCGGTTATACCGCTAGCCGGTTTATGACCTTTATATATATATCATCAATGTATTTAAGACATATAATCAAATATGTGATACAAAATACCTGCCATCGCTGGGCAAGAAGTTGGCTTAGCCAGGCTTGAATCGGAGTATTTATAAACCGTTATCATCAAAGGAGAGAAAACAACTCCCATGTAAACCGTGCTGGGTCATTATGAGCCCCCCTGCTACTTCATGATGTTAACAGGAAAGCTAAACCGGGCATATCTCTCCGGATTACAAATGAACCGAATTCCGTCAGCTGAAACGGTAAAAAAGTGTTGTTGGTTTAAAGGAAACACAAAACAAATTGAAGAATAGTCATAGAAGAGATATGGAAGCAAAGGCAATGATAAAAACCGTTTGCAAAAACATGCTTTACTGAGCTGATCAGATGGTGTTACCATGGTCGGACAGGACCAAGCCCCCAATAGGAGTGGCAATGGTTCAAGTCAGCCAGGTCCCCAAATGAAACCGTGGCATTTATTCCGATCAAAAGGCGTGGCAATGGTTCGGGTTCGACCAAGCCCCCAAGTGATTCTGTGGCCTTAGGCCGATCAAGAGGCGTGACTAGTTCAGACTTGACCATGTCCCCAAGTGATCTGGTGGCTTTCGCCTATCAAAAGGTGTCGCATTGGTTCGGACACGACCAAGGCCCCAAGTGATATCATAAAGCTTTTTTGAAAAGAAAATTTCAAGGGGTCAACCGGAGGCCACTTTAAAACAGAACCACTCCATGTAACCACACATGATATGAAATGATAGAGACCCCGCTTTAGCTGAGGCTCCGGTTTTATTATATCAAAGATAATATATACACTGTCATAATATGTACATAGATAGAGCCGATGGCTCAAGTGTAGTAAGGCCGAAGATGAGCTATGTTCCACGGCCTGTTGGTCTCCTCCTCTGATGTGCGTGAGTCTTTATGCTCTCGAATATCGATCAGATAGTATGACCCGTTGTGCAGATTCTTGCTGACCATGAAAGGTCCCTCCCAAGGTGGGGATAACTTGTGCATATCCGTCTGGTCTTGGATGAGCTGAAGCACCAAATCTCCTTCTTGAAAAGCTCTGGTTCTGACCCGGCGACTGTGATAGCGACGAAGATCTTGTTGATGAATCGCCGAGCGGGCAGCCGCTATGTCACGCTCCTCATCTAATAGGTCCAAAGCATCTTGCCGTGCTATCTCATTGTCCGCTTCAACATAAGCCGCCACATGAGGCGAATCGTGCCGGATATCACTAGGGAGAACCGCCTCTGCTCCGTAGACCATGAAAAACGGCGTGTATCCTGTAGATCGGTTGGGCGTAGTATTGATACTCCATAGCACAGACGGTAGCTCTTCAACCCAACAACCCGGTGTTCTTTGCAATGGAGCCATAAGCCGGGGTTTGATGCCTCGCAAGATCTCTTGATTAGCCCGTTCTGCCTGCCCATTGGACTGGGGGTGAGCCACTGATGATACGTCAAGTCGGATGTGCTCACGTTCACAGAATTCCTTCATAGCACCCTTGGATAAATTGGTACCATTGTCAGTAATGATACTGTGTGGAAAGCCAAACCGGAAAATCACCTTTTTAATGAACTGCACCATTGTAGCTGCATCACACTTGCTGACAGGCTCCGCTTCAACCCACTTGGTAAACTTGTCAACTGCCACCAAAAGGTGGGTTTTCTTATCCTTGGATCTTTTAAAAGGTCTGACCATATCCAGACCCCATGTTGCAAACGGCCAAGTAATTGGAATCACCCTCAATTCTTGAGCCGGCACATGAGCACGCCATGAAAATTTCTGACAGCCATCACACCGTTTAACCAAGTCCTCCGCATCAGCATGAGCTTTCAACCAGTAGAATCCGTGACGAAACGCCTTTGCCACCAGAGACTTTGAACCGGCGTGGTGACCACAATCCCCTTCATGGATTTCACGTAAGATTTCACAGCCTTCCTCAGGAGAGACGTAGCGTTGAAACGCCGCTGATACACTGCAATGATGCAATTCGCCATTGACAATTGTCATAGACTTGGATCGCCGTACTATCTGCCTGGCTAGAGTCTCATCTTCTGGCAACTCTCCCTGGTACATGTACGCAAGATAAGGAACTGTCCAATCCGGTATAATATGCAGGGCTGCCACCAATTGAGCCTCCGGATCAGGAATAGCCAAATCCGCTTCACCCGGGAGCTTGACTGACGGGTTGTGCAACACATCGAGAAAGACATTAGGCGGGACCGGTTTACGCTGAGAGCCCAACCGGCTTAAAGCATCCGCCGCTTCATTTTTTCGACGATCCACGTGCTCCACCTGATAACCCTTGAAGTGACCAGCAACAATATCCACCTCACGACGATATGCAGCCATAAGCGGGTCCTTAGAATCCCAAGTGCCAGACACCTGTTGAGCCACGAGGTCCGAGTCACCGAAGCACTTAACCCGACTTAGATTCATCTCTTTAGCCATCCGGAGACCATGGAGCAAAGCTTCATACTCAGCTGCATTATTAGTACAAGGGAACATTAAGCGAAGAACATAACAAAACTTATCACCTCGTGGGGAAGTTAATACGACTCCAGCCCCCGAGCCTTCCAATTGCCTGGATCCATCAAAATGGATAGTCCAATATGTGTGATCCGGCTTCTCCTCTGGTGCTTGCAACTCTGTCCAATCATTGATGAAATCAACAAGTGCTTGAGACTTCACCGCCGTCCGAGGCACGTACTTCAATCCGTGCGGCCCAACTTCTATGGCCCACTTGGCAATCCGGCCAGTCGCCTCCCGGTTCTGTATGATATCGCCCAAGGGAGCTGGACTGACCATTGTGATGGGGTGCCCTTGGAAATACTGCTTCAACTTCCGGCTTGCCATGAAAACTCCATATACCAGCTTCTGCCAATGCGGATATCTTTGCTTGGATTCAATAAGCACCTCGCTGATATAGTAAACCGGACGCTGAACCGGATACTCCTTGCCTGCCTCCTTGCATTCCATCACAATAGCCACGCTAACTGCACGAGCATTGGCCGCTACGTATAACAATAACGGCTCCTTGTCGACCGGAGCTGCAAGAACGGGCGGATTGGCTAATTGCCACTTCAAGTCCTCCAACGCTTCATCAGCAGCCGGACTCCAAATGAATTGATCTGTCTTTCTCAGCATCTGGTATAAAGGGATGGCCTTCTCTTCGAGGCGGCTGATAAACCGGCTCAGTGCGGCGATCTGACCCGCCAAACGCTGAACATCGTTGATACACTTCAGTTTAGCCAGGGAGGTGATAGCCGTAATCTTCTCCGGATTAGCCTCAATTCCTCTGTTGGACACAAGAAAACCCAGTAACTTGCCTGCCGGAACACCAAAGACACACTTGGCTGGGTTAAGCATCATCTTGTAAACTCGCAAGTTGTCAAAGGTTTCCTTCAAATCATCAACCAGCGTCTCCTTCTGCCTTGACTTGACTACAATATCATCCACATAAGCGTGCACATTACGGCCGATCTGTTTATGCAAGCAGTTCTATACACACCGTTGATAAGTGGCTTGGGCGCTCTTGATCCCAAAAGGCATAGATACATAGCAGAAGGCTCCAAAGGGAGTAATAAACGCCGTCTTCTCCTGGTCCTTAACCGCCATTTTGATCTGATGATACCCAGAATACACATCCAAAAAACTCAAACGCTCACAACCCGTCATGGCATCAATAATCTGGTCAATGCGGGGGAGGGCAAAAGGATCCGCTGGACAAGCCTTGTTAAGATCCGTGTAATCCACACACATACGCCAAGTGCCGTTTTTCTTAAGAACCAGCACCGGATTAGCAAGCCACTCTGGATGGAACACTTCAATGATAAAACCAGCTGCTAAGAGCCTGGCTACTTCCTCTCCAATGGCTTTGCGCCTTTCTTCATTAAACCGGCAGAGAAATTGCTTTACCGGTTTATACTTAGGATCAACATTAAGAGTGTGCTCAGCGAGTTCCCTTGGTACACCTGGCATGTTAGAAGGCTTCCATGCAAAAATGTCCCGATTCTCACGGATGAACTCGATGAGCGCGCTTTCCTATTTAGGGTCCAAGTTGGCACTGACAGTGAACTGCTTGGACGAATCCAGGCACGAAGTCAACAAGCTTGGTCTCAGCCGCCGATTTGAACTTCAGATCTGAATCATGCTCCGTGGTCTGCTTCTTCAAAGGGGTCATGTCCGCCGGATCAACATTGTCCCTATAATATTTCAACTCCTCCATGGCACAAACCGACTCTGCATAGGCCGCATCACCTTCCTCACATTCCAAAGCAATCTTAAGGCTCCCATGAACCGTTATTGTCCCTTTGTAACCCGACATCTTGTGCTGCAAATAGATATAACAAGGCCGTGCCATGAATTTGGCATAAGCCGGCCGCCCAAACAAGGCGTGATAAGGGCTCCGGATTTTCACCACCTCAAAGGTTAGTGTTTCGGATCGGGAATCATGTCATCCCCAAAAGCCACCTCCAGGGCTATCTTAACAACAGGGTATGCTGATTTGCCAGGCACCACACCATGGAACACCGTATTAGACGGTCTGAGATCTTTGTCCTTTAGCCCCATGCGACGGAATGTCTCATAGTACAGGATGTTAATACTGCTCCCTCCATCCATGAGCACCTTGGTGAATTTATAACCTCCCACCTGAGGGTCTACCACTAATGCCAACTGGCCCGGATTGTCAACCCGGGGGGGGGGGGGTGATCCTCCCTGCTCCACACGATAGGCTGCTCCGACCAGCGTGAGTAACGTGGTACAGCCGGTTCAACAGAGTTCACCGCTCGCTTGTGAAGCTTCCGGTCGCGCTTATCCAAGCTAGTTGTGAAAACGTGATACTGCCCATTGTTCAATTGTTTTGGCTGGCTCTGATAACCCGACTGCTGCTGCTGCTGCTGCTGCTGTTGGTTGTAACCCCCTTGACCGCTCTGATTATTCTGGTTGCTATTACCGCCCTGATTGAAACCTGCACCGGAAGCTCCATCGTGACCCGACCCATGGAAACCGGACCCTGAGCCACCACCTGACCCACGATCATACAGGAAGGCATTAGAGTTTTTAAATTCCTGCATAATGTAACAATCCTTCCAAAGGTGGTTAGCCGGCGCCTCCTTCGTCCCGTGTTTTGGGCAAGGCTGATTCAACAAATAGTTTAAGCGATCCGGGTTAGGATTTGGAGCCCCATTACGATTCGCCGCTTTACCTCTACGCCGCTGACCCTTGTCCTGCGCATTAGTGTTAGCCACAAAGTCCATGCTGCCATCCGCTTTACGCTTGCCTCCGTTTCCATGGCCCGCCGGTTTGTATTGATGCCCCTTGGAGTTGCTATTCTTCTTTCCCTTCCCTGCTTTGTCATCATCAGTCTCGGGATCCTTGGTACTATCAGAATCAGCATACTTCACTAAAGCGGCCATGAGAGTTCCCATGTCATTACGGAACCGCTTCATACGCCCCAACTTCAACTTTAAAGGCTTAAACCGGCAGTTGCCCTCCAGGGTTAAGATCGCCGAGTCAGCATTGATCCTGTCAGACGAGTGCAAGACTTCCGAAACGCGGCGTACCCAATGGGTTGTTGACTCTCCGTCCTCCTGAACACAAGCCGCCAAGTCTACTATGGACTTAGGCTGCTTACACGTATCTTTAAAATGCTGGATAAACCGGGCCCGCAAATGGGCCCATGAACTGATAGAATTAGGCGGCAGGCTTTTCAACCAAGTACAGGCCGTGACTTCAAGCATCATGGTGAAGTACTTTGCACACGCGGTCTCATCCACATCCAGCATCTCCATGGACATCTCATAACTCTCTACCCACGCTTCTGGAGATAAATCAGCGGTGTAATTCGGCACCTTGCGCGGACCCTTGAAGTCTTTGGGCAGGCGTACATTGCGTAAAGCAGGGACTAAACAGGGCACTCCCAAGCTAGATGCGACCCCTGGCCCAGCTGAGGTGGTAGGATGAACCGGTGTAAGCTGATCCGCCTCGTTCTGTGCTGCTAACTTGGCCTCCCTTCGTGCCCGGGCCCGGTCCACTACACCCTGAGAATCGCGAACACCACCTGCCGGGTTATTGCCACGGGCCGCTTCACGGCCCCGCGCATTGCTTGATATGGCCGGTTCATCCAGGCACCTACTATAGCTCCGGCTTGGACGAGGTGTGGAATGAATCCGATCACGGCTGTATGAATATGCCTCCTGTTGAATCAAAGCGGTCCGGAGAAGTTCCTTAACCCGGCGCATCTCTATTGCTTGTGGAGAGTCTCCTTCGACCGGGATCGCTTCTAATCGCGCAGCAGCTGCGACAAGATTGTCCATAGGATTAGAATAATGACCCAGAGGTGTATGGACCGGCGGAGGAATCACAATGTTCTGCCGTGGAGGTTCCATCAGGCGGGGTTGGACCATCGCTGCTGGCCCTGGTGCCTCGACCCGGTTTACCTCCTGGTGCCCCGGCGGATTACTGGTTCCAGCTCCCGGAGTGTGAAAGAGATTTCGAGGGTCGAACCCTAACGCCAGGCGTGATCTGTGCTTCTGCTTCAAGACCTCCTGTGATGCGTTCTGGTCGAGCATGAGCTTATAGGCCTGGGCGTCCAAAGCGGCCCGCTCTGCGGCCATCCTGTCCTTCTCTGCTGCCAGGTCAGCTTTGGCCTGCACGATCTGCTCTCTCACTTTTGCAACCTCCGCATCATGGGCCTCCTGATCCGCCGGATTGGCCTCTGACATAAGTACCACTAGTGTGTCAAACAGGTCAGACAGAACTTGAACTGGTGGGCGCACAAGGCCTCCTGCCCCTGCTGCCGCTGCCGCTGCTGATCCGGAGAGCATTGCTGCTGCGGTCGAAGAGTGATTCGCCGCCTGCGTGCCGGCCATGAATATTCAACCCGGTTAATCTGAT
>NC_041393.1:425839030-425931260 GCF_002162155.2 Triticum dicoccoides | reverse complement strand
CTGGTCATCTTGCAACTGGTACAATGATTCAGTCTCTCCGGTTGGGGACTCGTCGCCGGAATAGACGACGGTCTCACTACTGTATTCTGACTCGTCCTCATGCTCTCCTCCGTGGATGACTCTGACGAAGGCATGCTTCACGGCCGGTTTAACCTGGGTAGATCTCGCACGCTGAGCCATCTCGACGAGGTCGGTGCAGATGTTCGGCTCAGGCCCAGGCTCACCAATCTTGCCGATGAAAATGTGTATGCCACCAAAGGGGACCCGGTATCCGTACTCGATCGAGCTGGCTTCGGGACCCCATCCTGAATCGTCGATGTAGAGCTTGCCGCGACGACTCTTGGTCATCCGGCCCACAGCATGGCCTTCGAGTCCTTTGAGCTTGCCCTCCAAGATCATCAAACCGTCGTGCGATAGCCCCGCGGTGGGCGCCAACTGTCGTGGATTTGTCACGGCAGATGTCCTAGTGAAAGGACTTAGTCGTGGAGCCATCGCTACGGGTTAACTTGAAGGGGTTAAAGCGGACACAAAGACACAAGGGTTTATACTAGTTCGGCCCCTTCGATGAAGGTAAAAGCCTACGTCTAGTTGTGATGGAATTGATGTGGTTTTGATGACTAGGGAGCAAACAAGCTTCGCCTAGACTCGAGTTGTTGTTGTCTGTCTTGAACCGCCGCCGGGTCGTCCCCTTATATACACGGGTGACGCCCGTCGGTCCATGGAGTCCCATACCGGTTCATATTCGTATCCCGGTTGGTCTCTCTCTATTCCTAACTTATAGTACAAGTTTACATATCAAGCCGGTTTACGGCTACAGGTTCTAAACCGAATACAGGCCTTGGGCCTTCATCTGCTTATACTACTAATGAAGTTAACCCGGCCCAGGTAGGCCGGTTCACGCCCAGTGGTAATATCCCCAACAACGGTGTCGTTGCTCATATTTGTAACTCACAGCAGGAGCTGCAGAATAAGCGGAGACTGGCGAAGGACGAGGCGACGATGCGCGTCGGGAATGGTTCCAAGGTCGATGTGATCGCCGTCGGCACGCTACGTCTACATTTACCTACGGGATTAGTTTTAAACCTTAATAATTGTTATTTGGTGCCAAGTTTGAGCATGAACATTGTATCTGGATCTCGTTTTATATGAGATGGCTACTCATTTAAATCCGAGAATAATGGTTGTTTTATTTATATGAGAGATATGTTTTATGGTCATGCCCCAATGGTCAATGGTTTATTCTTAATGAATCTCGAGCGTAATGTTACACATATTCATAGTGTGAATACCAAAAGATGTAAAGTTGATAATGATAGTCCCACATACTTGTGGCACTGCCGCCTTGGTCACATTGGTGTCAAGCGCATGAAGAAGCTCCATGCTGATGGACTTTTAGAGTCTCTCGATTATGAATCGTTTGACACATGCGAACCATGCCTAATGGGCAAAATGACCAAGACTCCGTTCTCCGGAACAATGGAGCGAGCAACCAACTTGTTGGAAATCATACATACCGATGTGTGCGGTCCAATGAGCGTTGAAGCTCGCGGAGGATATCGTTATGTTCTCACTCTCACTGATGACTTGAGTAGATATGGGTATGTCTACTTGATTAAACACAAGTCTGAGACTTTGAAAAGTTCAAGGAATTTTAGAGTGAGGTGGAGAATCAACGTGACCGAAAGATAAAGTTCCTACGATCAGATCGTGGAGGAGAATATTTAAGTCAGGAATTTGGTATGCACTTAAGGAAATGTGGAATCGTTTCACAACTCACGCCGCATGGAACACCTCAACGTAACGGTGTGTCCGAACGTCGTAATCGCACTCTATTGGATATGGTCCGGTCTATGATGTCTCTTACCGATTTACCGCTATCATTTTGGGGATACGCTCTAGAGACAACGACATTCACTTTAAATAGGGCACCGTCTAAATCCGTTGAGACGACACCGTATGAATTATGGTTTGGGAAGAAACCTAAGCTGTCGTTTCTAAAAGTTTGGGGATGCGATGCTTATGTCAAGAAACTTCAACCTGAAAAGCTCGAACCCAAGTCGGAAAAATGCGTCTTCATAGGATACCCTAAGGAAACCATTGGGTATACCTTCTACTTAAGATCGGAGGGCAAGATCTTTGTTGCCAAGAATGGATCCTTTCTGGAAAAATAGTTTCTCTCGAAAGAAGTAAGTGGGAGGAAAGTAGAACTCGATGAAGTACTACCTCTCGAACAGGAAAGTAGTGCAGCTCAGGAAAATGTTCCTGTGATGCCTACACCAACTGAAGAGGAAAATAATGATGATGATCAAGGTACTTCGGATCAAGTTGCTGCTGAACTTCGTAGGTCCACAAGGACACGTTCCGCACCAGAGTGGTACGGTAACCTTGTCCTGAAAATCATGTTGTTAGACAACGGTGAACCTTCAAACTATGAAGAAGCGATGGCGGGCCCAGATTCCAACAAATGGCTTGAAGCCATGAAATCCGAGATAGAATCCATGTATGAAAACAAAGTATGGACTTTGACAGACTTGACCGATGATCGGCGAGCGATAGAAAACAAATGGATCTTTAAGAAGAAGACGGACGCGGATGGTAATTTTACCATCTATAAAGCTCGACTTGTCACTAAGGGTTATCGACAAGTTCAAGGGATTGACTATGATGAGACATTCTCTCCAGTAGCGAAGCTGAAGTCCGTCCGAATCATGTTAGCAATTGTCGCATACTATGATTATGAGATATGGCAGATGGACGTCAAAACGGCATTCCTTAACGGACATCTTAAGGAAGAGCTGTATATGATGCAGCTGGAAGGTTTTGTCGACCCTAAGAATGCTAACAAAGTATGCAAGCTCCAGCGATCCATTTATGGGCTGGTGCAAGCATCTCGGAGTTGGAACATTCGCTTTGATGAGATGATCAAAGCATTTGGGTTTATGCAGACTTATGGAGAAGCCTGCATTTACAAGAAAGTGAGTGGGAGCTCTGTAGCATTTCTCATATCATATGTAGATGACATACTCTTGATGGGAAATGATATAGAACTTTTGGACAGCATTAAGGCCTACTTGAATAAGTGTTTTTCAATGAAGGACCTTGGAGAAGCTGCTTACATATTAGGCATCAAGATCTATAGGGATAGATCGAGACGCCTCATAGGTCTTTCACAAAGCACATACCTTGATAAGATTTTGAAGAAGTTCAAAATGGATCAGTCCAAGAAAGGGTTCTTGCCTGTATTGCAAGGTGTGAGATTGAGCTCAGCTCAATGCCCGACCACGACAAAAGATAAAGAAGAGATGAGTGTCATCCCCTATGCTTCAGCCATAGGATCTATTACGTATGCCATGCTGTGTACCAGACCTGATGTAAACCTTGCCGTAAGTTTGGTAGGAAGGTACCAAAGTAATCCCGACAAGGAACACTGGACAGCGGTCAAGAATATCCTGAAGTACCTGAAAAGGACAAAGGACATGTTTCTCGTTTATGGAGGTGACGAAGAGCTCGTCGTAAAGGGTTACATCGACGCTAGCTTCGACACAGACCTGGATGACTCTAAGTCACAAACCGGATACGTGTATATGTTGAATGGTGGAGCAGTAAGCTGGTGCAGCTGCAAGCAGAGCGTCATGGTGGGATCTACATGTGAAGCGGAGTACATGTCAGCCTCGAAGGCAGCGCATGAAGCAATTTGGGTGAAGGAGTTCATCACCGACCTAGGAGTCATACCCAATGCGTCGGGGCCGATCAAACTCTTCTGTGACAACACTGGAGCTATTGCACTTGCCAAGGAGCCCAGGTTTCACAAGAAGACCAGGCACATCAAGCGTCGCTTCAACTCCAATCGTGAAAATGTTCAATATGGAGACATAGATATTTGCAAAGTACATACGGATCTGAATGTCGCAGATCCGTTGACTAAACCTCTCTCGCGAGCAAAACATGATCAACACCAGAACTCTATGGGTGTGCGATTCATCACAATGTAACTAGATTATTGACTCTAGTGCAAGTGGGAGACTGTTGGAAATATGCCCTAGAGGCAATAATAAAAGGATTATTATTATATTTCCTTATTCATGATAATTGTCTTTATTCATGCTATAACTGTATTATCCGGAAATCGTAATACACGTGTGAATACATAGACCATAATATGTCCCTAGTAAGCCTCTAGTTGACTAGCTCGTTGATCAACAGATAGTCATGGTTTCCTGGCTATGGACATTGGATGTCGTTGATAACGGGATCACATCATTAGGAGAATGATGTGATGGACAAGACCCAATCCTAAGCATAACACAAGATCGTGTAGTTCGTTTGCTAGAGCTTTTCCAATGTCGAGTATCTTTTCCTTAGAGCATGAGATCGTGTAACTCCCGGATACCGTAGGAGTGCTTTGGGTGTACCAAACGTCACAACGTAGCTCGGTGACTATAAAGGTGCACTACAGGTATCTCTGAAAGTGTCTGTTGGGTTGACACGGATCGAGACTGGGATTTGTCACTCCGTATGACGGAGAGGTATCTCTGGGCCCACTCGGTAATGCATCATCATAATAAGCTCAAAGTGACCAAGTGTTTGGTCACGGGATCATGCATTACGGTACGAGTAAAGTGACTTGCCGGTAACGAGACTAAACGAGGTATTGGGATACCGACGATCGAGTTTCAGGCAAGTAACATACCGAATGACAAAGGGAATTGAATACGGGGTTGTTTGAATCCTAGACATCGTGGTTCATCCGATGAGATCATCGAGGAGCATGTGGGAGACAACATGGGTATCCAGATCCCGCTGTTGGTTATTGCCCGAGAACCGTCTCGGTCATGTCCGCGTGTCTCCCGAACCCGTAGGGTCTACACACTTAAGGTTCGGTGACGCTAGGGTTGTATGAATATGAGTATGCAGCAAACCGAATGTTGTTAGGATTCCCGGATGATATCCCAGACGTCACGAGGAGTTTCGGAATGGTCCGGAGGTAAAGAATTATATATAGGAAGTGCTGTTTCGGCCATCGGGAAAGTTTCGGGGTCACCCGTTATTTTACCGGGACCACCGGAAGTGTCCCAGGGGTCCACCGGGTGGGGCCACCCATCCGGGAGGGCCCCATGGGCTGAAGTGGGTAGGGGAACCAGCCCATAGTGGGCTGGTGCGCCCCCCTAGGCCCACCCCCTGCGCCTAGGGTTGAAACCCTAGGGTGGGGGGGGGGCTGCCCCACTTGCCTTGGGGGGCACTCCACCCCCTGGCCGCCGCCCCCCTTGGGAGATCAGATCTCCATGGGCCGGCGCCCCCCCTGGGGGCCTATATAAAGGGAGGGGAGGGAGGGGCAGCCGCAACCCTGAAGTCCTGGTGCCTCCCTCCCCCTGCTACACCTCTTCCTCCTCCCACAGTTGCTTGGCGAAGCCCTGCCGGAGTTCTGCTGCATCCACCACCACGCCGTCATGCTGCTGGATCATCATCAACCTCTCCTTCCCCCTGCTGGATCAAGACGAAGGAGACATCACATTGACCGTACCGTGTGTTGAACGCGGAGGTGCCGTCCGTTCGGTGCTAGGATCTCCGGTGATAGGATCATGACGAGAACGACTACTTCAACCCCGTTCTTTTGAACGCTTCCGCACACGATCTACAAAGTGGTATGTAGATGCATCTCTCCTTTCACTCGTTGCTTAGATGAACTCATAGATGGATCTTGGTGAAAATTTTCTGCAACGTTCACCAACAACATATGTGTTTGCAGGCGAAAGAAACCCCGTGCACCATACTCTACTTGATCAAAGGCCAGAAGGTGGACGTGGGAAATGGGATGATAATGGACCCCTCTCAATGCACGTTCAACAACCAGCCGATCCCCGCTGGGCACTTCAGGGTTAGCTTGACCAGTGTGAAATCGGGGCATGAGGATTTGCCTCCTCCAGTACAGCATGTGGGAGCGGACGACGAGACCCCGCCGCGGATTGGAAGCTGCAAGGGTTGGGTGCTGCTATGGTCGAAGAATCTTATTCGTCTGGAGCCGGCCGAGAGCACACCAATAACTACCACACATCAACAAGTATGTGCGGAGACCACCACCCCGCCTATGCAATTACCAGCTCCTGTAGTGCCGGGTGAGAGCGGCGGACGACATGATGAAGGGGGTGCAATAGTACTGGTTGATGTAATTTCTCCTGTAGAACAGAGAATGGATGATGAGATGGAGGTCGACCCTATGGATTACCTCAATACAAACGCGTATGACTGTGACATAGATATGATGAGTCCACCATATGACGAATCGGGCTATCAGCTTGCTAATGAGGATATGGATGATATGCCCGGGCAGGGTCGTACCATGGATTGAAAAAGTCTCTCTTCATGAAATCCTTAGAGGACACGCTTGAAGATGCCGCCTCAACACAGGCTCAACTAGCCGGGCGCGAGGGTCGTACAGTACTTAGCCCGGGAACACTGGGGCAGGGGTTAAGGAAGGGTCTGGAAGGTGTGCCCAAGAAAAAGGACAGGAAGAGACTAGGGAAGGTAATTGCCTCCAAACAAGCCAGAGCACACAGCAGCCAGACGATGCATTCTGAAGAGTGTGTACCCGTGAAAGGTGCGGTCATGTTCCATCTCACGGGCGAGCTGATGCTACTGCCGAAACCGCTGGAGGCACTATCAGGGGATCTCAGGAGACTGCACGACCATGTGTTGTCGATTGAGAAAAGCCTAATAGCCTCAAAGGATCCAGGATATCCGACATACGCGGCTCGTGTGCCTGAGGGGAAGTGCCACGTCGACACACGGCCCACGGAGGTGTTCTTCCTGTGGTTTGACCATATCTTTGAGATGTTTCTAACAAGGCGGCTTGATTTTACTATCGTCCGCCTTTTTGCGCTACATATGAGCTCCGTCATGAAGAGTGAAGAAGTCTCGCAAATCTGTGTGGTGGATCCGTACTACATGCACAAGTCTTTCTTGAGTCTCGGCGACTTTGAGCGTGAAACTGCTAGGGAGTACCTCCAAAACTTCATGGTACAGAATAAGAACCGGGAAATTGTCCTCGTGCCTTATCATCCAAAGTAAGTCAGTTCCGGACAACCCTTTCATACATTTCAATCATTCCTTCACTCTCATATGGGGAATAATTTGAGGTGTCTTTTCCCCGCAGCAACGGGCGCGCCGTCCTTATCGTTCTTTACCCGCAAGTTTCCCACGCCGTGTATTTTGACCCTTCCAGAGACTACGAGAAAAAGGACTACACCCACATAATGAATATTCTAGATGATGCTCTCCAAGGCTTCAGCTTTAGAGGTGGCCACGTGCAGATCAAGAAACAAAGGAACAAGAAGATGGGTTTCGCGCATAAAACTAACTTCTCCTGCATCCATGTCCCAAAACCAAGCAAGAAGGATGGATTCTACATCGTCCATCTCATGATTCAGTTTAACACGGATCACCAAAAGCTTCACATTAACAGCAGAAATGATGATCATATCCACAAGTGGCTAGAATCTCATGGAGAAGCGAATTATAAACTTAGAGATGACTTCTTTCGCATCCAAAGCGACATTGCGACGATCATCATGAAAGAAGTCATCGATGAGAAGGGGATGTTCCACCATGGCCCTATATCGTGAGCTGACGTCCGAACTCGCATAGGCATGCAACGTCTAGACCTCACGCCGTTCAAGAAGCTAGGGTTCGTCCTCGATGATATGGAAGGATGGAACTTCTAGTGATTTATGATGCCGATGATGATGATATGTGTCGGTTGAACTTGTATACTTTTTGTAGCGATGAAACTCTGTGATGTCCACAATCTCTACCAAACTTGCGTAACGCTACTTTGTTAGTTTGCGTACGATGACCTGCGTACCTCTAGTTAATTAATTTGCGTAATGTATATGTTGCATCTAGTTGCTAACCCTTTCTTTTTCGGTGTTGCTCTAGTATATTTTGTTGCATATATATGATTGTACATCACTACTAGGAAAAGGACTATAGATAGGATGGACTCTAATGGCGCACTGTACATGTGGTGCGCCATTACTAAATACTAATGGCGCACCATGTGTTGGTGCGCCATTAGTGTGCAAATACTAATGGCGCACCACATCCCACGGTGCGCCATTAGTAAAAAAAAATTTAATTTTTTTTTTCAAAACTACTAATGGCGCACCGTGGGGGTGGTGCGCCATTACTAGTTTGACATAGTAATGGCGCACCACACCCACGGTGCACCATTAGTAGTTTTGAAAAAAAATGTTGTTAGTAATGGCGCACCAGTGGACAGTGCGCCATTACTAGTTTTAACTAGTAATGGCGCACTGTCCACTGGTGCGCCATTACTAAGTTTTTTTCAAAAAAAAATTCAATTTATTTTTCAAAACTAGTAATGGCGCACTGTGTGTGTGGTGCGCCATTACTAGTTAAACTAGTAATGGCGCACCACCCCACGGTGCGCCATTACTAACTTGGCCCAACACCGAATGCACCCCCCACCCGTGGACCGCCTTTTCAGTTTTAAAAAAAATAACTCTCTGGAAATATGAAAATAAGTTTCCCATGTAATATGTGGTCTAGTTGTTGGGAAAATTAAGAAATATGAATTTCGACTTTATTTGCAAAATCTCTCTGGAAATTTGTAAAATGGGCATAACTTTTGCATACGAACTCGAATTAAAAAGTTTTATATATGAAAAAGCATCTACTCGAAAAGTTACATCCGAATTTAACTGGGGGACCCCGTTAAACATTTTCAAAATCCCCAAAAACCTAACAGAAACAAAGTTACAGGGCTTTCAAGATCTAGAGGCAAAAAAATTCAAAAAAATTTGGTGCCTGTGATATATCAACAAGTGCGTGGGAAGTAATTTTCAAAATTTCATCATAGTCATTTGGTGCCCGGGAAGTAATTTTCAAAATTTGGTGCCAGGGAAGTAATTTTCAAAATTTCATCATAGTCATGAACATGAACAAAGTCCTAGACATCAACAAGGTATAATAGGATTGATATGCTAGATATATCAACAAGTGCCTGTGAAGTGAGCGGTTGCTGGGGTTGGATAGAACTCTGAAGTTAAGCGTGCTTGGGCTGGAGTAGTGTGAGGATGGGTGACCTTTCGAGAAGTTTGACCACAGAGTGCGGTTTGACATGAGATTAAGCATATTGACCTGAGATTAAGCCAGAGTGACCTGAGATTAAGAAAAAAACAAAAAAAAATTTAAAATTTTTTAAAAAAATTTAAAAAATTTTCTAAATTAAGTATGAAAAAAAGTTGTTACTAATGGCGCACTTCTATGTGGTGCGCCATTACCCTGGGAGGAATTCTAATGACGCACTGTGGGCAATACTAATGGCGCACTACGTGGTGCGCCATTAAAACACCAGATACTAATGGCGCACCAGTGGTGCGCCATTAGAATTTAATTTTAATGGCGTGATGCTAGTGGCGCACCAGTAGTGCGCCATTAGAAGGCAAAACTGGTGCGTCACTAGCATGCCTTTTCCTAGTAGTGCATCCTCTTCATGAACATGCATCTCTAACAGGTACCTAGTTTCTTGATGGCGAGATGGAAATGCTATGTCGTGTACAAAGGGAAGGTTCCGGGGGTGTACAACGAGTGGCATGAGTGTCAAGCGCAAGTGAATGGGTTCACGGGCGCCAGCCATAAAGCTTCAAAAGCAGACAAGAAGGAGAAGCTAGTTACTTGAGTTTCACGCTAGCGCGAGAGAGGACTCGTAACTGCCACCTCATGTACTGCATAGTTCCGCTCTCACTCATAGTGATAGCACTTCTTGCGTATACCTTTGTTTAGATGGATGACGTTGTTGTAGTTGCAAGTATTCGAGACTTGCATGTATCGCTATTTTCAGATGATGACAAGATATCACTTTGTGTTGGATGATGATTATGATGAGACTATTTGTATGTACATGCTATGATTACATTTGTGGTCTCGCAGGCATTTGTATGTGTATCATGATGACATTTCTATGTGCTAAAGATTCTTCTACAAAGCCTGTTCAAATACAAAATAAATATGCCAAAACAAACTAACTAAATTAGAAGTAGCGAGTGTATAAAAGTTAGCAGCAGCGCCTCGGTAGCAGTAGCGCGTCCAGGCAAAGCGCGCTAGCGCTACTAGCAGTAGTGAGCTTCCTCTAACCGCACTGCTGCTACACTTGTGTAGCAGTGGCGCGTGTGAGCACGCGCTACTGCTATGCGTTAGCTGTAGCGCCTTATTAGTAGCGCGTGTATCCGCGCTACTGATACATCTAAAACCCGTGCTACTACTAGCCTTTTCCCTAGTAGTGTGAGGGAGAGGCATAAGCTAACATACTTTCTCTTCTTGGATCATATGCACTTATGATTGGAACTCTAGCAAGCATCCGCAACTACTAAAGATCATTAAGGTAAAACCGAACCATAGCATTAAAGTATCAAGTCCCCTTTATCCCATACGCAAACAACCTACTTACTCGGGTCTGTGCTTCTGTCACTCACGCCACCCACCATAAGAAAATCATGAACATATTGCAAACCCTACAGCGGGGGTCCCTCACGCTTGCACGACACAGAGAGCACCATAGGACAACACCAATAATAAAACATGCAACTCAAACCAATCATAGCAATTCATGAATCACCGACAGGACAACGAAAATCTACTCAGATATCATAGGATGGCAACACATCATTGGATAATAATATGAAGCATAAAGCACCATGTTCAAGTAGAAGATACAACGGGTTGCGAGAGAGTGGACCGCTGAATATAGATGGGGAAAGATGATGGAGATTTTGGTGAAGATGGCGGAGGTGTTGGTGAAGATCGCGGTGATGATGATGGCCCCCGGCGGTGTTCCGGCGCCACCAGAAGCAAGGGGGAGAGAGGCCCCCTTCTTCTTCTTCTTTCTTGACCTTCTCCCTAGATGGGAGAAGGGTTTCCCCTCTGGTCCCTGGCTCCCACAACTTGGGAGGGGCGAGAGCCCCTCTGAGATTGGATCTATCTCTCTGTCTCTCTCTGTTTCTGCGTTCTGGGATTCTGCCCTGGCACCGTTTCTTTTGTATCCGGAGATCCATAACTCCGTTTGGATTGAAACCTTGGCCCAGATCTTTTTCCAAAAATTAGCTTTCTTGCGGCCAAAGAAGGGCATCAACTGACTTACGAGGAGCCCACGAGGGTGGGGTGCGCGCCCACCTGGTGTCGGCGTGGGCCCCTGTCTCGTGGCCACCTCGGGCACCGTCTCACGTTGATTTTACTTCCCAAAAATCACAAATATTCGAAAATAATTTTCCGTCCGTTTTTATCCCATTTGGACTCCGTTTGATATGGGGTTTCTGCGAAACAGACAGGAACCTGCACTGGGCACTGGATCAATATGTTAGTCCCAAAAATAATATAAAAAATTGCCAAAAGTATATGAAAGTTGAATAATATTGGCATGGAACAATCAAAAATTATGGAGACGTATCAGCATCCCCAATCTTAATTCATGTTCGTCCTCAAGTACGTAAATGATAAAAAGGATAATTTTTGATGTGGAATGCTACCTTGCATAATCTTGATCATATGTCTAATCATGGCATGAATATTAAGACACGAGTGATTCAAAGCAATAGTCTATCATTTGACATAAAAACAATAATATTTAGGGCATCCCAACAAACAATCATGTATTTCAAAATATCAGTGATTCAGAACGTTATCCATACAAAATCATATAGTCTGGTATGCTCCCTTTTCTGAACACAAGGTACCCCTCATGCCTATCCCGGTGTCAGCCAAGCAATTTTTTCATACATTAGTATTCTCAAACTTTTTCAACCTTCACACAATACATGAGCGTGAGCCATGGATATAGCACTATGGGTGGAATAGAATATGATGGTGGAGGTTATGTGGAGAAGACAAAAAGGGAGAAAGTCTCACATCGACGCCGCTAATCAATGGGCTATGAAGATGCCCATCAATTGATGCCAATGCGAGGAGTAGGGATTGCCATCCAACGGATGCACTAAGAGCTATAAGTGTATGAAAGCTCAAAAAAAGAAACTAAGTGGGTGTGCATCCAACTTTCTTGCTCATGAAGACCTAGGGCATTTGAGGAAGCCCATCATTGGAATGTACAAGCCAAGTTCTATAATGAAAATTCCCACTAGTATATGAAAGTAGCAACATAGGAGACTCTCTATATGAAGAACATGGTGCTACTCTGAAGCACAAGTGTGGTAAAAGGATAGTAACATTGGTCCTTTTCTTTTTCTTTTCTTTTCTTTTTTTCTTTTTTTGGGTGGGCTTCTTTGGCCCCCTTTTTTATTTAGGCTTCTTTGGCTTTTCTTTTTTTTTCTTTTTTTCTTTTTTTATGGGGCAACGCTCTATAATGATGATCATCATACTTTTATTTACTTACAACTCAATATTACAACTCGATACTGGAACAAAGATATGACTCTATATGAATGCTTCCGGCGGTGTACCGGGATGTGCAATGATCTAGCGTAGCAATGACATGAAAACGGACAAGCCATGAAAACATCATGCTAGCTATCTTACGATCATGCAAAGCAATATGACAATGAATGCTCAAGTCATGTATATGATGATGATGGAAGTTGCATGGCAATATATCTCGGAATGGCTATGGAAATGCCATAATAGGTAGGTATGGTGGCTGTTTTGAGGAAGATATAAGGAGGCTTATATGAGATAGAGCGTATCGTATCACGGGGTTTGGATGCACCGGCGAAGTTTTCACCGACTCTCGTGGTCATAAAGGGCAATGCACGGTACCGAAGAGGCTAGCAATGATGGAAAGGTAAGAGTGCGTGTAATCCATGGACTCAACATTAGTCATAAAGAACTCACATACTTGTTGCAAAAATTTATTAGCCATCAAAACAAAGTACTACGCGCATGCTCCTAGGGGGGAGGTTGGTAGGAGTTAACCATCGCGCGCCCCCGACCTTCATGCAAAGATAAACAATCAAAATTCAATGCGCGCCAATTTGGTTACATAGTTAGTAGACCATACGTGCATGCTTCGGGAATCACAAACCTTAACACCAACACCTTACTAAACACAACCATCTACTAGTACCTCCCACATATTATCATCACTATATCGCAAAACTATTGCAAAGAATCAATCATATCATATTCAGTGATCCACAAGTTTATGTAGGATTTTATGACTAACCATGTGAATGACTAATTCCTGTTATCTCTCTAAATTGATATAAGTGAAGCAAGAGAGTTTAATTCTTTCTACAAAAGATATGACCACGCTCTAACAAATATAAGTGAAGTAAAAGAGCATTCTACAAATTGCGGTTTTCTATGTGAAGAGAAACAGGCAATCCAAACTTCAAATGATATAAGTGAAGCACATGAAGCATTCTATAAAGCCATAATCAAAAGATTTAAGTGAAGTGCAATGAGCATTCTATAAATCAACCAAGGACTATCTCATACCAGCATGGTGCATAAGAGATAAAGTGAAAACTAAATGCAAAAGACGCTCCCAAGACTTGCACATATCGCAAGAACGAAACGAATACGAAAACATACCGATACTTGTTGAAGAAAGAGGGGATGCCTTCCGGGGCATCCCCAAGCTTAGACGCTTGAGTCTCCTTGTATATTTACTTGGGGTTCCTCGGGCATCCCCAAGCTTGAGCTCTTGCCTCTCTTCCATTTCCTCATATCAAGACCTCCTCGTTTAGACACTTCATCCACACAAAACTTCAACAGAAAACTCGATAAGATCCGTTAGTATAATAAAGCAAATCACTACTCTAAGTACTGTAGCAAACCAATTCATATTTTATTTTTGCATTGTGTCTACTATAATATAACTTTTTCATGGCTTAATCCATTGATAGAAATTGATAGTTTCATCAAGACAAGCAAACTATACATCAAAAACAGAATCTGTCAAAAACAGAACAATCTGTAGCAATCTGAACATTCATCATACTTCTGGTACCCCTAAAATTCTACCAAAATTAGGAAAAATAAAAAACATTTACAGCAAGACAGTGCAAAAGTAATTAGAACCATTTGGCGTTCCAGTTAAAAATGTAAAATTGCGCACTACAGCAAAGTTTCTGTCCTGCACCGTACAAACCAACAACCATTGTAAACATCCTAAAGGCCAACCTTGGCACATTATTTTTATAATTCAATGGAATTGTAAAAGGGGATAATTATTTTTGATGAAAAGTTTCTGTAATTAAGATTCACAAAGTTTCCGTGAGCATGAACAAAGTTCAAGGAGCTCTCCCACTTCAACAATGCTTGGCTCTCTCACTTTCACTTTCCTTTTTGAATAGTTTTGGGTTCCCCTCTTTATTTTTTTGTTTTTAAACTATATAAAAGCACTCAACAGAAATAAATGACTCTCTAAAACTTCCGGGTTGTCTCCCTGGCAACGCTTTCTTTAAAGCCATTAAGCTAGGCATATAGTGCTCAAGTAATGGATCCACCCGGATCCCAAGGTATATCAAAGCCAATTTTAATTAACAATGATTTGTAATTTAGTAGTGAGCACAAAGTAACATATATCATGCAACAGCGAAGTCTAACACTCTTCCTATGCATCGGCATGTCATAAAAGGACAATTCATGCACACCAAGTAAAGGCCAATGCATAGTATAAGCAGTTTCTTGCAATTTTATCATATTGGATACATATAGAGGTGGAGATATAGTTCCTCTCTCATAATAATTGCAAGTAGGAGCAGCAAGCACATGCATATTATATCTATCAAAATCATCATGTGTAGTAGTAAAATGCAACCCATCAATATAATCCTTAATAAGCACAAACTTCTTCATATAGTGTAGTTTGGAGAATTCAAAAGGATAATAGGACTATCATGCGTGGGTGCAATAGCAACAATTTCATGTTTAACATAAGGAACTATAGCAAGTTCATCTCCATAAGCATAATTCATATTGGCATCTTGGCCACAAGCATAGAAAGCATCATCAAAAGGGGTATTTCAAGAGAATCAATGGGATCATAGCAATCATCATAGCAATCATCCTTCGGTAAGCATGAAGGGGAATTAAACAATGTATGAGTTGAAGAGTTAGTATCATTAGAAGGTGGGCACACGTAGCTAATCCGCTCTTCCTCCTTTTGTTCTTAGCTCTCGTCATCATCTTTTTCATCCAATGAGCTCACAGTTTCATCAATTCCTTCTTCCATAGGCTCCTACAAATATTAGTCTCTTTTTGGACAGAGGAGACTTTCTCAATAAATGCAACAATATTTTAATTGTATTCATAATTTTGATAGCAATATCTAAGTATAGCAAAATTTTCAGGTCTATAAACTGAATCATCAAACTCTTTAAACATAGATTCAATCTCATAAGCACCCATAAAAGCAACAAATTCTTCTATTTGTTCCACATCATAGTAATAATAGATACCATTAGCATAAGAACCATGGTTTTATTATCATTGAATTTGCATGAAAAGGGAAGGTGTGGAGCCTTCATCCTAGAGCAACAAGTATAATCATATCTCAAGCATAGTTGCCTAGCATACCAATACAACATATAAATTTGATCCCATAATAGTTTCCCTTTTTGTGTCAAGTGATAATCCCTAAAGTCTTAACGTCGATCCAACGTGTCTCCCATCACATAATTGAATGTGGTTTTCTCAGGATTATCAAAGTAGTACATAATTTCTGTCACATAACAAGCATCGAGGGTTTCAGGAGGTTCCCCATCTCCATGAGAAGCAAGTACACCTAATTTTTTTGGTATTTTGTGTTCCATATCCATAACTAAAGATAGAGAACAACTTAGAATAGAAAATAAAAATTACTTAGCGATAAAGCAAACAAGCACATACAAGAATATTCACCCACGCTATGACTCCCCGGCAACGGCGCCAGAAAAAGGTCTTGATAACCCACAAGTGTAGGGGATAATTGTAGCCTCTTTCGATAAGTAAGACTATCAAACCCAACGAGGAGCTAAAGGTAGAACAAATACTCTCTCAAGTCCTATCTGCCACTGATACGACTCTAGGCACGCTTAGTGTTCGCTTTACCTAGAACAAGTATGAAACTAGAAGTACTTTGTAGGTGTTGTTGGATAGGTTTCCAAGATAATAAAGAGCACGTAAATAAAAAGTAGGGGCTGTTTAGATAAAGAAGCAATAAAGTAAATATAGCGAGTGTTTAAAAGTGGTGGTAGGAGTTGTGAAATTGTCCCTAAGCAATTGACTATGTTACTAGACCCATAATCACTATTGCAATTCGATTTGAGGGAGAGGCATAAGCTAACATACTTTCTCTTCTTGGATCATATGCACTTATGATTGGAACTCTAGCAAGCATCCACAACTACTAAAGATCATTAAGGTAAAACCCAACCATAGCATTAAAGTATCAAGACCCCTTTATCCCATACGCAAACAACCTACTTACTCGGGTCTGTGCTCTGTCAGTCACGCCACACACCATAAGCAAATCATGAACATATTGCAAACCCTACAGCGGGGATCCCTCACGCTGGCGCGACACGGAGAGCACCATAGAACAGCACCAATAATAAAACATGCAACTCAAACCAATCATAGCAATTCATCAATCATCGATAGGACAATGGAAATCTACTTAGACATCATAGGATGGCAACACATCATTGGATAATAATATGAAGCATAAAGCACCATGTTTAGGTAGAGGGTACAACGGGTTGCGAGAGAGTGGACCGCTGAATATAGATGAGGAAAGGTGATGGAAATGTTGGTGAAGATGGCGCAGGTGTTGGTGAAGATCGCGCTGATGATGATGGCCCACGGCGGCGTTCCGGCGTCACCGGAAGCAAGGGGGAGAGAGGCCCCCTTCTTATTCTTCTTCCTTGACCTTCTCCCTAGATGGGAGAAGGGTTTCCCCTCTGGTCCTTGGCTCCCATGGCTTGGGAGGGGAGAGAGCCCCTCCGAGATTGGATCTGTCTCTCTGTCTCTCTCTGTTTCTGCGTTCTGGGATTCTGCCCTGGCACCATTTCTTTTATATCCGGAGAACCGTAACTCCGATTGGATTGAAACCTTCTCCCAGATCTTTTTCCAAAATTTAGCTTTCTTGCGGCCAAAGAAGGGCATCAACCGCCTTACGAGGGGCCCACGAGGGTGGGGGGCGCGCCCACCTGAAGTGGGCGTGGCCCTTGTCTTGTGGCCACCTCGGGCACCGTCTCGCATTGATTTTACTTCCCAAAAATCACAAATATTCCAAAATAATTCTCCGTCCGTTTTTATCCTATTTGGACTCCGTTTGGTATGAGGATTCTGCGAAACATAAAACATGCAACAGACAGGAACTGGCACTGGGCACTGGATCAATATGTTAGTCCCAAAAATAATATAAAAATTGCAAAAGTATATGAAAGTTGAATAATATTGGCATGGAACAATCAAAAATTATAGATACGACGGATACGTATCAGGCGGTTGAACCGAACAAGTCTACCTTGCTCCAATTGAACCCTCATGTTTGGATACTTTAGGGCTATTTGAGCCCCAACTAGCTCAAACTAACTCTAACCCATGGATCCAAACAGGGCCAAAGTTTGGATTAGTCTCCATCGCGGGGAGCCACACTAACTGTGATGGATATGGATCGTTCCATCTATATGAAGAACACGTGGGACTGGAACTACGAGACAGACATGTACCCAGGAGTGGATGTATGAACCTGAGTAATGTAGCGCAGTAAGTGAAGTAGAAAGGCACAAATATTATGAACATGCATGTCATATAGGCATTTATCTCTTACTACGTACCACTAAATGTTGTACGTGCAATGCACGGTGATGTTATAGAGTACATGCCTAAGTACTCTACTACTACTACTATATTAATTGGTGGCACATATTAGCTTTTTTATTTGTTTACGTGTATACCTCCAGACCTTCCAACTAGACGTGTCTTTCTCTCCGGGTCGCACTTTGTATCGTTCATACCACTAGTACTACTACGTGTGGTCTCCGATCGAGAAGTAGAAGAAGTGGAGACGCTCTATCATGCTGTTCATGTCCCACTCCTTTCGCTGACGTGTGGGACATCCAGCACGTGGCATGTTTGGCACTCTTCGTCGTAAGAGTTGAAACGCTAGCATTCATCAGAAATAAAAAATAAATATAAATCAGTAGTGATACTATACCACGCGGTTTCCTTGCTCCTCGATACCGGAAAGAATACTTCCGTTCGCCAATATGTGGGACGTCGACCATCCTGGTCCACTTGCCATGCACGCAGAACTCCAAGGGAGAGTCACCCCGGTCGTCGCACCGCAGTAATAATGACTAATGAGCTATCAAATCACAGGCCCAACCTTTCCCACTGTGAAGTTGCTCGAACGAAGGAACCATCATGACTTTGTTGAATTCCGCTTCTTGAAAAAACTACTGTACCAGCAGTACTGCTAGCTATAGTAATTACTCCAACAGATGCCTCCTTTCGTTCATAGGATAGGAATTTTATAGGAAGTGAGATGAGATGCATCTCAATTCCTATAGAGAAAGAGATGCCAGTTGATGCATAGGACAGGAATTTTTCCATTGAGTCTAGGCTAATGTACTGGTAATTTGCTCTAAAAACTACAGTAGTAACTAGTAGTACTGGTACATGCTCGTACTCAGACACAAACACACACACACACACACATACGCACACACACACACACTAACTACTAGTACTACTACTTCCCATGCTGGCCAGATGCCGTCGTTCTCCTTCCCGGCTTTGTTGGCGACACCCCACTGTGCTTGGATCTCAACCTCTCTGCAGCAGCGCGTGCATGCTCTTCTTTCTTGCGGTGGTGGGCCTCTCTTTTCTTGAGTCCTTTCTGGCTTTTCCACTCCCTTTGTGCGGCATTGTCCGCCTCTTACTCTACCGCCAATTCGGCCTTGGCAGCTTCAAATTCCGCCCGCATAGGTGTGAGGTCGCGAGCGGCGATGAACTCGGCACGGCGGGATGCCATCGCTTCCCTACCATTTTGTGTGCGGTCATGGCCGACGAGGAACTCGGCGTGGAGGGATGCCATCGCTTTCTTATCGGTTAGTGTGCGGTGCGGTGGCATGAATGATGCTTGGTGAGAGCTCTGGGGTGGAGTGGCCGGACAACCGTATAGTGCATTGGTTTGTCAAGAGCTCAAGGACAGAAGACGAAGGAAATTTGGATTCCCCTTCAATCCTGGTCATTTATTACCGAGTAAAATGCATTGGCGGTCATCGAACTTGTCTTGATAGCTCACATTGATCATTGTATACGAGATATGGTGATTATATGGTCAGTGGCTCAACGTATAGCTCCGCATTTGTCTAGTTGACCAGTCAAATAGTCCACATGCACCGCATCAGCTCGCGTTCTTTATCTATCCATGCTGGCCTACCTGCAAGTGGAGAAAGAAATAAAAACCAAAATTATGCGTATGTGGGGAATCAAACCACGGACTCGTCGCTGCAACGCACACTCGTTAGACAAATAAAAATGAAATACTTTATGTCAGACACTCGTGCTCACGCTGTCAAACCATGCTAATGCATGTACATCGCCCTCTCAATCAAAGTCCTTCTCATGGCGCAACGCAAACGGCGAGCCCATCACCTGCACGCCCTGGCGGTGCCTGACATTACTGTTTAGACGTTTGATGGAGGCCTACGCAAATGCCGAGCATGTATTCACCTAGCTCAACACCAACTGTCATACTCGGGAGCGCCTTGCTCATGTATATCGTCCATCATAATGACAATCTATAAAACAACCTAGCTAGAGAGGGTACTATGGTATGGAGTATGTACTTTCTTGAGTGACCGATCATAGTGCCACTGCACACGAGTATGTGTCTGATCGATTTGTCCACTATTCGTAAGTTATGCATGGTTGTCTGGTGTCTAATGGTGGTCGTCGAAGGCTAGCTGGCGACAAGAGCGGTTGCATGGACGCCTGGTTGTCAATACTTGTCGCATACGCTTCAAAGGCTCGTCATCCATGAGTTCACATTTTACCACCACGCCAGCGTCTGACCACCCTAGCCTACTGAATGCCCTTCCATCGCTAGTGCGCGCTTCCCGCCTGAAACGGTCACCATCTCTCCACAACGTCAATGCCACATTCATCAGACTTAACTGCAGGTGTAGTTGGTGTGTCACTGACATGCGGGCTAGATGCACGTTGGGCCCACATGTCAGTAACCCAAGGCACCTGCAGTTAAGTCACTGAAGCAGCGTCCGCATTCATGCCCGATGAACCTACTCCGGCGCCAGCCGTCCATCCGTCTGCCGCAGCTCATTGTCATTCGCCCGCTATATTAACTTGAGCCCCATCTCCCAGCCATAGCCAAAGACCCACACTCATTCTTCTCCAGTCCCTTCCTTCTATCGGCACCACTCCAACCATGGCCTCCTGGCGCTCCAAAGCTCTCTTGGACGTACTGACGCAGGAACAGACGAAGGACATCGGCGGCTCTGCTCCGGGCGCACTCCAAAGCTCTCTTCGACGTACTTTCGCAGAAGCAGACGAAGGAGATCGCTGGCACCCCCGGCCTCCCTCCGCCGCCATGACCACGAAGTTGGCGCGCGTGCACAGGCGCAGCCGACAGTGAGGAAGAGTAGTACACAGTAGGTCACCGCCGCTCTGGTCCCAGGAAGGCCATCGCTACTCCACTCAGTTGACGCCAAGCTTGGTGGTGTAAACGTCGGTGTCCGATTAGCGGCTTAACGGAGATGTGGAGGTGGAAATCTTCAGAACCTTGTGCTCCAAAGGAGGAGGTTATCGAGGCGGATGAGGAGGAAGAAAGGGCAATGGACGGCTTTCTCGGGTTCATTGCCGGACATGGTGGTCGGGCGCCGCGATCATTTAGATTAGGTTTATAGTAGGTTTTAGTATGATTTGTGCGAAATATGTAATGAATTTCGTCAAGTTTGTAGGAAAAGTTTTCGAATTGTAATGAATCTCATCCAGTTAATTTGATATTTGCTTTGTTTGCATGAATTTCGTCTCGTTAGTTCATATAGTTGTCGAAAGGTATGCGGGCAGCATCGGATGGCATCCATCAGTTTCCTCGGACAGGTGCCGGTGTAAATTTGCGGGCCAGCGCTGGAGATGCCCTAACTATCATGCTATAATCGCTAATAGTGCCCCATTATTTGGCAGAGAACAATTATCCCTCGATACTGCTACCACACGCGAAAACTGGATGGCACTGTACCACGTCATATCACTGAAACCCACTAGGCCAAACTAGCCCGCCTAGGTCATCTATTTTGGAATGGAGGGAGTACGTCTTTGAAGTGCTATAATTTTGTGTTGTACATCTCTGTACTATTGCTACGATTTTCCTACCCTATGAACTAAATGAGGCCTGAATGTATCTGTGTCGACTATTGTCTAATCAATCGTTAAGCCTACAATTTTAGGAGCTTGGACTATTGGCGATCGACGATGGATAAGTATAAGCGTACCACGAGCTCATCAGCCCCAATGTTTCTCTTTGGTGAGTATTTTGCAAGTACTATGCTCGCACAGTAGCTAGCCTAGTAACACCGAGAATCATCAAACAAGCCCTGCTGATATGATAAACAGTTCAAGCTTACATCTAAGCATGCCATATATTAAATCAAAGGTAATGATAACTCCCGAACGTTCGGGAGTTAATCATGGCAACCCGAACGCTTTCAGATGGTAACTTTAGTTTGCGTGAGATTAGGGAAACTGGCAATTTTCTGATGAAAAAATGAAAAAGGACAAAGTTGCCATCCCCTATCAATTTAGGTTGCCATCCCTACGAACTAAAGTTGCCATGTCAAAATGTTCGGGACATACTGCTCAAATCCCGAACATTCAGGAGTTATTTGATTCCTGCATCAAAAGCTGGTGAGGATACATCTGTTTCCATAACTCGGAGAGGGTTCACATGATTCACTATCAAATAAAAGTAGCAAGTACCACCCACACAAGATAGTGCACTAGCCCTAAGATGGTTTGATAACACACATTTTTTTGGTAATTAAACACAGGGCAATGCAAACTACCCTGAAGGAATACCGCACCAACTATTTCTTGTCATCGATCTCTCGGGCAATAATCAGAGCACGGACAGCGGCATGGGAATTGATCCCTGGGGCGATGTCCATAGGACTGACCACGACATCGGAATCGGTCTCTAGGGCAATGTCCACAAGATGGACAGCGGCATCGAAATCGATCTCCGGGGCGATGTTAACGGGACAGATCGCGACATCCAAAACGATCTCTGGGGCGTTGTCCACAAGACGGGCCACGACATCGGAATCATCAAGGACGTCCACCGCCACCGGCACAATCCTAACATATTATCAAGCACATTGCAAATAATCAAAAACCACAACTATGGTAAGCCATTATTTTTTACCTTGTGTAGCTCACCGGGGGATCCCACCCCTCCGGGGCCATCTCCTCGTCCTCGACGGGGGCCATCACCTTGCCAGGGGAATACTGCTTCTCAACGGCAACTATCTCCTCAAACTCGGCCTTGGGCCTCGCACAGGTGGACATTAGAGTTTCTAGGGTAGGCACGGTGGGGCCCTTGTTGTTCTTCCAACTTTCTTTGAGTAGTTCGTCCACCAACGTCGTCAACTCTTTCGCCAATTCTTGTTTCTTGGAGTTCTTCGTCTCCATGGGTTGGCCCACCAACATGGTCAACTCGTTGGTCGGTGCTTGCTTCCTGGAGATCACTGTCTCCAGTGGGCTATCCGCCGGCAACTCTTTGCCTAGTGCTCCAGGATCCATCAATGAACTGACAAACAAAAACAAATCAAAAGGAAACCAGAATCGCAATGAAAATAGGAAAATAATAGGCTGTGAGAATCGGTCAGTGCTTCGCAAAAAGAAGATTATTGGAATGTAAATATAGCAGCATCACTGATTCGCCCACCTTTCCTTCGTCGGTACAGAAGAAAAATGGCAGAAGTGAGTAGCCTAGAGTGAGTTTTCTTCAAGAAAGGGGACAAAGGGCTTCAATGAGCGTTCCAGTGAAACGATGGTTGCTTCGTCCAGTCCAACTTCGTGGCCACTTTACCACTGCTGGTAAAGGTGTGGGTTTTGTGATATGACGGGTCATGACGACCACACCGGGGTGACCGGTGAGTCTCAACTGTAGCACCTTGCTGTGATTGGGTGGATGGCACGCGGGCCCGGATGCTTTGATGTCCCGCTTGTAGATAGAGCAACTAGTCATATAGGAGTGCTCAATATTGTGCACCACGACCAAGGCGAGAGGAAAATGAGAGAACTACGTAATTAATGCATGAGTTTAATTAGTGTAGTTTTATAAAGTACGAGATACTTTCCTCCAATCACAAAATGCCTTAGTTGATGAGATTTGAGATTTGAGCCCTATAAACCGGAACGGAGCGAGTACTGCATGCGGTGTAGTCTAGTCACTTGTTGAAATCTCTAGAAAGGCAAATACTCCTTTCCGGTTTACAGGGCTATACTACCAAGTACTAGTACTACAAGAGTGGGCTCAAATAGCAATTTTGTCTCATGCAAGAGCCTAGCTATATGCATGCTCCAAGGCACCGCACCACGCCCCACCCGTACACAAAGACTGCCACGCGAGCATTCGCTACTGCCAAGAAGACGAACAATGATGTTACTACTACTTCTATAGTATCGAATCCACTGCTGCATGTCCGTCCACCGTGTGCAGGAGGGATAGCATCTAGCGTAAGCTTCTCCAAGTCCTGCCATCCACCACGGTCATGCGCGAGGGAGGGACACAGCTACATTGACTTACTGCTCCAACCTTTGCGTCTATGACAGGTGGGCCCAACAGGTGGGTGGCCCACTTGTCATGCAGCCAAAGGCATGTCAGGACCCTGATTCTATGCCACACAAATCTAGCATGTAACACCTCATATCACTTTGCGGCCTCACGCACGGTATTCCCACGGGTGTTGCCTTACCTTGCCTGGGACCGTTTGCGCCTTTTGGCACATGTATATGATAGTGTCGCCAGCATCCATATGACAAAGAACCCGGGCTGACATGGCTAGTCGTGAACCCAAAGTGGCACTAACTTACAGTGACAGGCATACGTGACCCATCAATGAACGTGTCGATCAATAGTGAGTGAATCCCAAGTCGTAGCAAGCTACAAGGACTACGCGGATTACCACGTGACATTTCCCCGAAGGGACAGACACAGGAATGAAGAAGGACACATGCCGGCTAGCCTAAGTGTTCCGGAGCAGTAGCAAGCTACCAGGGGTTAGTGTAAGCACTAGGAGACATTTCCCGGTAAGAGAGGCTACCAAGGATAAACAACTAGATAGTCAGATCCCACACATATCAAGCATTTCAATAACATACACACAATATGCTCGATATGTGCAAATACAACATGGCATCACAATATGACTCTACAACTCAAGTGCTTTATTTAAAGGCTCTAGAGAGCCATACATATCATTCACACATATACGGGTCACACGACCCAGCATTCAAGTCATACAAACATACAGGCCATAAGCGGAAGCAACTTGCCTGAGTACAGACATCTAGAAAATAAAAGAGGCTTGAGGAAGGCTAGCTATCCTACAAGGGTCCACCATGTGCTCAGGCTCACCACCTAGGCCTCAGCCTACTCGTCGACATCAAGGTCTATGAAGAACCCATCAGAAGGGGTTGCATCATCTTCTGTAAAACGTAAATTAAGCAAACATGAGTACAAAGGTACTCATCAAGACTTATATCAGATCCTACATACATGCACATTATCAAGAAGGGTTGGTGGGGTTATTGCAGCAACCAGCTTTGACTCTCAGCTAAACTATCTTACGAGACACCAACTTGTAATTTTTTTGCGCACTCGAGTCCACTACACACCACATCAATACTCTACCGAGGATCCACCTCTGTCATCCTAGGGAGTGCCATCCTCGGCACTCACACTTATCTTGATGACTTGAGTAGTTTCCATTTACTTGTCTATGGACTGTGTAGGCAACCTAGTAGTCCTTTACCGCGGACGTGGCTATTGGAATAGATGATGTTAACCCTGCAGGGTTGCACTTCTTCATACATGTTTCCACCACTTAGCGTCTGCACACGACATGTGCCAGGCAGACTTCAAGCGAAAGCCGATGTGGGTGTAGACCATGACCTACCAAAACACCTAAGTCACTAGTCTAGGTTTATCACCTATTCAGGCTCCATCCCTAGAGTGTCCGACCGAGGTTTCCACATACGGCCCGAACGATGTGTACAGGGTTCCGAGACACCTAACGGGTGCCCGACATGCCCGTCCACGTACCTACCGCAGCACAGCCCACCCTGAGGGTCAGCGCTGTCCACGGCCTCCAGTATGCTACAAACACAAAAAACTACTTGCAAATCCTGGACAGAGGACTAGGGTGGTTAAGAAGTCAAGCGGGGTCATATTTCAGGGCCCAAAGCATGGTAGTAGCTGAATCTTAAATCACACATACAGATCTCAGTGCTTAAGGACGGTTCCAATGATACAACCCACCATGTACTCCGACATGGCCTCTCATCGATACCTTTACCAAATCGTGTTCAACACATCACGCTCATTACCGACATGATTATTTCTCTCTAACCCATCACCTAGATGAACCAGACCTGACACAACTCTAAGCATAGCAGGTGTAGCAAGGTAGCAAAGACATACACATGGCTCAATCAACTACTACACATGCTAGTGGGTTTCAACTAGTTACTGTGGCAATGACATGTCATGCAGAGGAAAAGGGTTCAACTACCGTAGCACACAGCAGTTTGAAACGGGTTGTCTTAAATGCAGTAAATGAGAGCAGGAGCGAGAACATGGGATTGTATCGATATGATCAAATGGTTGGTTACTTGCCTGGCAGGTCCGTAGTCTGATTCTGGTCTTCGTACGGGTTCTCGCGGTATTCTTCCGGGGCAGGACCTACCGCAGAGAGCACTGATATACAATCAATACCAGACAATGTGCAACAATATGATGCATGCATGAGACATGGCAAAATGAGTGTATTGGGCTAATGCAACTATGACCAGATGAGTTTGAGCCATTTTGAACCTAACAATCAAATTCCAAACTCATATGTGATCTTAAATAGTGCTTTATCATGTTTTGCACTAAACAGCAAGTTAACTTGCTTAAACGTGCATGGAACTAGTACAGATGGATAGATTGGATTTTTCTGATCATTTTCATATATAAGACTTTGCATTTGGAGTTACAGATTATTTTCTATGAATTTTTGAAGTTATCACTATTTTCTGAAATTTCCAGAATAAGAATAAATCCAGAAAAAGTGAGTTACTGCATCAGCATTGCGTCAGCAGGTCAACAGGGCGTCCAGGTTAAACCTGACCAGTGGGCCTCACAGGTCAGTGTCTCTTTTAATTAACTAAGTTAATTAAAATTAGCTTAATACTAATCTATGTTTGACCAGATGGCAGGGCCCACATGTTAGTGACTCAGGGGAGTCAAACCACTGGTCAAACTACGCTGACTCGCCGGTGTTTAGCCGTCGGCGATGTCCAGACGCGGCTGGGGTGCGGGTTTCGCCCTCCGGTGACCAAATGGATGACGGAGGCCATCTACAGGTAGCTGAGAGCGAGCCGCGTCGAAAGGTGGTGGTGGTTGAGCTCCAGGTCATCGGAAACGACGCCAGTGACGAGCTTTGCGGCTGCCAAAGTTTGGGCGAGGTCGAACTCGTCGCCGTGGTGGTCTTGGAAGCTCGAGGCCAGCTTCTACGTGGTCTACGTGGTGCAGTGAACTTGTTGGACAAGGTGGTGTGGCCGTTGGGTGGCCGGAGCTACATTGACAACGAGCTCAGGCAGTGGCGCGTGTGGTGGAGCTTGTTACAGTCGATGCAGTGGACGGTAGTAAGAACGGGAAGGATGGGGAGATACAGGGGCTCACGACGGTCACTATGAGCTAGGTGACGCGGTCGGGGACGAGCTGGAGCAGCGATGATGGCGAATGGGATCTCCGGCGACGACGGAGTCGGGCGAGGTTGTTGCAGTGGCTTCGAGGTGAACGAACACTCTGGGCTCATCTTGCTCGATGGATAGGAGGGCGGCGGAGCTGCTGCACATGGCAAGGGGGCGCAGAGACGATGGTGGTTGTGTCTATGATGGCAGGGCGGTTGCAGCTGCGTCGGCCATGGTGGGGGGAGCAAGGGAGAGGCGTTCGGGAAGAATGGAGATGTCCAGGCGGTCGAGGGGGCGACGTGGAGGTCGACCAGCGCGTCTGTCAGGACCCCGACTCAATGCCACATCGATCTAGCATGTAACACCTCATATCACTTTGCGGCCTCACGCACGGTATCCCCACGGGTGTCGCCTTACCTTTGCCCGGGACCGTTTGCGCCTTTTGGCACACGTATATGATAGTGTCACTAGCATCCATATGATAAGGAGCCCGGGCTGACATGGCTAGTCGTAAACCCAAAGTGGCACAAACTTACAGGGACAGGCATCCATGACCCAACATCGAATGTGTCGGTCATCAGCGAGTGAATCCAGGCTGTAACACTGGGCTAACAGGACTCCGGTGAACCGGGCTATAGTGGGCTAACAGGACTCCGGTATTCATCGCGTGACATTTCCCTGAAGGGACAGACACAGGAAAGAAGAAGGACACATGCCGGCCAACCTAAGTGTTCCGGAGTAGTAGCAAGCTACCATGGCTCAGTGGAAACACTAGGAGACATTTCCCGGTAAGAGAGGCTACTAAGGATAAACAACTAGATAGTCAGATCCCACACATACCAAGCATTTCAATAACATACACACAATATGCTCGATATGTGCAAATACAACATGGCATCACAACATGACTCTACAACTCAAGTATTTATTCAATAGGCTCCGAGGAGCAAGATATTACAAACATGGGTCTCATGACCCAACATTCAGAGCATACAAGTCAAAGCACAAGCGGAAGCTTAACATGTCTGACTACAGACATCTACAAATGAAAAAGGCTAAGAAGCCTGACTATCTACCAGATCCTGCCGAGGGCACAAGATCGTAGCTGAGGTAACAAGCTAAACGTCGAAGTCCACGCGGAACTACTAGTGAGACGGAAGTCTCTCTACAAAAACGTAAATAGGCAAACGTGAGTACAAATGTACCCAGCAAGACTTACATCAGAACTATCTACATATGCATCATTATCAACAAAGGGATGGTGGGGTTTAACTGCAGCAAGCTAGCTTTGACTAAGTGGCTATCCTGAACTACGACTGCAATGTAACTCTCTGAGGTGGCGCACATGACTCCACATATTCACCATGTCAATACACCACTATGGATCCGCTTTCGTCTCCCTACAAGAACGCCATCCATAGCACTCACGCTTATCTTGCGCATTTTAGAGTATCCACTTTCACTTGTCTATGAACTGTACAGGCAACCCAGAAGTCCTTTACCGTGGACACGGCTATACGAATAGATAATGTTAACCCTGCAGGGGTTTACTTTGTCACACACGCTCTCGCCACTTACCGCCATGTACACCTCGTGTATCTCGGCAACCTTCAAGCGGAAGCCTGGCGAGGGAGTCGGCCATGACCTGACTAACCACACAAGTCTCTCGTCCAGGTTTATCGCCTATTCGGGTTCCATCCGCAAGGATATCCGGCCGGGGTGTCGCTCACGGCGCCAAACGATATGAGCAGGGTTCCCAAGCCCACCATCCGGGTGCCAGTTGGTACACCGTGCCACTGTGCCTAGTCTGTCCCAAGCCCACCTGTACCGGGTGCCACTTGGTAGACTACTAACACTACCTACAAACACCAGAAACTAGTTGCAACTCCTGGACAGAGATCAGGTTGATTAATAAGTCGAGAGGGGCCGAGTTACCGGAACCCAATGTGTGGTAGTAGCTGTTCATGGATCACAAACACAGAACTCAGTTCCTGAGGATGGCTGCAATGAGACAACCCACCATGTACTCCTACATGGCCTCTCACCGCTACCTTTACCAAATCGTGTTCACACACTTAGCTCTCAACAGTAGGACATGTTCACACACCTCCAATTCATCCCCGATGAATCAGACCTGGCACAACTCTAAGCAATAGAAGGCATGACAAACAAGCATGAATGAGTAGGCACATCAGGGCTCAAACAACTCCTACTCATGCTAGTGGGTTTCATCTACCGCAGCATGTGACAGTTGAATTGTTGTTGTCCTAATGCAGTAAAAGAGAGCAGGAGCGAGAGAGTGGGATTGTATCAGAATGAACACGGGGGTTTTGCTTGCCTGGCACTTCTGAAGATAATATAGTTCTTCATTGGTGTCATCGAACTCATCGTCGGAACCACGTCTATCGGGAGGGGATAAACACCGACAAACAAGGAAGAAACACAATCAATGCAGCACAATATGATGCATGATCATGACATGGCAATATGTTGTGATTTGAGCTAATGCATCTAGCAATAGGTTAAATGGAGTTGGTTTGAATCCAAAGATTCAAATTCAAACTCCATATGTGGATATTAAAATGCCATTTATATCATTTGTGCTAATCAGCAGCTATAAGTTGTTCTAACATGCATGAAAATGGTACAGATGGATAGATTGGATTTTTCTGATAATTTTTCATATATAAATTATTTCATTTGGAGTTACGGTTTAATTTCTATGAATTTTATAAGTTTGGGGTATTTTCTGAAATTTATAAATCATTTCTGATTTATTTTAATACCAGAAACTGTTTATTGCGTCAGCATTAGGTCATTTTGACCTCAGCAGGTCAACATCGCCAGCCAGGTCAAACCTGACGGCTGGGACCCATGGGTCAGTGTAACAGGGCTGGTTTGGGTGGATGATAGGTGGGACCAGGTCAACGCTCACTGGGCAGGTCAACCCTGACAGTCGGTGCCCACTTTACTTAATCTAATCCTAAACAGAAATAATCTTATACTTAATTATTGTGGTGGGTCCACTGTCAGTGTCTGTGGGTGGTTTAGCTGGCGGTGATTAGCACTAAATACGCCGCCACGTCGGCACGCCGGAGTTTGGCCGGCGGCGACCTCAAGCCGCGGCGGAGGCGCACTGGAGTGGCTCAGGTTTTGCCCACAGTCGACCAAATCGACCGTGGTTTGGTCCTATGCGTAGTTGGGGCTCGCGTGCATCCTGCAGGGCAAGCGGGAAGAGCTGGGATAGCCGGAGGCGACGGCAACCACGACGACGGCACGGCCGGAGTTCGGGCAACGGCAGGTTAGGCGATGCAGGGCACTAGAGGAGGCGCTGGTGTGTGCTACGTGCTCCTGGGGGTGCCCTGAGCACGGTGAGGCTCTCTGTTGTGAGCTTGCACGGCTGTGGCCATGGCTACGCCATGGCCGGCAGCGAGATGCTCCCGGTCGCGGTGGAAAATGGAGCTAGGGAACGAGCGCGAGCACGAGAGAAGAGGGGGAAGGAAGAGGGGCTCACGTCAAGTGCAGAGGGCGTCGAAATGGGCTCGAGGAAGGGTTGGAGTTGGCGGGGCGGCGAAGTCGATCTCGCCGTCGGGAGGTTGAAGATGAGGCCGTGGCGGCGTTCGGAGGCGTCCAACGACGCGTGGCTCTGCGGAGAGAACGAGGACGGCGCTGTGGTTCTTTTGGAAGCATCGGCGAGGCGAAGGATGGATGGTGGCCACGGTGGCAGTGAACGGCGGCGACGAGTTCGCTCGTGTGGCTGTGGGCGCGGGCGCTGGGGGGAGAGGGAGGAACCAAAGAGGGGGGAAAGATGCAGGGGGTGTCGTGGCGCTCGGGGCCGTCTCCAGCAGAGAGCACACAGGGAGGAGGTGGCCTCGCGCGTGGACGCGCGCGGCGAGCACGCGCCTTCATCCTCCTGGCAGGGGAGGAAGACGACAGGGAGGAGGCTAGTGGGCTGGGCCGCCAGCTGGCCGCAACAGGTAAGTGGCCAGGTAACTTCTCTCTCTCTCTCTCTCTCTCTTTCTCTCTCTCTCTCTTCTAATTTAGTTTATGTTTTCTATTTTTCTGCAACCTCTGGGCTTTATTTAAAATACCAAAACGTTTTCAAAAATCCTGAAAATAATTGTGGGCTCTGTTTGGAATATTCCCAACATCCCTCGCTTAAGTTCAGAATTAATTGAGCATTTAAAATATTATATAGCTTTTAAATGCCCAATTGCAAATAGCATATGATTTAATCCAGAGCCCAAATATGACATGGAAAAAGGTGCAACACCTCTGGTTAATGTTTCTAGCATTTTCCAGAAATGATGGACATTTTTTAAAGCCATTTGGATTCACTGAAAATATTTTAGTTGAACCTAGTGAATTCCTTTGATGCTAGGGTTTAGGCAATCCCCATTTCAGGTTTAACTGGAATTTAAACATGATGCAACACATGACTAGCTAGCTCAGTGCATACCAGAACTAGGGATGTGACAGCTCACCCCCACTAAACAAGAATCTCGTCCTGAGATTCAAGACGTGAGGTAAGAGGACAAAGGGGACACAAACTAACACAATCTTCACGATCCAGGTTGTAGTTCAAATGAACGTTGATTCAATCACCATATTTGTCTTGTCGTCTTGCTCTGAGAACTCCAGCCAACATGGCAATGAGAGGAGAAGGAGACTCTAGAAGGATCGATCTTCTCAAAGATCAAACAACTTAGGATCATCTCACGGGGTGAGTCATAGCAACATCTCACGAGCTAAGACACGAAGCACACGTCTAGAGGAATGGAGTGGAACAGATGACGGAGGTTCAATTTGGTAGAAAACAATTCCATGCTTGAGGATATGGTGAATGGTTCCAGGATAGCGATGAAATAATTGCCATGATTCCATAACGGGGCACCTTAGAGAAGGTGACTTGTAGAAATATCCCCTTAAGTGGCAAAAAGAATTACCTTTGATTAAGAGATCATTGAAACTCTTTATACCAACCTAAGGCAATTCTCGAGCGACCATTTGGAGGGGTTCGGTAGAATGGCATACCCGGATTAGAATGGATGATGTGGATTACCTTCTTGAAAACAACACAAGGGATGATTTTAGTAACTAGGTTGAAGCTCAACAGTAGAGAGTGAGTCCACTGTTTGAAAAGTTATAGCATAACCGAGGAAACTGAGAGCAATCCTAGTTAGTGCCGATGATAACACCTAGCGCTTGTGCGTGCTCTCACGAACTTGGGCATTTCCATATTCATCAAGGTTTTACCAATATCGTGTCAAGGATCATGGCAACACAACGTACTACCATGATGAATACCGGTGGAAGATGCAGATGCAAAGGAAGATAACACCTTCTCAGAGTTCACCTTGGCGGGGCCAAGGAAACAGAATCTGGATGATCGACCGAGAGACATTTAGCACTCCGCTTCTAATGTTCTCCTTGATGTGCTAGCGTAACCCATTCATAGAAACGGTTTGATATCTAGAACATCGAGTAAAAGGTCGGACTTCGGGAACACAAAAATCATAAGGGACAACTAGGGAGTAAATCCTACAGGTTCCTTATGGGGGGGTGGCCAACTTTTTCAATCAAGATATTACAATAACAGGTCTTCCGGCTGGGTGTGTTGGCCACGACATCCACTTTACCGGTTATAGAGAGACAAATATTGTAGTTCTTGGGAAATGTTCCAACCATCAAATCTGCCAGAGATTCAGATCTGGTTGGTGTCAGAATATTCCAGACTCATCAAGTCTAGAAAGAAAAATGAAAGTTTGCAACACAAATCGACGAGATGACGTTGCGAGATTCTCGAGGAATGGATTATGATAGCAAGTTCCAAAACATGAGCTGGTTCTGCTACATACATGTGAACACGCTGTCCTAGACAAGCATGACCACATAGTAGTCTTATAATAAAACACTACCGAGTTCAGGTTGGGAACCATCATCGAGGATATCAAAGTCCTTGCATAAGTCTTGCCCTTAAGAAGGAACTTCTTCTCCTTGAACAAATCAATCAGTGGCTTGGTGTGCTAGGAAACACATATGGAATGGAGGCGGCCAACCTATCAAACCATAGAGTACTTCGCATATAGGCGTGACTAACTTGGGATGATTCCAGAGGAAGCAAAAACAATCTTTCTCGGATCCACAGCGACAACTTACATCAAGTGCACGTGAATTGAAGAAAGTCACTTCTTTCATCCAAACATATACCTCATGAGTGGAACATGAAGGCAATGCTTACAAAGTTTCCAACACTAGCTGGATGTTCAACACGAATCATGGAGGAGACAAAATGTCGCTGATGGGCTCAACAACAACTCATCAGAATTTCCATATCACTGGACTTCCACCATTATGTGAACAATGTGATAGTATTGGTCAAACCAAAAGATATAATGGTGTATGCTCGAAGAAACAACCACGAGTAAGACAACATTATGGATATCGTTGGTTCTGATTTGATTTGAGGATAGCCCATACTCGAATCAAAGATTGGATAAGATGATAGGTCCATTAACTGATCACGAGGGTCAGTCAATGAAAATATCAACTTTCTTCGACACACATCCAAGATATCCCTTAAAATGAACTAAGTAGGACAAGCTTTTATCTTCCAACTCTCCAAGTTGTTGTCCAACTTAACCAACTAGCTCAGGGGTATCCGGCACAGATTCTTGGAGAATGGGTGGTTTGGAGGAAAACCAACATGATCACGAAATCAACATAGCGGTCAGGTGACAACCTGGTAATACTTCCGAGAAGATATTCGGAACATCACGAACCACCGATATGTTACTAAGCTTGAGAGCAATCTTGCTTTTCAGGGCAAGACGATATGATCAACAGAGCAAGGGTTTGAATAATCCTAACTCATTGATCGAAGAGTGCACCAGAAATAAGGACTAGGTAGCACAATCTGTCTTAGAATGATGATTCCATACCAACACGCTAAGAATGAGATTATTGTCCATTAACTACCAAGCAACGGGGTTGCTAACAGTATTGATTTCACACATCACGACTCATTTGTTGGCATTCTGGTTGCAACAACACGGGGACCGAGAAATGAATAATGAGGGCGAGAAGTATCACTGCATCAAGAGTTCATAAGAGAAGGTGCAATTCTCATGACATTCCTGACATAAAATGGGTAATACTTCAGGGTAGAATAGAACAAAAGCTGGGTTGGCATTTTGATCTGTGGAGTACAACTGCTTTGACCCAATCCTGGGTATGGATGGGGTTCTGGAGTTTGTTTCTCCTAGTCATTCCAGAATAGAATGGCTTGACGGACCACAAGAGTAGTGGCATCGAGGAACACAAAAGCATAACTACTCCTGACTATCAATTGATAGACGAGGGCCAGAAAACAACTAAAGAGGGACAACTAAAAGAACATATAACTTTCTGAGTTGTGGATGCATAGGTTAGTATGTCGAGTCAAATTCAACATATTTCTTCCGGATAACCCATGCAGAAAGGTAGAACTGGCAGAGTCATGATATAGAATGGAGAACTCATCGAGAGCACTCTTGTTGTGATCTCTTGGTTCAAGGAACTTCCGCCATAAGAAGTTCATGGTATTTGGAAGAACGATATACCACGGACCTCGAGGACTATCACAAAGGTTACTAATAACCTAAAGGAACTAGCAAATACTACCAACAAGAAGTAGGTAGGGTGAATCTTGGGTTCAAAAACCCAAGAGTAGAATGCCTACTAACTAAGTGGCATCACAGGATGCTTTCGAGAATGATGGCCAGAATCATCACACTGGGAATACAAGCATTCCAAGATTACTAGGTGGTACTCTAAGACACCTAGGGTCATAATACTAGCTCCAACATATATACCGAGGCAATGAAGTACCTCAACACACTAGTTAGTGTGGTTAACCTGGCCAAAGGAATATCGGAACGGTAAGAAGGGATTTGCAAATGCATCAGACTATTTAGAAACCTGGGATGACTCGGACAGCATAACGGCTGTAAATGCTCAAAATGATGGCATAACCACTCAAAAGCACAATATCAAGGTTCCGAGATCAACTATGAATACACGGAGATAGTAGGAACTGAACTAAGGCTTACAATCCATCAATCCTATAAGTCTACGGATTAGTAACACGTGATCTTGATAGAAAGAAGAGAAGGCCTAGCTCTTAACCCCGTAGGAAAGATAAGATGACTAGGATCAGAAGGCATAAGGTATAAGGAGTAAAAAGAGCCTTACGTTCCATCCCACAATCAATTCCCTTATATAACTAAATAATTTCTAGACTCAACTTCGACCAGATTGGCTTGGTAATCCTACAGGCAGTCAAGCTCTGATACCAAAGCTGTCAGGACCCCGACTCAATGCCACATCGATCTAGCATGTAAAACCTCATATCACTTTGCGGCCTCACGTACGGTATCCCCACGGGTGTCGCCTTACCTTTGCCCGGGACCGTTTGCGCCTTTTGGCACACATATATGATAGTGTCGCTAGCATCCATATGATAAGGAGCCCGGGCTGACATGGCTAGTCCTAAATCCAAAGTGGCACAAACTTACAGGGATAGGCATCCATGACCCAGCATCGAACGTGTCGGTCATCAGCGATTGAATCCAGGCTGTAGTACAGGGCTAACAGGACTCCGGTGAACCGGGCTGTAGCGGGCTAACAGGACTCCGGTATTCATCACGTGACATTTCCCCGAAGGGACAGACACAGGAACGAAGGAGGACACATGCCGGCCAACCTAAGTGTTCCGGAGCAGTAGCAAGCTACGATGGCTCAGTGGAAACACTAGGAGACATTTCCCGGTAAGAGAGGCTACTAAGGATAAACAACTAGATAGTCAGATCCCACACATACCAAGCATTTCAATAACATACACACGGGAGCTAGATTGAGGAAAAGCCCCCTGGTCGCTCCCGCGGGCGGCCCGGGAGCGAACCCTAGGCGTCGCCAGCAAGCTCCCCTCCGTCCCCACCTTCCCTCGCCGCCGCCGGCGAAAGCCGCCAGGCGAAGCCCGTGCAGCTCGGCGGCGGTGGGGTACTTCCCTCCAGCTCGGGGTGGGGCGGCGCGGGCCGTCTGCTTCGGCGGGAGCTCGGCGTGGCGCTCGCGCGGGTGCGCGCGCTGGCATGGGCGTCCGCGTTCGGGAAGGCGCGGGAGGGCGCGCGGGGTGGCCCGAGTGGGTGTGCGGGGCGCGGCTCGGGCGCGCTGGCCTCTGGCGGCGCGGATCTGGCGCCTTGCAGCGCGGATCTAGCTTTGCGGCTACGGCGGGTGGTGACCTCAAGGCTGCGCCTTCGGTGGGTGGCAGCCGCGGGGGCGTCGTTGGCTGGATCCGGGGCTGCGGCCCGGCGGCTCCTTCCCAGCGAGTGGGGGTGTGGTGGTGCCCTCCTTCCTCCCTTCGGGTCCTTCGTCTCCACGCGGGTCGGCTTGCTGCTGGCTCCTGGGGGCTGCTGCGGGGCTGCATCAGGGTGGGCGCGAGTATGGGGAGCTGCGGGGTGAGGTGGGACTAGAGCGGCTGGCGTGCCGGCTCCAGTTTTTGCAGTGGTCAGAGTTTGCCGACGTTCCCGTCCCCGATCTGGTGCATCGAAAACCTTCCTAGAGGCGTGGTCTCCGAGCTAGGTCGCGTGGATCTACTTCGGCGTGGTTCAGGCCGTCTTGCTATAGGGATGTGCTCAAACTCCGGGTGAGAACCTTGCATCGACTTTGTTGATGCCGGCGGCAGCGGCGTCTATGGATGTCGCCTTCCTCGCAGGAGGTGCTGCTGTGGAGCTCCAGCACCTATGGTACTCTGCTTTGTGGTCACCGGGTGAAAACCTAAGATTAGGCTCGCCGGATCGGATGATGGTGTTGCGTCTTCGACAACACTTCCTTCTTGGAGGCGTCATCTTGGGGGCCCAAAGCGACGGTTCCTGTTGTGGCGTGTGGTTGAGGGTGCTGCGTTTTGGTGGTGGTGGTGCGGCGAGCTTGGGGCCGACGGTGGTGTGTTTCTTCTTCATGTGTTTCTCTTTGAATGTCCTTCGCGTGGTCTCCGTCCTGTTGTTGTGCATGATCAAGACCCTCCCATGGTTGCCGTTGTGCTGCGGCGAGCTTTGGGCTCTTGGTGTTGTCTTGATTCACCTTTGCTCAATGACGACGCAATGATGCCTCCCCAACCTGCTAATCGTTCTGACCGCCCGTGGCGGATCTTCCAGTCAAGGTTCGTGTTATGGTTTGGCACTCGTTGATTATGGTTGATCCTCTGTTGTGCCGTGGGGCTCGGTACGCACGCCGGTGTGGTGCGTTAGGTTGTTTGCAGAGTCTTGGTATTGTGATCCCTCGACAGAACCCAACATCTACTTGAGTCTCTCGTGGTGTTGGTCTTTCTGCCTGCTAGCTAGGTCATGCCCTCTACTGGGTGGCACTTTTTTCTCATCTTCTATAACCTTGTTACCTGTATGGTTTTCAGCCCGGTTTCCCTCATAAACGGGGTGAACTTGTTTAGGTTTTTGATCTGCTTTCCCTTATAAACTGGATCAGCCAAAGCTTAAGGGGTGACTCTTGGCTTTGGCAGCTTTTTGAGCAATATATTCAGGTGGGGATCCTCTCCCCCCCGGTGACTGTTCAAAAAAAATAGCATACACACAATATGCTCGATATGTGCAAATACAACATGGCATCACAACATGACTCTACAACTCAAGTATTTATTCAATAGGCTCCGAGGAGCGAGATATTACAAACATGCATCTCATGACCCAACATTCAGAGCATACAAGTCAAAGCACAAGCGGAAGCTTAGCATGTCTGAGTACAAACATCAACAAATGAAAAAGGCCGAGAAGCCTAACTATCTACCAGATCCTGCCGAGGGCACAAGATCGTAGCTGAGGTAACAAGCTAAACGTTGAAGTCCACGCGGAACTACTAGTGAGACGGAAGTCTCTCTGCAAAAACGTAAATAGGAAAACGTGAGTACAAATGTACCCAGCAAGACTTACAACAGAACTATCTACATATGCATCATTATCAACAAAGGGATGGTGGGGTTTAACTGCAGCAAGCCAGCTTTGACTCAGTGGCTATCCTCAACTACGACTGCAATGTAACTCTTTGAGGTGGCGCACATGACTCCACATATTCACCATGTCAATATACCACTATGGATCCGCTCCCGTCTCCCTACAAGAACGCCATCCATAGCACTCACGCTTATCTTGCGCATTTTAGAGTATCCACTTTCACTTGTCTATGAACTATACAGGCAACCCAGAAGTCCTTTACCACGGACACGGCTATTCAAATAGATAATGTTAACCCTGCAGGGGTGTACTTCTTCACACACGCTCTCGCCACTTACCGCCATGTACACCTCGTGTATCTCGGCAACCTTCAAGCGGAAGCCTGGCGAGGGAGTCGGCCACGACCTGACTAACCACACAAGTCTCTCGTCCAGGTTTATCGCCTATTCAGGTTCCATCCGCAAGGAGATCCGGCCGGGGTGTCGCTCACGGCCCCAAACAATGTGAGCAGGGTTCCCAAGCCCACCATCCGGGTGCCACTGTGCCTAGTCTGTCCCAAGCCCACCTGTACCGGGTGCCACTTGGTAGACTACTAACACTACCTACAAACACCAGAAACTAGTTGCAACTCCTAGACAGAGATCAGGTTGATTAATAAGTCGAGAGGGGCCGAGTTACCGGAACCCAATGTGTGGTAGTAGCTGTTCATGGATCATGTCGTGGGAACGAACACCTATGGGGCAGGGCCCCTTTCGGTCCGGCAGGGAGCGGAGATCGCGTGAAGAGCGGATCGAAGCGGAGCACGCGAGCGATTTGACCCAGCTTCGGAGCTCTCCAGAGAGATAATACTCCTACTGCTGCTTTGTGATTGTATTGCGTTCTTGCTTGAGAGCGTGAGTGTGTTCTAGTTTTGAATGCCTCGAACCCCTTCTACGTTGCGCATGGGCCTCCTTTTATACGCTCAAGGGGTCACCGACAGGTGGCAACGTAGGCGAGGGCAAAAATGTAAAAAGAGTGGTTGGTACAACTACTTGTACAGTGTATCCTACCTAACTCTAACGACAGGGGACAAAGGCATTAAATGCCCATCCGTGTCACCCAAACAGTGCAGAAAAGTGACCGTTAGGGGCACCACCACTTGCCACGATGGCCTTCTCGTCATCTCCGCTCGCCACCTCGCACCGCTAGCTGCACAGCTTCTTGCCACGCGCGCCTGGAAAAGCCCCAGGGCGACACGTTGGTTCATGTGTTGGAGCGCGGGTGCAAAGTGGTAGCCTTGCCGCGGCAAGCGCCTTGCCGCGGTCGTTGTCTTGTCGCGCCCGGAAGCTTGTCGCTCGCCGGGTCTTGCCGGGACGCACAGCATGTTGCGGCAAGTCCCTTGAAATGGCTTGGTTGGCCTTCCCGGCAAGCTCCTCTTGCCGGGGCCTTGTCCTTCCCGGCAAGCTCCTCTTGCCGGGGCCTTGTCTTCTCGGCTTGAACACTTTGTTCTTGAATGGCTCCAGAGGAACCACGGAGGACCTTGGCGGTCACCCGGCAAGCCTTGCCGCGGGGCGCTGCGACTGTCCGTGCACAAGTTCGGGATAGTAAGGTACCCCTACTTTAGTACACCAACATGAGCCCCCGGGCCTGGGCCACACACGGTGTCGAGCGCTGTTGGGCCAGGCCCAAAACAGGGCACGGGCACACGCGGCCTGGGTACGCCGAATCCCCTTCCGCATCCACCGCGCCCTCCCCTAACGGCACGCATCGAATGCGGCGTCGTGGGAGAGATCGTGGGTGGTTCTTTATTCGGAAAAAGCGTAACGTTAGCCTCCTTCTCTTTATAAGCAGGGGAAACAGGGGCAGTTCCCCCACCTTCGCCATTTGCCGTTCCAATCTCAGAAATCTCCATCGCTCCCCTCCGCTTCCAAAGCCGAAAGAGAGCAGTGCTCCGCCCCCCTTCGCCGCCGTCGCCACCAACGCTGTCGATCTCCCCCCCACCACCTCCGCCATGGCTCCGAAAGCCGGGAAGGGCGTGAAGTCGGCCGAGGCGCTGCGGCTCGAAGCGCTGCGAAAGGAGCGGGCCACCTTCCCCTCCGAGCTCGCCGCAGCGGAGCTGAGGGAGTGGTACTACCTTTTCTGGTCGAGGGAGACGCGGGCGCATCCGCGCACGAAGTTACTCTCCGCCGCTGCTTCGAAACGGGCTCCAAACGGATACCCTTTCTTCGTACTGTTCTTCTACTGCGGGCTCTGCCCGCCCTTCTCCGAATTCTTCTGTGACATCATGAAAACCTACGGGTTCCACCTCCTTGATTTCACCCCCAATGTTGTCCTGACCATGGCATTTTTCGCACATCTCTGCGAAAACTTTGTCGGAGTCCACCCAAACGTAGCCCTTTTCCGCCACTACTTCATGCCTCGGGTCGAGAGAGGAGAGCCCTTATCCGGCGGGATCGCCTGGATCTCGAGAGCCGGCAAGAAGGAGACGTATCTGGAGGGGGAGCTCCGCAGCAAATGGGAGGAGTGGAGAGCAGAATGGTGCTGGATCGTCGAGGAGAACCCGCAGCCATTCACCACCCTGCGCCAAGCCCCAGTAGTGCACGGCGGTGATTGGAGCGCCCTGGCCGCGGACGACGACAAGCTGAAGATCGCCACCACCCGGATCTTGCGGCTCAGGCTTGCCGGGCTTACTGTGGGCGCTGTTGGCACGGATTTTCTTCGCCGCCGCATCGCCCCTCTGCAAGAGAGGAAGAGACCCGCCTGGGAGTTCGGGGGTCCGGCGGACATCATGAGGCTGCGCCCAGGCCTCAACTTCAATTTTACTGTCATGGAGCTGGATGCGATGCTCAAGGAGCTGTTCAAGCATGACCCCCAGCATCCCGAATGGTTCAGGTTGCCAGCAGGCATCGTTCCGTTGTGCAACAACTCTTCGCTCGACCGCATCCGTGCCATGATGCCACAGTGCGACTCGCATGGAATTGTCCCCACTTGGCAAGAGCCTGCGGACGATGTTGTGCAGCAGTTTTTTGACGGCTTGGTGGAGGTGGCGGTCCACGCCGACGAACAGAGGCTCCTCACCCGCGACACCACCGAGGAGGAGATGCAGCGCATCGCCACCAGGGCGGAAGAGGCGGCGGCAGCCGGAGCCGCGGGCGAGTTTGGGTTCACCGTGGAGGAGGCGGAGGCAGCAGAGGCGGCAAGCCTTGCCGAGCGATAATGGCTTGACAGCGAGGAAGAGCTTGTCGCGCCTGACGCCGAGTCGAGCGAGCCCGCCGAGGGTGCGAGCGGCCCGCCGTCTCCAAGTAGCTTGCTGCAAACGGAGCCCCTAGCGCAGCCCCCAGCTCCACCAAGAAGGCGTCTCCGCAAGGCCGGGGATGCAGCAGGGCGGCAGACGGGCCAGCAGCCGTCGCGCCGTGCGATGCGCTCCGCCGCGACAAGCAATGTTGCCGCGGGAGCGCCTTGCACCGCGGCGGCAACTGGAGCGGGGTCGTCCCGGACCACCGCCGCTGCCCCCGCCAAGCGGCCAAGGGCACCTACTCCTCCGCCTCGTCGCGCCGGCGGTGGGCCTGACTTCGACCTCTCCGCACTCAGCTCTGACGAGGAAGAAGAAGAGTAAGCTTCTTTGTTGTATTCGTAGTTCTTCAATTCTTGCTGTTTTTGTCCTGTATCAGATCTGCTTTACTCTAAACTGATTCCTTTTCAGGACCCTGGCGCAGAGAGTGGCGAAGAGAGCCAAGGCTCCAGTGATCGTCATCGAGGACGAGCCCACCGCAACAGCAGGGGGCGCGCCCGAGACTACCTTGCCGGACCCGGCAACTACTCCCCGAAGCAGCCCCCAGCGCAGCCCCCAATGTAAGTATATGATCTTCTTCTCGCTATTGGGTGCGTGGGTGTTCTTTCCTTTGTTGACATCTGACTGTTGGTTTGCTTGTGTAGGAGCAGAACAGCTTCATCAGGAGCAGCCGGAAGTCGCCCCCGAGATGCCATCTACTTCGACTACGCCGCCAAGGGAGGATTCCCCGACAAGGGAACGTTCTCCCGCAAGGGAGAAGTCCCCGGCAAGGGAGGTGTCTCCGGCAAGGGAGTAGTCTCCGGCAAGGGGCAGCACCAGCGATCCCCCGTTGGCGGATCCTATGACTGTAGATCCCAGTACAGGTAGTCCCCTTGCTTGAAACTTCCCTTGGTTTCTTCTTTTTCTGATTTTCTTTTTGGATATTTGCTTGACTTTTCTCCCTCTTCCGGCCTTCAGATCCACCTTCCACGGAGCCGATGGAGACCGAGGCCACCGGCGAGGAGACGCGCGCGGCAACACCGATGACGCCGCCGCCACCGAAGAAGAGGCCGATGCTGATGATCCTGCCGGCGAGGAGGCCGCCAAAGCTGCTGGCGCAGGAGCTGGCGAGGGGTCCGGCGATCGCACTGACGACCCAGAGGCCGCAGGAGCGCAAGGCGCTACGCCGACCGCCGATTCCCCCGCCGCTGACGCAGCGCCAGGCTCCGAAGAGCCCCAGCCCGGCGCCTACTTGAAGGCCGGCGATGGTGTCTTCATCAAGCTCCCCTGGACTTCGAGCTCTAGGGCGCCAGTTGAAGGAGAGACTTTTGACGGAGAAGTGCTCGCCTCCGCTGGGTTGACACTGGTTGACGCGCCAAGCAGCAGCAGTGGCGAGTCTGAGCAGCTGCTCCGGAAGCTAGTGTCGCTCTACCGCGCCCGACAAGCCAAGGTGGAATCCCGGGAAGCGCTTGTCGCGCAGGTGGGAGCAGACATTGAGAAGCGTGCGGAGGAGCTCCGGAAACGCAATCAGGAAGCTCTCTGGTCCATTGCAGAGGAGCGAGCACAGCTCGTCGAGGCGCGAAAAGCCTTTCTTCTCGAGAAGGCTGAAGCTGAAGAGCAACAGCGGCTTGCCGCCGAGGAGCTGTCTGCGCGGGAGGGTGAACTGACGTAGCGGAAGGTCAACCTCGATAGCCACGAGGAGGAGCTTGCCGCGCGCGAGCAAACACTTGGCGGGGCTCTCAAAGAGGCAAAGGATGCTGCTGCAGCTGCCGACGCCGCCAAGAAGGAGCTGGAGACGAAAGTGGCGCGGCTGGAGGGCGATCTCAAGAAGAAAGATGAAGAGCTTGCCGCGCTCCAGCATGAGCACGAGAAGGACGCCCTCGCCCATGGTGAGCTGCAGGGTCGTCTCGTCGGGAAGGGCAAAGAGCTCAGCGCCGCCAAGGACTCCATTGCGGATCTTGAATTGAAGCTGGCCACACTGACCCAGACGCTGGACGACGTCAAGGAGCGGGAGGTGGCCTTGAAGGAGGAGATCAAGGGCAACGAGACGCTGCTGACGAGGGCTGCCGAAACCCAGAACACCTTTAGGGAGATGGTGGAGCTCTGGACAGAGGGCCTCGTGAACATCGCTGCAGTCATCGATGAGGAGCTGGTGCAGCTGGGGGTGGAGGATCTTGGGTACTCCTCCGACGAGAACCTCCAGCCCAGCGCCAAGCTCACTCTGTTCTTCAAGGGCGTGGAGACGGCCCTCCAACGACTCCGGGAATAGATCCCAAAGCAGCTGGCCGACGAGTTGCGCACGATCTGCGCCAGAGTTCTAGAGAAGGTGTTGGTGAAGGTGGCCTTCCGCAACCTAGGCCTCAACCTCACCAACGTCCTCAAGAAGCTGCCGGCGGATGCTGATCTGGACACGCTCAAGGCCCTTGTCGCACCCATTGTGGACAAGGTGAATGAGGTCAAGAGGGTCGATGGTGGCCGCGTTGATTAGGCCGCCCTTTTTCTTCTTTTGTTGCCGCTGCTGATGATGTTACGAGAATAATCCATTAGCGCTATGACAAGCTATCTTGTAATATAACTTTATTTTGGGTATCGACTGCTATGTTATTTCCTTTACTTGATTCCTTCCTTCATATGTTTTTGCCCTACGCTTTTAGGAAACTTGCCGGCGCAGGCACCCTTGCCGCGAGCGCTAAGTGCAGAACGTCAGTAGCCTGCTGGCGGTGCCGTTACCGACAAGAAACCTTGTCGCAACTAGTCGCAGCACACTTAAATTGTTGAGCGGACTCGAAACAAAGTAAGGGCGCAACTAGCTACGAGTTGGTCCCTCCGCGCACAGGTTTTCCATACAAAGTACGGTCGTTCAAGGAAAATAACTTAAAATTTTTAAAACTGATTGCTCAAATTTTGGCAACTTAGCTTTTCTGTCGTTTGCTTCCTGGTAAGGCGATACTTGCTTGAACGACGCCTGGTCCACACCATTATCTTCTCCTTCCCCCTCGGCAAACTTGTGCGCGAGGGAACCTTTCCCTTTCTTTTGAGAAAATGAAAGAAGAGAAAATAAAGATATGGAGCCTTATGGCTCGTTATTGCTTACTGGGGGTAGGTGCTGCACAAAGTGTCAGATAATGCATGCAACAAATAAAAAGCATGAAATTGACAAGATGTGCCGAGCACATGAGCTTTATTTATGCATGGGGTCTGCGCCCGGCTTTGCACAAAGGGTTACATGCAACAGCGGCAAGGCTTGTACAAAAGGTGGTTGCCGGAACAGGTTCCGGCAACCACGCCTTACGGGTAAAACTTATGAAGATGCTCAATGTTCCAAGAGTTGCTCACCGGAAAGCCATCTTCGGTCTCAAGGCGGACAGCGCCGGGCCTAGTGACTCGTTTCACCCGGTAAGGGCCTTCCCACTTTGGCATCAACTTGTTGGAATTCTTGGCGGAATGAACGCGCCGAAGAACAAGGTCGCCTTCCTGGAGACTTCTGGCATTAACTTTGCGGCTATGGTAGCGGCGCAAAGCTTGCTGGTAGCGAGTAGCTCGTACAGCAGCCTGAAGACAGTCTTCCTCAAGGAGCAGCACGTCATCTTGTCGCAGCTGCTCTTGCTCAAGCTCATCATAAGCGAGCACTCGAGGCGACCCGTATACGAGTTCCGTGGGGAGAACTGCCTCTGCTCCATAGACTAGAGCGAAAGGTGTCTGGCCAGTGGCTCGATTTGGCGTCGTCCTGATCGACCAAAGAACCACCGGCAGCTCCTCGATCCAGTTCTTTCCGCAGTTGTGCAGCCTGTCGAAAGTCCTTGTCTTGAGCCCGCGCAGCACTTCACCATTTGCCCTTTCCGCTTGACCGTTTCTTCTCGGGTGAGCAACAGAAGCGAAGCAGACCTTGGCGCCAAGATCTTGGACGTACTGCATGAAGGTGCGGCTCGTGAATTGCGTGTCGTTGTCGGTGATGATCCTCTTAGGTACCCCGAAACGGCAAACAATCGACCTGAAGAACTTGACTGCTGACTGTGCTGTCACCTTCCTCACTGCTTCTACTTCCGGCCACTTTGTGAACTTGTCGATTGCAACGTACAAGTACTCAAAGCCCCCGACAGCTCGGGGAAAGGGGCCGAGGATATCGAGCCCCTAGACCGAAAATGGCCAGGATAAAGGGATCGTCTGGAGAGCTTGAACTGGCTGGTGTATCTGCTTGGAATGGAACTGGCACGCTTCACACTTGGTTACTTGTGCAGTTGCATCCTGGAGGGCTGTCGGCCAAAAGAAACCTTGCCGGAACGCCTTGCCGACAAGTGCTCTTGCGCCAATGTGGTGACCACATATGCCTCCATGTATCTCCGCGAACAGCTCTTGTCCGTCTTCCCGGGGAATACACTTCAATTTCACATCGTTGAGTCTCCTTCTGTACAGTATGTCGTCGACAAACTGGTACATACTTGACTGCCGGCTACTCTTTCCGCTTCTTCTTGCTCTTCGGGAAGCTCTCCTGTCTGAAGGAAATGGACAATCTGCTGCGCCCATGGTGGAGCTTGCAGCTCGACAACAAGGACTAAAGGCACATACGCTGCTGCGGGAACATCCGCTTGTACGGAAAGAACCTGCGGCTCAGCCGGAGCTTGATGTTCCCCGGCAAGCTTGCCAGAGCAAAACCTGTCGGGAGCGTCTGCTTCAACGGAACAAACCCTAGGGCTTGTCGGAGCAGACTGCTCCTCAGCACTCTTCGTGTTGATCTTGGGGACCTTCTTGGCGGCGGCTTCGGGGAAATCTGCCGGAAAGTAGTCACCAGAAATCAATTTCCTCTTCTTGCTCTGTCCACTTGATGGCGTCACGGATGGTTGAGTCAGTTTGAGCACAAAGATCCCTGGTTCCACTGGTAACTTTAGCGCAGCGCACTTTGACAGGCCATCAGCAATGTCGTTCTGAGCTCTCGGAACATGTTCCATCTGCAGGCCGTCAAAGTGTTCTTCTAACTTTCTCACTTCGTCAACATAGGCTTCCATCAACGGACTCTGATAGTTCTTGTTCACTTGGCGGACGACAAGCTGCGAGTCACCCCTGACAATGAGCTTCTTGATCCCAAGGTCTGCCGCAATCCTAAGACCGGCAAGCAAACCTTCATACTCTGCAGTATTGTTTGTTGCTTGCTCCTTGGGAAAGTGCATTTGGACTATGTACTTGAGGTGCTCTCCGGTGGGCACGACAAGCAGCACGCCCGCACCGGCGCCTTGCAGCGAGATGCACCATCAAAGTACATGAGCCACTCTTTGCTTGCCTCCTTGACAGGGATGCTTGTTTCTGGAATTTTTTCGTCTGGTGTTGGCGTCCACTCTGCTATGAATTCTGCCAATGCTCGGCTCTGGATGGTTGAAGTGCTCTCAAACTTGAGGCCAAAGCTTGACAGTTCCAGTGCCCACTCGACAATTCTGCCTGTTGCTTCTGGATTCTGCAGTATCCTCTTCAGCGGAAAGCGAGTGACAACTGTGATCTCATGTGCTTGGAAGTAATGGCGCAGCTTTCTTGAGGCCATGAGAAGGCCGAAAAGCAACTTCTGCACACCAGAGTACCTTGACCTAGCCCCCTGCAGAAGGGAACTAACAAAGTAAACTGGGCGCTGCACCATTTTCTTCTGTTTCTCCTCCTGCGCCTGCGCAGATCCATCCTTGTCGGGACCAGAGCTTGTCGGTGAAGCCCCCTGCTTGTCGCTGGATGTATCTGCCGTGGTTGCCGGCTCATCAGCTGCCTCCCTCTCCGCTACTAACACTACTAGGAAAAGGGCTATAGATGGAATTGACACTAATGGCGCACCAGACATGTGGTGCGCCATTACTATATACTAATGGCGCACCACATGTTGGTACGCCATTAGTGTCCAAATACTAATGGCGCACCACATCCACGGTGCGCCATTAGTAAAAATATTTTTTTAAAATTTTGTTCAAAAATACTAATGGCGCACCGTGGGAGTAGTGCGCCATTACTAGTTGAACTAGTTATGGCGCACCACATCCACGGTGCGCCATTAGTAAATAAAAATTTAAAACTTTTTTTTGATTTTTTTTCAAAACTACTAATGGCGCACCGTGGGAGTGGTGCGCCATTACTAGTTGAACTAGTAATGGTGCACCATGGCACGGTGAGCCATTAGTAACTTGGCCACCACTTCCAGCGAATGCACCCCCCCCCCCCGGTGGATCGCCTTTTCAGTTAAACAAAATAAAAGAAAATGATGAAAATGTCAAAAAAAATAAAAGAAAATAAGTTTCCCATGTGATATGTGGCCTAGTTGTTGGGAAAATTTGCAAATATGAATTTTGACTTCATTTGCAAAATCTCGCGAGAATTTGTAAAAATGGGCATAACTTTTGCATACTAACTCGGATGAAAAAGTTTTTTATATGAAAAATCATCTACTCAAAAAGTTACATCCAAATTTAACCGGGGGAACCCCGTTAAACATTTTCAAAATCCTCAAAAACCTAACAGAAAAAAGATACGGGGCTTTTAAGATCTGGAGAGGCAAAAAAATTAAAAAAAAATTCAAACTTACTAATGGCGCACCTACCCGTGGTGCGCCATTACAATCTTCTCGCCTTCAAAATTCAAAATAAGTCAAAAAAATAAAAAAAAATTACTAATGGCGCACCTGCCCATGGTGCGCCATTAGTATCTTCCCGCCTTCAAAATTCAAAATAAATCAAAAAAATAAAAAAAGTTACTAATGGCGCACCTGCCCGCGGTGCGCCATTAGTATGCCGTATATATGGCTGGTCGTGGTCCTCTCCTCCTTATCTCTTCATTCCACCTCTCCTACACTCCATCTCCTCCTCTCCTCCACTCCATCTTCCCTTCTCTCCTCCACCATACTTCTCCTCTCTGGTGAGCTCCTCCTCCTCTCCGGCGACCTCCTCCTCCCGCCTCCCCTCCCCTCCCCTCCCCTCACGGTTTCTTCTCCCTCCTCTTCGGTGAGCTCCTCCTCCCTTCTATCCGGTGAGCTCCTCCTCCCTCCTCTCCTCCCATCCCCTCATGGTTTCTCCTTCCTCCTCTCCGATGCTCCGGTGAACTCCTCTCCAGTGACCTCCTCCTCCTCCTCTCCGGTGATGTAGGCGAGCGCCTCTCCGGTGACCTCCTCCTCCTCCTCTCCGGCGAACTCCTCTCCGGCGAATTCCTCTCCGACAAAAGACCACGGCAAAAGAACGTACAAGATCCAAAAACAGGAACAAAATTTGAAATAATGTCGTGCCAAAAAACAAGCAAAAAAAACGAGCAAAACATGGGCAAAAAATCACGATCCAGATCTAGATTCAAAATGGCGCATCACTAATGGTGCATCACTAAACAGTGCGCCATTAGTATGCCGAAGTTACTAATGGCGCATCCCGTTGTCGTGCGCCATTAGTATGCCAAAGCACCTGGGTATACATGGCCCCTGGGAGGCATACTAATGGCACACCGTGGCCTATACGAATGGCGCACCAGTGGTGCGCCATTAGTATACGAGATACTAATGGCGCACCAGTGGTGCGCCATTAGTAAAAATTACTAATGGCATGCTAGTAATGGCGCACCAGTGATGCGCCATTAATGGCCAAATTAGGTGCGCCATTAGTAGCGGTTTTTCTAGTAGTGTAACGCAGCACTAACCACTTGATTGGTTGCCGCTAAGTACAGCAGCAACTTTTCTTGTGGTTTAGGTGCGACAAGTATTGGAGTGGAGGACAGGTATCTCTTCAAGTCCTGCAGCGCAGCCTTCGCTTCCGGAGTCCATTTCATTGGACTTGCCTTTTTCAAAATTTTGAAAAATGGCAGGGCGCGCTCAGCAGACTTAGAGATAAACCTGCTGAGAGCAGCCACGCAACCGGCAAGCCTTCGTACATCCTTGACGCGCTTTGGTGCTTCAATCTGCTCAATGGCCTTGATCTTGTCGGGGTTGGCTTCAATTCCCCGCTGAGACACAAAAAACCCGAGAAGCTTGCCGGAAGGGACTCCAAACACGCACTTCCCGGGGTTAAGTTTGAGGTTGATCTTGCGCAGATTTGTAAAAGTTTCATCTAAATCTTGAATCAGAGTTGCCTTGTCCTTGCTCTTGACCACTATGTCATCCATGTAGGCTTCCACATTTCTGTGTAACTGTGGCTCAAAAGCTTCATGTATTACTCTTGCAAATGTTGAACCAGCATTCTTCAAACCGAAAGGCATCCATACAAAACAGTATGTGCCACATGGAGTGATGAATGCGGTCTTCTCCTCATCCTCTTCTACCATGAAGATCTGATGGTATCCTGAGTATGCATCAAGAAACGAAAGCAGATCACATCCGGCCTTGGAGTCAACAATCTGGTCAATGCGCGGCAAGGGAAATGGGTTTTTGGGACAAGCTTTATTAACATCAGTAAAGTCAATACAAAGCCTCCATTTCTCGTTTGCCTTGCGCACGACTACAGGATTGTCCAACCACGTAGGATGGAGCACTCCTGTGACAAGGCTTGCTGCTTCCAGTTTCTTGATTTCTTCTGCAATGAATTCTTGGCGCTCCACTGCTTGTTTCCTGACCTTCTGCTTGACGGGCCGCGCGTGAGGACAGACGGCAAGATGGTGCTCAATTACTTTCCTGGGAACACCAGGGATGTCAGACGGTTGCCACGCAAACACGTCGACGTTCGCCCGCAGGAAAGCAACGAGCGCGCTTTCCTATTTAGGGTCAAACGTGGCACTGATGGTGAAGGTACCACCAGTGCCGTCCTCCTTGGCGGACACCTTCTTGGTCTCTGGTTGAGCTGCCTTTGTCTTCTTACACTTGCCGGTGGAGCTCGATGGTGCGTCCTCGACAGTGGCGCAGCACTCCGAAGAGGTGCGATTGCCGGAGTGGGTATCAGAGCGCTTGCTGGACATGGTCTTCTTCTCCCCCCGGGAGCTTCAACAGCAAGTGTCTTGCGATCTGCTGCGGCTGCTGCTTCCCAGTAAATCTTGTCTGTGCAGATAAGGGCATCTTTCTTGTCGCCAGGGACAGAAATAACACTTATCGGACCTGGCATCTTCAGCACGTTGTATGCATAGTGAGAGGCTGCCATGAACTTGGCGAGTGCTGGACGGTCGAGTATCCCATTGTGGGGCAACGGGAAATCAGCAACATCAAAAGTGACCCTCTCAGTCCTGAAGTTCAGCTCGCTGCCAAATGTTACCGGCAACGTGATCTTCCCCTTCGGCTTGCTCCTTCCCGGATTGATTCCCTGGAATGTACCGGTCTCTTTGAGCTCGCTGTCGGGGATCTGGAGTTTTTGGAGTACCGCGAAAGAGATCAGGCTCAAGCCGGCCCCGCCGTCAACTAGCATCTTTGTGACTTTGAGGTTGCGGATAGTTGGTGAAACCAACATCGGCAAGCACCCGACCGCAGTTATGCGATCAGGGTGGTCCTCAATATCAAAGATGATAGGCGTGCTGGACCACTTCAGAGGCTTGCGTGACTCACCTGGTGGTTCTGCTGCATTAACTTCCCGCACCCACTGTTTGAGCTGGCGGTGCAAAGTATGCAGAGAAGCACCGCCGTCAACGCACAGAACCTCTGTGGCTTTCTGAAACTCCTGCTCGTCGGCCTCATCATCATCCATCTCTTCATCATCGTCTTCATCATCATCCTTGTCGTGGCCGCGGGGAGGTCTGTCTCCTTGCCGCTGCTTGGCCTTGCCGCGGCGTCCTCCCCGGCCGGGACGCTTCTTGCCGGATCCTCCGGTACCTTCTTGGGCTTTCTCCTTGTCGCGTCGCTTGTACTCAGCTTTCTGTTGCTCGACAAGCTGTTCGACTTTCTTGTAGCTCTGGAGATCATGGCCCTTGGTACGGTGGATCTTGCAGTACTGCTTGTCGGAGCCGCCCTGCTTATCGGCGGCAGCTACAGCCTCGCCGGAGTTACCAGCTTTGGCTTTCTCGGCGCCGCCTCCGTTACCGGACTGCTCAACGACTAGTACATCTTTGCCTTTCCTTTTCCTATTGTTCCGCCGCTGGTTTCTCCTTGCCGGGGCGGCATCCTCACTGTCAGATCCTCCTGCTCCTGCATTCTCTCCGGGGAGTCTCCTCCCTTCTTCAGCACGTGCACACTTGTCGGCCAGGGCATATAGCTCACTAACATCCCGGATCTTGCACATCGCCATCTCCTCCCGCATCCTGCTGTTTCGCATGTTCTGATGGAACGCGCTGATGACCGCGGCAGGGTGGACGTCTGGGATGTTGCGCTGTACTTGGCTGAATCTCTGAATATACTTGCGCAGGGGCTCTTCCTCCTTCTGGGCGAGCAGATGAAGATCGCTCTCTTGGCCATGAGGCTTGTGGCCGCCTGTGAAGGCGCCGACAAACTGATGGCACAGATCCGCCCATGAGGATATGGAGTTGTCCAGCAAGTGCATGAGCTAGGATCTGACATTGGGCTTGAGCACCAGCGGGAAGTAATTGGCAAGGATCTTGTCGTCGCGTCCCCCGGCAGCTTGCACCGCGATGGTGTAGATGCTGAGGAACTCCGACGGATGCAACCTGCCGTCGTACTTCTCTTGTACATCTGGCTTGAAATTTTTTGTACTGGGCCACTGGACTTGCCGCAGCTCCCGAGTGAACGCACGACAACCTACCGCGTACGGCAAGTCGCCTAGCTCCCCTGGCGCATGCATGTTGACAGCTTGCCCAGCGCGCTGGTCTGATTGACGCCGCGCTTCTCTTCGGCGCTCGATGCGAGTACGAGCGTCCTCCTGCTGCCGTTCCTGAAGAACTTGGCGCTGATCGCGACGAGCTCGAGGATCAGACGACGCGGTGGAGTCGCTGTCGAGGTTGACCCGGCGAGTCGGCGATCTTGGCCTTCGGGGCGGACAGTGCATAGTGGTTTCACCGCCACCGGTCTTGTCGCCATCGGCTCGCGCCTGGGCGTCTTGCCGCGGCTTCGATGTGCTCGGTTGCCGGGGAGTGTTGCCGTTGGCGAAGCCGACGAGGCTCTGAATGGTGGCCCTCCAATCGTCGATCTTGTCCGGCGCTGGAGGGTAATCCAGGAGCAGTTGAGCTCGGGCCAACGCTTCTACTGGAGTCTTGGGTGGCGGTGGCGAACGGTGCGAGGAGCGGGATATGCTCGAACTTGTAACTATGTTAGAAGGAGCAGCATCTCGTCCAGGCGACCGTGCCGCGCTTGTGCCAGCATGTTGGCGTGCATGCTGGTCTTAAGCATCCCGAGATCGACCAGCTTGGCCCTGGCCCAACGAACGTATGGTACTGCGTGTACCATGACGCTGTCGGTCCCGCGCCTCCTGAGATGGGCGTGGTGTGTGTACGGACGCCGAGGTCTGTGCCGCCTTGTCCTTGGACCTGGCAGCAGCGTGAGCCCCCTCGTCGACGCCCGTTCCTACGCCGGCGTCTACCCCACCACCTGCTTGCTCCGGTAGCGGTGGGTTCGACGCGGACGGAGCAGCCACCTCCGAAGCCTTCTTCTTCGGTGCCATGTCGATGAAGAAGATGAAGATCTGGCTCGCATGAATGCTGGATCAGGTTCACACAACCTCGACGCCCCCTACCTGGCGCGCCAAAGATGTCGTGGGAACGAACACCTATGGGGCAGGGCCCCTTTCGGTCCGGCAGGGAGCGGAGATCGCGCGAAGAGCGGATCGAAGCGGAGCACGCGAGCGATTTTACCCAGCTTCGGAGTTCTCCGGAGAGATAATACTCCTACTGCTGCTTTGGGATTGTATTGCGTTCTTGCTTGAGAGCGTGAGTGTGTTCTAGTTTCGAATGCCTCGAACCCCTTCTACGTTGCGCATGGGCCTCCTTTTAGACGCTCAAGGGGTCACCGACAGGTGGCAACGTAGGCGAGGGCAAAAATGTAAAGAGTGGTTGGTACAACTACTTGTACAGTGTATCCTACCTAACTCCGACGGCAGGGGACAAAGGCGTTAAATGCCCGTCCGCATTGCCCAAACAGTGCAGAAAGGTGACCGTTAGGGGCGCCACCGCTTGCCACGATGGCCTTCTCGTCATCTCCGCTCGCCACCTCGCACCGCTAGCTGCACAGCTTCTTGCCACGTGCGCCTGGAAAAGCCCCAGGGCGACACGTTGGTTGATGTGCTGGAGCGCCGGTGCAAAGTGGTATCCTTGCCGCGGCAAGCGCCTTGCCGCGGTCGTTATCTTGTCGCGCCCGGAAGCTTGTCGCTCGCCGGGTCTTGCCGGGACGCACGGCGTGTTGCGGCAAGTCCCTTGAAATGCCTTGGTTGGCCTTCCCGGCAAGCTCCTCTTGCCGGGGCCTTGTCCTTCCCGGCAAGCTCCTCTTGCCGGGGCCTTGTCTTCTCGGCTTGAACACTTTGTTCTTGAATGGCTCCAGAGGAACCACGGAGGACCTTGGCGGTCACCCGGCAAGCCTTGCCGCGGGGCGTTGCGACTGTCTGTGCACAAGTTCGGGATACTAAGGTACCCCTACTTTAGTACACTAACAGATCACAAACACAAAACTCAGTTCCTGAGGACGGCTGCAATGAGACAACCCACCATGTACTCCTACATGGCCTCTCACCGCTACCTTTACCAAATCGTGTTCACACACTTAGCTCTCAACAGCAGGACATGTTCACACACCTCCAATTCATCTCCGATGAATCAGACCTGACACAACTCTAAGAAATAGTAGGCATGACAAACAAGCATGAATGAGTAGGTACATCAGGGCTCAAACAACTCCTACTCATGCTAGTGGGTTTCATCTATTTACTGTGGCAATGACAGGTCATGCAGAGGATAAGGGGTTCAACTACCGCAACATGTAATAGTTGAATCGTTGTTGTCCTAATGCAGTAAAAGAGAGCAGGAGCGAGACAGTGGGATTGTATCGGAATGAACAAGGGGGTTTTGCTTGCCTGGCACTTCTGAAGATAATATAGTTCTTCATTGGTGTCATCGAACTCATCATCGGAACCACGTCTATCGGGAGGGGATAAACACCGAGAAACAAGCAAGAAACACAATCAATGCAGCACAATATGATTCATGATCATGACATGGCAATATGCTGTGATTTGAGCTAATGCATCTAGCAGTTGGTTAAATGGAGTTGGTTTGAATCCAAGATTCAAATTCAAACTCCATATGTGGATATTAAAATGCCATTTATATGATTTGTGCTAATCAGAAGCTATAAGTTGTTCTAACATGCATGAAAATGGTACAGATGGATAGATTGGATTTTTTTGATAATTTTTTATATATAAATTATTTCATTTGGAGTTACGGTTTAATTTCTATGAATTTTAGAAGTTTGGGGTATTTTCTGAAATTTATAAATCATTTCTGATTTATTTTAATACCAGAAAATGTTTACTGCGTCAGCATTAGGTCATGCTGACCTCAGCACGTCAACAGCGCCAGCCAGGTCAAACCTGACGGCTGGGACTGTCGGTGTACTAAAGTAGGGGTACCTTAGTACCCCGAACTTGTGCACGGCCAGTTGCAGCACCTCGTGGCAAGGCTCGCCGGGCGCCCGCCAAGACCCTCCGTCATTTCCACTTACTGCCATTCAAGAACAAAGTGTCGACCAAGTAGACAAGGCCCCGGCAAGAGGAGTTTGCCGGGAAGAACAAGGCCCCGGCAAGAGGAGCTTGCCGGGAAGGCCAACCAGGGCGCTTCCAGAAGACTTGCCGCGACGCCCCGCGCGTCCCGGCAAGGCCCGACGACCGGCAAGCTTGCCGGCGCAACAAGAGAAGGGTCGCGGCAAGGCGCTTGCCCCGGCAAGGCTGCCACCCTGCACCCAAGCTCCAGCGCATCCAACGACGTGTCACCCCCAGGGCCATCCCAGGAGCACGTGGCGAGGCGCTGCGCAGCCATGCGGTGCGAGGTGGCGAGCGGAGTTGACAAGGAGGCCATCGTGGCGATCGGTGGCGCACTTAACGGTCATTTCCTTGCACTGTGGGGCGACCGGACGGGAATTAAATGCCCTTGTCCCCTGCCGTCAGAGTTAGGTAGGGGACACTATTGGGCACTGTTGTACCAACCTGCGTTTTTACCTTTCTGCCCCTCTTCCTATGCTGCCACCTGTCGGTGACCCCCTTAGACTATAAAAGGGAGGCCCATGCGCACGTAGAAGAGGTTCGGTCCACTGGACACATCCAACACCACTACGCGCTCGCGCTCTCGAGCGAGGACAAAATAAGAACACAAGGCAGTAGTAGGAGTTTTATCTCTCCGGAGAGCTCCGAAGCTGGGTAAAATCCCCCGCGTGTGTGACCTCGATCTGCACCTCGCGAGGCCCTCGCCCCCCTACCGGACCAGAAGGGGCCCCCTGCCCCATAGGTGCTCGTCCCCGCGCACGACATCTTTGGCGCGCCAGGTAGGGGGCGTCGAGGTCGTGCGAATCTGATCCGGTTTCCGCGCGCGCTACATTAGCATCTTCATCGACATGCCACCGAAGAAGAAGGCTTCGGAGGTAGCCGCTCCGTCTGCGACTGTCCTATCGCCACCGGAGCAAACGGGCGGTGGGGCGGAAGCCGGCGGAGGAGCGGGCGCTGGTGGCGGCACTCACGTCGTCACCAGGTCCAAAGACAAGGCCCCGCAAGCTTCGGCGTCTGGATACCCACCGCGCCCCTCTCAGGAGGTGCAGGATCAACAACGCCACGGTGCCCCTAGCACCGTGCTCGCGTTGGAACAAGGCCAAGCTGGTGGGTCATGGGGCGTTCAAGACCAGCGCGCACGCCAGCATGCTGGCGCGAGTGAAGTACGGTCACCCGGACGGGGTGTTGCTCCTTCCAATCCAGTTGGAAGTCCGAGCACATCCCGTTCCTCGCGCCGCTCGTCGCCACCGCCACCCAAGACTGCGGAGGAACCGCTGGCCCGAGCCCAGCTGCTCCTAGATTACCCTCCGGCGCCACACAAGATTGACGACTGGAGGATGACCATTTATAGCCTCATCGGCTTCGCCAACGGCGACAAGCCCCCGCAACCGAGCGCATCGAAGCCCCGGCAAGGCGCCTAGACGCAAGCCGACGCCGACAAGACCGCTGGGGGTGCCGCTTCCATGCACTCCCCGCCACGAAGGCCAATATCGCCGACTCGCCGGGCCAACCCCGACGGCGACTCCACTGAATCGTCGGACCCGCGAACTCGTCGCGATCAACGCCAAGTTCTTCAAGAACGGCGACACGAAGACGCTCGTACTCGCATCGAGCGCAGAAGAGAAGCGTGACGTCAATCTGACCAGCGCGCCAGGCCCACTGTCGATATGCATGCATTGGGGGAACCCGGCGACTTGCCGTACGCGGAAGGTTGCCCTGCGTTCACCCGTGAGCTGCGGCGAGTCCAGTGGCCCAGTACCAAGAACTTCAAGCCCGACGTACCCGAGAAGTACGATGGCAGGATACACCCGTCAGAGTTCCTTAGCGTCTACACCATCGCAGTGCAGGCTGCCGGGGGGCGAGACGAGAAGATCCTCGCCAACTACTTCCCGCTGGTGCTCAAGCCCAACGTCAGATCTTGGCTCATGCACTTGCCGGACGGCTCCATCTCTTCATGGGCGGACCTGTGTCACCAGTTTGTCGGCGCCTTCACAGGCGGCCACAAACCCCATGGCCAGGAGAGCGATCTGCATTTGCTCGTCCAAAAGGAGGGAGAGCCCCTGCGCAAGTGCATACAGAGATTCAGCCAAGTGCAACGCAACATCCCAGACGTCCACCCTGCTGCGGTTATCAGCGCTTTCCATCAGAACGTGCGCAATCGCAGGATGAGGGAGGAGATGGCGATGTGCAAGATCAGAGATGTCAGCGAGCTATATGCTCTGGCCGACAAGTGTGCACGGGCTGAGGAGGGGAGGAAAATCCCCGGAGAGACTGCGGGAGCAGAAGGATCTGACAGTGAGGAAGACGTCGTTCCGGCAAGGAGGAACCGGAGGCGGAGCAACAGAAAGAGAAAGGCTAAGGATGTGCTAGTCGTTGAGCAGTCCAGCAACGAAGGCGGTTCCAGCAAGGCCAAAGCCAGCGACTCCGGCGAGGCTGTGGTGGCCGCCGACAAGCAGGACGGCTCCGGCAAGCAATACTGCAAGATTCATCGCACCAAGGGCCATGACCTCCAAGCGTGCAAGAAGGTTGAGCAGATGGCAGAGCGGCAGAAAGCTGAATACGAGCGCCGCGACAAGGAGAAGGCCCAGAAAGGTGGCGGAGGATCCGACAAGAAGCTTCCCGCCCAGGGAGGGTGCCGCGGCAAGCCCAAGCAGCGGCAAGGAGATAGACCACCCCGGGGCCGTGACAAGGATGAAGAAGAAGATGAAGATGATGAGATGGAGGAAGATGAGACTGATGACCAAGAGTTTCAGAAGGCAACGGGGTTTTGTGCGTTGATGGCGGTGCTTCTCTGCACACCTCGCACCGTCAACTCAAACAGTGGGTGCGGGAGGTGAACGCAATAGAACCATCAGTCGAAGCGAGCAAGCCCCTGAAGTGGTCCAGCACACCCATCGTCTTTGACGTTGAGGATCACCCTGAACACATCACTGCGGTCGGGTGCTTGCCGATGTTGGTTTCGCCAACCATCCGCAACCTCAAGGTCACAAAGATGTTGGTTGACGGCGGGGCCGACCTGAATCTCATCTCCTCCGCAGTGCTCAAGAAACTCCAGACCCACGACAGCGAGCTCGAAGAAACTGGTACCTTTCAAGGCATAAATCCGGGAAGGAGCAAGCCAAAGGGGAAGATCACACTGCCAGTAACCTTTGGCAGCGAACTAAATTTTAGGACAGAGAGAGTCATGTTTGACGTCGCTGATTTCCCATTGCCTTACAATGGGATACTCGGCCGTCCAGCGCTTGCCAAGTTCATGGCAGCCTCTCACTATGCTTACAATGTGCTCAAGATGCCTGGTCCGATAAGTGTCATTTCTGTCCAAGGCGACAAGAAAGATGCACTTATCTGTACCGACAAGATCTACCGGGAAGCAGCAGCCGCAGCGGAGCACAAGCCAATTGCCGCTGAAGCTCCCCGGGGGAAGAAGAAACCCAAGTCCGGCAAGAGTAGCTCTGATGCCCACTCCGGCAAGCGCACCTCTTCGGAGTGCTGCGCTACCGTCGAGGACGCACCATCGAGCTCCACCGGCAAGTGCAAGAAAGCGAAGATAGCCTCACCTAAGACTAAGTCCGGCAAGCGTAGCTCTGATGCCCACTCCGGCGAGCGCACCTCTTCGGAGCGCTGCGCTGCCGTCGAGGATGCACCATCGAGCTCCGCCGGCGAGTAGAGCAAAGAAGAGCAGCCGGTTTCAAACTTTTGAGTCGTATTCCTTGAAAGACCGTACCTTGTATGAAAAACTTGAACGTGAAGGGGTCGAATCGTAGCTAAGTTGCGCCCTTGATTTGTTTTCGAGTCCGCTCAACAATGAAAGCGCGCTGCAACTAGCTCGACGAGGTTTTCCTGCCGGAGGCAACACCGCCAGCGGGCTGCTGATGTTCCGCACTCAGCAAGTGTGTTTGCACCGGCGGGTTTCCAAAAAAGCATGAGGGTGAAAACATACAAGGGAGGGAGTTGAGGGAGAAGTGTGGCCTTGCCGGAGCGCAGACGGCAGAAAAAGCTAAGTTGCCCGAAGTTTGAGTACAGAGCACTATCAGTTATTAATTTTGATGTTATGATCCTTGAACGTCCGTGCCTTGTATGAAGAACCTGTGCGCGGGGGAACCAGCTCGCGGCTATGTTGCGCCCTTGACTTTGTCTCGAGTCCGCTCGACAGTAAAAGTGCGCTGCAACTAGCCCGACAAGATTTCTTGCCGGAGACAGCACCGCCAGCAGGCTGCTGACGTTCCGCACTCAGCAAGCGTGTTAGTGCCGGCAAGTTTCCTAAAAGCGTAGGGTAAAAACATACAAGGGATGTGATGGGGTAAAGGATGTAACATGGCGAGCCTTGCCGTGGGACGTCCTTTGTATGGGAAACCTGTGTGCGGAGGAGCCGGCTAGTAGCTAAGTTGCGCCCTTGATTTGTTTTCGAGTCCGCTCAACAATGAAAGCGCGCTGCAACTAGCTCGACGAGGTTTCTTGCCGGGGGCAACACCGCCAGCGGGCTACTGATGTTCCGCACTCAGCAAGCGTGTATGCACCGGCAAGTTCCCTAAAAGCGTAGGGTATAAACATACAAAGGGTGTAACATAGCATTGCATTTCCCAACATGAAGTTACATTACGAAAGTAACTTATGACGGCACTGCCTAAGTTTTTCTCATAACTGAAATAACAGCGACAAGGAAAGAGCAGAAGGGCGCACTCGCACCCGGGCCCCGGCGAACCAGCATCGCTGGGGGCTGCGAGTACCAAAATTCCTTCGCGGCAAGCTAGGGTCCCCGGGGGCTGCGACGTCAGCGGCAAGTACCAAGATCCACCTCCGACAAGCTAGAGTTGCCGGGGGCTGTGACATCAGATAAGTTTTTCATCCCTCATCATGCATCCTCTTATGGACTGGGGAATGCGAGGCCGCGTCCTTGAACGAGCTTGCCTTGTATGGAAAACCTGTGCGCAGAGGAATCGAATCGCGGTCAAGTTGTGCCCTTGATTTGTTTTCGAGTCCGCTCAACAATGAAAGCGCGCTGCAACTGACCCGACAAGATTTCTTGCCGGAGACAGCACCGCCAGCGGGCTGCTGATGTTCCGCACTCAGCAAGTGTGCTTGTGCCGGCAAGTTCCCTCGGAGCGTAGGGTGGAAACATACAAGGCACAGAATCAAGTAAAGGATATAACCCGGCAAGCATTCCCCTCTTTTCATTAAAAAACATCCCATTCCTGTACAAGTCCATAGAGGATGAAAAACATGAAAGAGAGGATTACAAGTTTTAAATGCAGCTAAGGCCCGAAGGCTTACAAACTAAAAAGATAAGATGCCCGTAATCCCTCTCCTGTTTCTCTCTTCAGGAGGTAGGTCAAGGAGGCCCCGGCAAGAGAAGTTTGCCGGGAGGGGCAAAAGGGGCGCCTAGGTGAGCTACGGGTGCCAGAAGACACCAAGAGAACATCCCGGGGGCCGGCCAGGGGCTTGGCGGAGGCGGAGGCGCCGGAAGCAGAGCTCGAAGACGGGGCGGCAGGACGTCAGCACGCTGTCGAGAGCACCACGCCCTCGTACTCCGACTTGACGGCCTTGCCGCCACCCCTCTTCCTCTTCCGCAACCTCCCTACGCCAGCCGCCCAAGGAGACGACCCCAGGGAGTTCAGAAGGCCGGCGACCCGGATGATGGGGTCACCGGTGGCGCGCGAGGCAACGGCCGACGCCTAGTCGGGCCCACCGCCGTCCTCGTCGTTGCTGTCGCTCTCCTCCTCGTCACTCTCGCTCGAGGGGGAGTCTTCGCTATCTGAAGAGCTGTCCACGCAACATCTCGCCCGGGTGCCGGAGTCCCCGAAGACCTTGACGGCGAGAAGGTCACCCTCCATTAACTTGAAATGGAGGGTGAACCCCGCCGTCAAGCTGTGGATGCGGGCGAACGTCTTCCACCCTCGATCGAAATACATCACGCCGGGGGCTGGGGATACGACACTAACTCGCGTGCCGCTGATCCCGCAGCCCCTCATGCGCAATTCCAGCATCTCGGGCGGGTCCGGCTCCATCGCGCTCGCAAACGGAGCCGGAAGCCGGAGGCGACGACGAGGTGCCCGGCGCAGCTTGACGAAGAACTCCCAAGGATCGTCCCCGGTGTGGACCGCCTCGAGGAGAGGAGCTGCCGGCGGAGGCGAGGGTGGCGCACCACCTCGGCCGCCTCTTCCCCGAGCGCTCCGACCACGTCCTCGACCTCGTCCACGACCTCTCCCCCTCCCTCTTCCCCTCGTGGCTGGCTCCGCCACCACAGGCGCGGGATAGGGAGAGGCACGCTGCCTGGTGGCGACCCTCGCCGCCACCGATGAAGGACCAGGGTTCCCTCCCTCCATGGCGGATGAGAGGAAGGGTAGCAGAAGTTGAAGAAAGGAGAGGAGGGGGAAGTGCGCGATTTTTGCGCTCCCCTTTCGCCCCTTTTTAAGGAGCGAGGTGGGGGCTCGGCCGCCCTGCTCAGCCAATCAGAGCACGGGGAGAGCAGAGGAACGGGGCCGACCCACCACCTCCGCCCGTGACGGCTCGGTTTCCCACCTTCGCCGCCCACGACCCCACGCGCATGGGAGCCGCGTGGTGGGGAGGCGAAGCCGGGGCGACAGATGAAGTGGCCTCACCCTGCCCCGTGATCACAGGGGTGGGCGCCTCGAAAATCGCGCACACCACCCACGCCTCCCACGATGCCGCAATCGAAGCGTGCCGTTGCGGGGGACGCGGTGGAAGCGGAGTACGTTTTGTGTGGACCCAGGCCGCGCGTGCCCGTACACTGTTTTGGGCCTGGCCCAACAGCGCTGGGCACCGTGTATGGCCCAGGCCTGGGGGCTCCTGTCGGTGTACTAAAGTAGGGGTACCTTAGTACCCCGAACTTGTGCACGGGCAGTTGCAGCACCCCGTGGCAAGGCTCGCCGGGCGCCCGCCAAGACCCTCCGTCATTTCCACTTACTACCATTCAAGAACAAAGTGTCGAGCAAGTAGACATGGCCCCGGCAAGAGGAGTTTGCTGGGAAGAACAAGGCCCCGGCAAGAGGAGCTTGTCGGGAAGGCCAACCAGGGCGCTTCCAGAAGACTTGCCGCGACGCCCCGCGCGTCCCGGCAAGGCCCGACGACCGGCAAGCTTGCCGGCGCAACAAGAGAAGGGTCGCGGCAAGGCGCTTGCCGCGGCAAGGCTGCCACCCTGCACCCAAGCTCCAGCGCATCCAACGACGTGTCACCCCCAGGGCCATCCCAGGAGCACGTGGCGAGGCGCTGCGCAGCCATGCGGTGCGAGGTGGCGAGCGGAGCTGACAAGGAGGCCATTGTGGCGATCGGTGGCGCACTTAACGGTCGTTTCCTTGCACTGTGGGGCGACTGGACGGGCATTAAATGCCCTTGTCCCCTACCGTCAGAGTTAGGTAGGGGACACTGTTGGGCACTGTTGTACCAACCTGCGTTTTTACCTTCCTGCCCCTCTTCCTACGCTGCCACCTGTCGGTGACCCCCTTAGACTATAAAAGGGAGGCCCATGCGCACGTAGAAGAGGTTCGGTCCACTGGACACATCCAACACCACTACACGCTCGCGCTCTCGAGCGAGGACAAAATAAGAACACAAAGCAGCAGTAGGAGTTTTATCTCTCCGGAGAGCTCCGAAGCTGGGTAAAATCCCCCGCGTGTGTGACCTCGATCTGCTCTTCGCGCGGCCCTCGGCCCCCTGCCGGACTAGAAGGGGCCCCCTGCCCCATAGGTGCTCGTCCCCGCACACGACATCTTCGGAGTGCTGCGCTACCGTCGAGGACGCACCATCGAGCTCCACCGGCAAGTGCAAGAAAGCGAAGATAGCTCCACCAAAGACCAAGAAGGTGGCCGCCAAGGAGGACGGCACTGGTGGTACCTTCACCATCAATGCCACGCTTGACCCTAAATAGGAAAGCGCGCTCGTTACTTTCCTACGGGCGAATGTCGATCTGTTTGCATGGCAACCATCTGACATCCTCGGTGTTCCCAGGAACGTGATTGAGCACCACCTTGCCGTCTGTCCTCACGCGCGGCCCGTCAAGCAGAGGGTTAGGAAACAAGCGATGGAGCGTCAAGAGTTCATTGCATAGGAGATCAAGAAATTGGAAGCAGCTGGCCTGGTCCGAGGAGTACTCCATCCAACGTGGTTAGCCAATCCAGTAGTCGTGCGCAAGGCAAACGGGAAGTGGAGGCTTTGTATTGACTTCATCGATGTCAATAAAGCCTATCCCAAGGATCCATTTCCCTTGCCGTGCATTGACCAGATTGTCGACTCCACAGTAGGATGTGATCTGCTTTCATTCCTTGATGCATACTCAGGATATCATCAGATCTTCATGGCAGAAGAGGATGAAGAGAAAACAACGTTCATTACTCCATGTGGCACGTACTGCTTCGTACGGATGCCTTTCAGACTGAAGAATGCTGGTTCGACGTTTGCAAGAGTAGTCAGTCATGCTTTTGAGCCACAGCTGCACAGAGATGTAGAAGCTTACATGGATGACATAGTGGTCAAGAGCAAGGACAAAGAGACTCTGATCCAGGATTTGGACGAGACTTTTGCAAATCTGCGCAAGATCAATCTCAAGCTGAATCCCGAGAAGTGTGTGTTTGGAGTCCCTTCCGGCAAACTTCTCGGATTCTTTGTATCTCAGAGTGGGATTGAAGCCAATCCCGACAAGATTGAAGCCATCGAGCAGATTGAAGCCCCGAAGCGAGTCAAGGATGTGCGAAAGCTTGCCGGCTGCGTTGCTGCTCTCAGTAGATTCATCTCTAAGTCTGCTGAGCGCGCCCTGCCATTTTTCAAGATTTTGAAAAAGGCGGGTCCAATGAAATGGACTCCGGAAGCGGAGGCTGCGCTGCAGGACTTGAAGAAATACCTATCCTCTACTCCAACACTTGTCGCACCTAAGCTACAAGAGAAGTTGCTGCTATATCTGGCGGCAACCAATCAAGTGGTTAGTGCTGCGTTAGTTGCGGAGAGGGAGGCGGATGATGAACCAACAGCCGCGGCAAGTGAGTCCAGCAACGAGCAGGGGGCTCTCCGACAAACTCTGGCCCGGCAAGCCCTGATCCGACAGATTCCGGCTCCGCCAAGGATAGATCTGCGCAGTTGCCAGAAGAAAAACAGAAGAAGATGGTGCAGCGCCCAGTTTACTTTGTCAGCTCCCTTCTGTAGGGGGCTAGATCAAGGTACTCTGGTGTGCAGAAGCTGCTTTTCGGCCTTCTCATGGCCTCGAGGAAGCTGCGCCATTATTTTCAAGCACGTGAGATCACAGTTGTCACTCGCTTCCCGTTGAAGAGGATATTGCAGAATCCAGAAGCAACGGGCAGGATCGTCGAGTGGGCACTAGAATTGTCAAGCTTTGGCCTTAAGTTTGAAAGTACTTCAACTATTCGGAGCCGAGCATTGGCAGAATTCATTGTGGAATGGACGCCAACGCCCGATGAGGAAACTTCAGAGAAGAGCATCCCCGTCAAGGAAGCAAGCAAAGAATGGATCATGTACTTTGATGGTGCCTTCTCGCTCCAAGGCGCCGGTGCCGGCGTGTTACTTGTCGCACCCACCGGAGAGCACCTCAGGTACGTGATCCAAATGCACTTTCCCAAGGAGCAAGCAACGAACAATACTGCAGAGTATGAAGGCTTGCTTGCCGGACTCAGAATAGCAGCTGAACTTGGGATCAAGAAGCTCATTGTCAGGGGAGACTCACAACTTGTCGTCCGCCAAGTTAACAAAGATTATCTAAGTCCGTTGATGGAAGCATACATCGATGAAGTGAGGATGCTATAAGAACATTTTGACGGCCTGCAGATGGAACATGTTCCAAGAGCTCAAAATGACGTTGCAGACGGCCTGTCAAAGTTTATTGCGCTCAAGTTACCTGTGGAACCAGGGATTTTTGTGCTCAAGCTAACTCAGCCATCTATAACACCATCGACTGGATAGAGCAAAAAGAGAAAGTTGGTCACTGGCAATTACTTTCCGGCAGAGCTCCCCGGAGCCGCCATCAAGAAGGTCGCCGGGATCAGCACCGAGAGCGCTGAGGGGCAGTCTGGTCCGACAAGCCCTGCGGTTTGTTTCGTTGAAGCAGACGCCCCCGACAAGCCGTGTCCCGACACACTCGCCGGGGAGCATCACGCGCTGGCAGGATCCCAGATCCTCGCCGTAGAAGCGGATGCTCCCGCAGCGGCATTCGCGCCATTAGTCCTTGCCGTCGAGCCACAAGCTCCGGCATGGGCACAGCAGATCGTCCATTTCCTGCAAACATGAGAACTTCCCGAGGAACAAGAAGAAGCGGAAAAAGTAGCCCGACAATCAAGTATGTACCAGTTTGTCGACGACATACTGTATAGAAGAAGATTCAATGGAGTGAAATTGAAGTGCATTTCCCGGGAAGATGGACAGGAGCTGTTGGCAGAGATACATGGAGGCATATGTGGTCACCACATAGGCGCAAGAGCACTTGGCGGCAAAGCTTTCCGACAAGGTTTCTTCTGGCCGACAGCCCTCCAGGATGCAACTACACAAGTAACCAAGTGTGAAGCGTGCCAGTTCCACTCCAAACAGATTCATCAGCCAGCTCAAGCTCTCCAAACAATCCCTTTATCCTGGCCATTTTCGGTCTAGGGGCTCGACATCCTCGGCCCCTTCCCCCGAGCTGTCGGGGGCTTTGAGTACTTGTACGTTGCAATCGACAAGTTCACAAAGTGGCCTGAAGTGGAACCAGTGAGGAAGGTGACAGCACAGTCAGCCGTCAAGTTCTTCAGGTCAATTGTTTGCCGTTTCAAAATCCCTAACAGGATTATCACCGACAATGGCACACAGTTCACGAGCCGCGCCTTCATGCAGTACGTCGAAGATCTGCTTCGCTTCTGTTGCTCACCCGAGAAGCAACGGTCAAGCAGAGAGAGCGAACGCTGAAGTACTGCGCGGGCTCAAGACCAGAACTTTTGACAGGCTGCACAAGTGCGGAAGAAATTGGATCGAGCAGCTGCCAGTGGTTCTTTGGTCGATCAGAACGACACCAAATCGAGCCACTGGCCAGACACCCTTTGCTCTTGTTTACGGAGCAGAGGCAGTTCTCCCCACGTAACTCTTATACGGATCGCCTCGAGTGCTTGCTTATGATGAGTTTGAGCAAGAGCAGCTGCGGCAAGATGACGCGCTGCTCCTCGAGGAAGATCGTCTTCAGGCTGCTGTGCGAGCTGCTCGCTACCAACAAGCTTTGCGCCGCTACCATAGCCGCAAAGTTAATGCCAGAAGCTTCGAGGAAGGCGACCTTGTTCTTCGGCGTGTTCAGTCCGCCAAGAATTCCAACAAGTTGACGCCGAAGTGGGAAGGCCCTTATCGGGTGAGACGAGTCACTAGGCCCGGCGCTGTCCGCCTTGAGACCGAAGATGGCACTCCGGTGAGCAACTCCTGGAACATAGAGCATATTCGCAAGTTTTACCCATAAGGCGCGGTTGCCGGGCCCCGACCCGGCAACCGCCTTTTGTACAAGCCTTGCCGCTGTTGCATTTAACCCTTTGTACAAAGCCGGGCACAGCTCCTGTGCGTAAATAAAATTTATGTGCCGCGCACACCCTGTCAAATTTAATGCATTATTCTTTTTGCATATGTATCTGACACTTGGTGCAGCACATGCCCCCGGTAAGCAATAGCGAACCTTAATATTCCATATCATTATTTTCTCTTCTTTCTTCTCAAAAAAGAAGATCCCTCCGCCCACAAGTCCACCTGGGGGGAAGGAGAAGGTAAAGGTGTGGACCAGGCGTCGTTCAAAGGAATCTAACCTTGCCGGGACGCGGACGACAGAAAAGCTAAGTTGCCAAAGTTTGAGCTTAGTCAATTTTAAATTTTAAGTTATATTCCTTGAACGTTCGTGCCTTGTATGGAAAACTTGTGCGCGGAGGAATCGACTCCCGGCTAAGTTGCGCCCTTGATTTGTTTTCGAGTCCGCTCAACAATACAAGCGAGCTGCAACTAGCCCCGGCAAGGTTTCTTGCCGGAGGCCGCACCGCCAGCGGGCCACTGATGTTCCGCACTCAGCAAGTGTGCTTGCGCCGGCAAGTTCCCTCAAAGCGTAGAGTAAAAGCATACAAGGGATGTAACGGAGTAAAGGAAATAACATAGCAAGCAGTACCGAGAATAAAGTTATATTACAAGAATGACTTATTATGGCGCTGACTAGATTGTTCTCATAACTAGAAATACAGCAGCAAGAAGAAGGGAGAAGAAGGGTGGCCTAATCCACGCGCCCATCGTCGACCCTCCTGACCTCGTTCACCTTGTCCACGATGGGTGCGACGACGGCCCTGAGCTCCTCAAGATCAGCGCCATCCGGCAGCTTCTTGGTGACGCGGGGGAGGTCGATGCCCGGGTTGCGGAAGAGGATCTTGACCAGCACCTTCTCCAAGACACTGGCGCAGATCGCACGCGACTCGTTGGCCAGCTGCTTCGGGATCCTTTCCTGGAGCTGCCGGAGGGCCGTCATCACATCCTTGAAGAAAAGCGTAAGCTTGGCGCTGGGCTGAAGATTTCCCTCCGTGGGGTACCCGAAGCCCGCCAAGCCCAGCCTCACCATCTCCTCGTCGATGAGCGCGGCGATGTTGACAAGGCCCTCCGTCCAGAGCTCCACCGTGGTCTTGAAGGTGTTCTGGGTCTTGGCGGCCCTCGTCAGCAGCTCCTCGTTACCCTTGAGCTCCTTCCTCAAGTCATCCTCTCGCTTCTTGGCGGCGTCCAGCGTCCCCGCCAAGGTGGACAGCTTGAGCTCCAGATCAGCACTCGAGTCCTTGGCGGTGTTCAGCTCCTTGATCTTCTCGGCGAGCTGGACCTGCAGATCGCCGTGGGCGCGTGCGTCCTTGTCACGCTCGCGGTGGAGTGCGGCAAGCTCCTCATTCTTCCTTGTCATGTCCGCCTCCAGCTGCGTCACCCTCTCCTCTAAATCCTTCTTGGCGGCCTCAGCAGTCGCGGCTGTGTCCTTCGCCTCCTTGAGCGTCCAGCCAAGCGACTGCTCTCGTGCCTCGAGCTCCTCCTCGTGACTGTCCAGACTGGCTTTTTTCTGTGTCAGCTCACCTTCCCGCCTGGACATCTCCTCGGCGGCGAGCCTCTGCTGCTCCTCGGCTTCAGCCTTCTCCAAGATGAACGCCTCCTTTGCCTCGCCCAGCTGCGCCCTCTCCTCTGCAATGGATCGGATGGCCTCCTGGTTGCGGTCCCGGAGCTCTTGCGCATGTTTCTCTATGTCAACTCCCGCTTGCGCGACAAGCGCTTCCCGGGACTCGAGTTTCGCTTGCCGGGCGCGGTAGAGTGACACCAGCTTTCGGAGCAACTGCTCCTCCTCGGGCTCGCCGCTGCTGCTGGCTGGCCTGTCGACCACCGCCATCCCAGCGGAGGCAAGTACCTCCCCATCAAACTCCTCTCCTTCGACCGGCGCCCTGGAGCTCGACGCCCAGGGAAGCTTGATGTACACACCCTCACCGGCTTTCAAGTAAGAACCCGGCTGGGGCTCCTCGGAGCCCGGCGCTGCGTCAGCAGCGGAGGGGTCAGCAGTCGGTGCAGCGCCTCGCGCTCCTGCATCCTCCGGGTCGTCAGTGCGATCGCCGGACCCCTCGCCAGCTCCTGCGCCAGCAACCTTGGCGGCCTCTTCGCCGGCGGGCTCCTCCGCGCCGGCCTCTTCCTCATCAGCGGCGACATCCCCGATGTTGCCGCGCGCGCCCTCCTCGCCGGTGGCCTCAGTTTCCATCGGGTCTCCAAGAGGAGGATCTGAAGACAGGAAGAGGAAGGAAAAGTCAAGCAGATACCCAAAAAAAAGAGAAAGAAGATCAGCAGAACCCAAGGGAAAGTCTCCGGCAAGAAGGGTCACCTGCGCTGGGCTCTGTGATCATGGGCTCCACCACTGGGGGCTCGCCGGTTCCGCCCCTTGTCGGGGATCCCCTCCTTGCCAGGGAGTGCTCCCATATCGGGGAATCGGCCCTTGGTGGCGTAGTTGAAGCCGACGACACCTCCGGGTCGGCCTCCGGTGGCTCCTGGTGGGCTTGTTCTGCTCCTATACAAACAATAATCAAGATGTCAGCAAGAGAAGAAGCACCCATGCGCGCCCCACAACGGGAATTGAACCAAAACACTTACGCTGGGGGCTGTGCTGGGGGCCGCCGCGAGGGGAAGGGATCGGGTCCGTCAAGGTGGTCTCGGACGTATCCTCCGTCATCACGGCAGGATCGTCCCCGATGTCGACCACGGGGATTTTGGCCCTCTTCGCCGCCCTCTCGGCCAAAGTCCTGGAAAAGAACGGGAGTTCAGGGAGAAGCAAATTAGATACAAGACAAACAACAACAAAGAAAGACGAGTGCAGTAAGGAGAAAGCCTTACTCCTCCTCATCCTCTTCCTCCTCCTCCTCTTCATCATCATCGGAGCTCAGCGCGGAGAGGTCGAACTCCGGTACCCTCTCGGCGCGGCTCAGCGGACGAGTAGGCTCCCTCCGACGCTTGCCGAGGGCCGCGGCAGGTTCAGGCATGGCGGCCCGGGAAGACCCCGCCTCAGTTGCTGGCACAGCTTGGGACCCTCCCGCGGCAACGTTACTTGCCGCGGTGGAGCGTGTCCCATGGCGCCGCGGCTGCTGGACGGCCTGCTCTTCTGCCAGCTCCCCAACTCGACGGAGACGCCTTCTCAGTCGGAATTGGGGCTGCACTGGGGGCTCCACCTGCGGCAAGTTGCTCGAAGACGGCTGGCCGCTTGCGCCCTCGGCGGGCTCGCTCGCTTCGACCTGGGCCTCCCCTTCGCCTTCGGCCTCTCCGGCAAGATCTTCCCGGGCGGCGAGGCTTGCCACCTCAGCTGCGTCCGCCTCCGCCAGCGTGAAACCAAACTCGCCCGCGGCAGCGGCCGCCGCCGCCTCTTCGGCCCTGCTAGCAATATACGCCAGCTCGTTGGCAGTCGTGGCGCGGGTGAGGAGCTTCTGCTCGTCGGATTTGACTGCCACCTCCACCAAGTCATCGAAGAATTCCTGCACGACCTCGGCGGCGGGCTCTATCCAATTTGCACTTATCCCGTGCGAGTCGCACTCCGGCGTCATTGCGCAGATGTGATCGCGCTGGGAGTTGTTGCACAAGGGGACGACGCCCTGCGGCAACTGGAACCATTCTGGATGGTTGGGGTCATGCTTGAACATCTCCCTCAGCATCCCGTCAAGCTCCAGAACGGTGAAGTTGAAGTTGAGGCCTGGGCACAGCCTCATGAAATCTGCCGGTCCGCTGAACAGCCAGGCGGGCCTCCCCCTCTCTTGCAGAGGGGCGATGCGACGGCGAAGGAAATCCACGCCAATTGCCCCTGTTGTGAGTCCGGCATGCCTGAGCCGAAGGATTCGGGTGTTGGCGATCGTCAGCTTGGCGTCATCTGGCGACAGAGCGCTCCAGTCGCTGCCACGCACCACCCGGGTCTCGCGCAGTTTGGTGAATAGCGGCGGATTGGCATCGCAGATCCAGCACCACTCCGCCCTCCACTCGTCCCACTTGCTGCGGAGCTCGCCCGTCAAGTACACCTCTTTCATGCCCATCCAGGAGGTCCAGGCGATTCCGCTAGCCAGTGGCTCCCCTTTCTCGGCCCGGGGAGAGAAATAGTGACGAAAAAGAGCGACATTGGGGAGGATGCCAACAAAGTTCTCGCAGAGGTGTGCGAAAACCGCCATTGTCAGAACGGCGTTGGGGGTGAAATCAAGAAGATGAAACCCATAGGTGTTCATGATGTCGCAAAGAAAAGTGGAAAAAGGTGGGCAGAGCCCGCAATAGAAGAACACAGGGAAGAAGTAGTACCCTCTGGGGCACTTTTTCGACTTAGAGGCTTCAGCGGAAAGCACCGGCGTGCGCGGATGCGCCCGCGTCTGCGTCGACCAGAAGAGATAGAACTCCATCCGCAGCGCCTCCGGGGTGAGCTCGGGGGGGAAAAGCACTTGCTTCTTGCACAGCGCCTCGAGCTCCAGCGCCTCGGCCGACTTCGCAGCCTTCGCGGCCTTCGCAGCCTTCGCAGTCTTCGCAGCCTTTCCGGTCTTCGGAGCCATGGCGGAAGCAGTGAGGGGAGGCGAAGGAGACAGCGGCGACGGCGACGATGGGCGGCGGCACGCTGCTCTCTTTCGACTCTGGAAGCGGTGGGGAACGGCGGAGCTTTCGAAGGAAGGAACTGCAAGTGGCGAAAGTGGGGGAACGGCCCTGTTTCCCCTGCTTATAAACAGGGGGATGTGAACGTTATGCATCTCCTGGAATTAAGTGCTGACCACGTTCTCTCCCACGACGCCGCAATCGACGCGTGCCGTTGCGGGGGACGCGGTGGAAGCGGAGTAGGTTTTGTGTGGACCCAGGCCGCGTGTGCCCGTACACTGTTTTGGTCCTGGCCCAACAGTGCTAGGCACCGTGTATGGCCCAGGCCCTGGGGCTCCTGTCGGTGTACTAAAGTAGGGGTACCTTAGTACCCCGAACTTGTGCACGGGCAGTTGCAGCACCCCGTGGTAAGGCTCGCCGGGCGCCCGCCAAGACCCTCCGTCATTTCCACTTACTGCCATTCAAGAACAAAGTGTCGACCAAGTAGACAAGGCCCCGGCAAGAGGAGTTTGCCGGGAAGAACAAGGCCCCGGCAAGAGGAGCTTGCCGGGAAGGCCAACCAGGGCGCTTCCAGAAGACTTGCCGCGACGCCCCGCGCGTCCCGGCAAGGCCCGACGACCGGCAAGCTTGCCGGCGCAACAAGAGAAGGGCCGCGGCAAGGCGCTTGCTGCGGCAAGGCTGCCACCCTGCACCCAAGCTCCAGCGCATCCAATGACGTGTCACCCCCAGGGCCATCCCAGGAGCACGTGGCGAGGTGCTGCGCAGCCATGCGGTGCGAGGTGGCGAGCGGAGCTGACAAGGAGGCCATCGTGGCGATCGGTGGCGCACTTAACGGTCGTTTCCTTGCACTGTGGGGCGAGCGGACGGGCATTAAATGCCCTTTTCCCCTGCCGTCAGAGTTAGGTAGGGGACACTGTTGGGCACTGTTGTACCAACCTGCGTTTTTACCTTTCTGCCCCTCTTCCTACGCTGCCACCTGTCGGTGACCCCCTTAGACTATAAAAGGGAGGCCCATGCACACGTAGAAGGGGTTCGGTCCACTGGAGACATCCAACACCACTACACGCTCGCGCACTCGAGCAAGGACAAAATAAGAACACAAAGCAGCAGTTGGAGTTTTATCTCTCCGGAGAGCTCCGAAGCTGGGTAAAATCCCCCGCGTGTGAGACCTCGATCTGCTCTTCGCGCGGCCCTCGCCCCCCTGCCGGACCAGAATGGGCCCCCTGCCCCATAGGTGCTCGTCCCCGCGCACGACAGGGACCCACGGGTCAGTGTAACAGGGCTGGTTTGGGTGGATGACAGGTGGGACCAGGTCAACGCTGACTGGGCAGGTCAACCCTGACAGTCGGGGCCCACTTTACTTAATCTAATCCTAAACAGAAATAGTCTTATACTTAATTATTGTGGTGGGTCCACTGTCAGTGTCTGTGGGTGGCTTAGCTGGCGGTGATTAGCACTCAATACGCGGCCACGTCGGCACGCCGGAGTTTGGCCGGCGGCGACCTCAAGCCGTGGCGGAGGCGCACTGGAGTGGCTCGGGTTTTGCCCACGGTCGACCAAATCGACCGTGGTTTGGTCCTATGCGTAGCTGGGGCTCGCGCGCATCTAGCAGGGCACGCGAGAAGAGCTGGGGTGGCCGGAGGCGACGGCAACCACGACGACGGTGGCGGCCGGAGTTCGGGCAACGGCAGGTTAGGCGATGCAGGGCACTAGGGGAGGCGCTGGTGTGTGCTACGTGCTCCTGGGGGTGCCTTGAGCACGGTGACGCTCTCTATTGTGAGCTTGCACGGCTATGGCCATGGCTACGCCATGGCTAGCGGTGAGATGCTCCCGATCGCAGTGGAAAATGGAGCTAGGGAACGAGCGCGAGCACGAGAGATGAGGGGGAAGGAAGAGGGGCTCACGTCAAGTGCAGTGGGCGTCGAAATGGGCTCGGGGAAGGGTTGGAGTTGGCGGGACGGCGAAGTCGATCTCGCCGTCGGGAGGTTGAAGACGAGGCCGTGGCGGCGTTCGGAGGCGTCCGACTACGCGTGGCTCTGCGGAGAGGACGAGGACGGCGCTGCGGTTCTTCTGGAAGCATCGGCAAGGCGAGGGATGGATGGTGGCCATGGTGGCAGTGAACAGCGGCGATGGGCTCGCTCGTGTGGCTACGAGCACGGGTGCTGGGGGGAGAGGGAGGAACCAGAGAGGGGGGGAAAGATGCAGGGGGTGTCGTGGTGCTCAGGGCTGTCTCCAGCAGCGAGCACACAGGCAAGAGATGGCCTCGCACGTGGACGCGTGCGGCGAGCACGTGCCTTCGTCCTCCTGGCAGGGGAGGAAGACGACAGGGAGGAGGCTAGTGGGCTGGGCCGCCAGATGGTCTGCCAGCTGGCCGCGACAGGTAGGTGGCCAGGTAACTTCTCTCTCTCTCTCTCTCTTCTAATTTAGTTTCTGTTTTCTATTTTTCTGCAACCTCTGGGCTTTATTTAAAATACCAAAACGTTTTCAAAAATCCTAAAAATAATTGTGGGCTCTGTTTGGAATATTCCCAACATCCCTCACTTAAGTTCAAAATTAATTGAGCATTTAAAATATTATATAGCATTTAATGCCCAATTGCAAATAGCATATGATTTAATCCAGAGCCCAAATATGACATGGAAAAAGGTGCAACACCTCTGGTTAATGTTTCTAGCATTTTCCAGAAATGATGGACATTTTTTAAAGCCATTTGGATTCACTGAAAATATTTTAGTTGAACCTAGTGAATTCCTTCGATGCTAGGGTTTAGGCAATCCCCATTTTAGGTTTAACTGGAATTTAAACATGATGCAACACATGACTAGCTAGCTCAGTGCATACCAGAACTAGGGATGTGACAGCGTCCAGGGGCCGAGCGACAAGAAGGTGCCGCCTTGGCGAGCTCGCGCTCGTCAGCGTCACCTCCCTGCCTGCCTAGCGGGGATGACGCAGCTGGCTGGCATTGGCCGACACAGTTTTGGGCCGCCTGGTGGGCTCGGTAGTGGGTTTCGGCCAGGTAAGAGCTTTTCCTATTATTTCTGTTTTTCTTTCCTTCTGTTAGTTTGTGGCAGTACTAAAAATATCTAAACACTTTGAAAAAACACCAAACTGCACATGCCCACTGTTTAGAATATATCTAACATGGAACACTTTAGTTTGGGATTATTTGGACATTTAAAATATTTTATAGTATTTAAACGCCCAAATTCAAATATCATATGATTTAATTGATTAATCCAGTGACCTTAGGATGTCCTAGAAATTTGTGCACCATTTTTGTCCGAGGTTTAAGACCAAGGCAAAGATGATGAACATTTTAAAAGGGCATTTTAGGTTCATTGAAAATAATTTTAGTAAACCCTAGTTGGTTTCAGGGGGTGCTGGGGGTTCTGTCATCCCCATTTCCAAGTTTCTGGTGAAGATAAACAGGTTGCCATCTCTCTAATGCATGAACTAGCTAAGGTGTGACAACTCACCCCCACTCAGAAAAATCTCGTCCCGAGATTTAGGATCCTCCGGGAAGAAGGTGGGGTACTCAAGTCGAAGATGATCCTTCCTTTCCCAAGTGGCTTCTTTCTCGGAATGGTATGACCATTGAACCTTGAGAAACTTGATGTTATGGCGTCGAGTGGTACGCTTGGCTTGATCGAGGATACGAATAGGGTATTCTCGATATGTGAGATTATCTTGGAGATCATGCGTTTTGTGGTCCACTCCATGGATAGGATCCGGGAAGCAACTCCTGAGTTGAGAAACGTGGAAGACATCATGGACTCTGGAGGTAGTTCCAATTGGTAGACAACTGCTCCTTGTTTGGAGAGAATGCGAAAGGGTCCAATGTGGCGAGGAGCCAATTTGCCTTTGATACCGAAACGATGGGTCACCTTTAGAGGGGTAACCCGAAGGTAAGCCTTCTCGTCAACTTCAAAAGTCAAGCCTTATATTTACGGTCATATTGGCTCTTTTGACGAGATTGGACTGTTTTCAACTTTTCACGAACAATGCGAACTTGCTCTTCTGCTTCCTGGATCATATCCGGGCCAAAGAACTGTCTTTCCCCGGTTTTTGACTAGTTAAGAGGCATTCGACACCTTCGTCCATAGAGCACTTCAAAAGGAGCTTTGCCCAAGCTAGATTGATAGCTATTGCTATAAGCAAATTCGGCAAATGGAAGGTATTTCTCCCAATCCATTCCGAGTGAGATAACAGAAGCTTGAAGCATATCTTCTAGAATTTGATTGACGCTTTCTACTTGACCAATTGATTGAGGGTGAAAGGCGGTGCTAAAGGAAAGACGAGTTCCCATAGCATTTTGGAAACTTTCCCAAAATCGAGGTGTGAAGAGACTTCCACGATCCGAGTTAGTTTCCAATGGATGGAGAGACTCTATTAGGGAGATATACAAGTCTGCTAGCTGACTAGCGGTTATACTCTCGCGAACAGACAAGAAATGGGCTACTTTGGAAATACGATCGATAACGACGATGATAGAATTATTCCCTCTTTTGGTCTTGGGAAAACCAGTGATGAAATCCATACCAATTTTGTCCCATTTCCATTCAGGAATAGCTAAAGGTTGAAGGGTGCCAGCAGGCCATTGATGCTCTGCTTTAACACGATGACAGACGTCGCAATTAGCAACATATTGAGCAATGTCTCTTTTCATCCTAGTCCACCAGAACCTCTAGCGTAGGTCCTAATACATGTTGGTACTACCGGGATGAATGGTGAGAGGGGCTTCATGAGCCTCCTTAAGGATCAACTGCCGTAGATGCTGGTTCTTATGAACCACTAGACGGTTCTTAAAGTACACAACACCTTGATCATTTACAGAGAAACATTTAGCATCTCCGCTAGCAATGTTCTCCATGATCCGGGATATCCCTTTATCTCGCTTTTCGGTAGCGATGATTTGATCCCTAAGAGTAGGTTTCGCCACCAAGGTGGAAAGGAATCCTTGAGGAACTATGTGAAGGTTAAGTTTCCAAAATTACTCATGGAGAAGTGGTTGACTTTGTTGTAACATCAAATTGTTACAATAAGATTTACGACTTAGTGCATCAGCCATGACATTGGCTTTTCCTGGGGTGTAAGTTATCCCTAAGTCGAAATCTATGATCAACTCGACCCAATGTCTTTGCCTGAGATTCAAATCCGGTTGGGTGAATATATACTTCAGACTTTGGTGATCGGTGAAGATTTCGCAATGATTACCGAGAAGGTAATGTCGCCAGGTTTTGAGTGCATGGACTACAGCTGCAAGCTCTAGATCATGTGTAGGATAATTTTCCACATGTGGGTGCAATTGCCATGAAGCATAGGCGATCACATGACGATCTTGCATAAGTATGCAACCTAGTCCTTATCGTGAGGCATCGCAATAGATAACAAAGTCCATGGAGAAATCTGGTTGTACCAGTACGGGAGTATATGTCAGGCGTCTTTTCAGTTCCTCGAGGAGTCCACTTGAACTTTTTATCTTTCTCGAGGAGTTGAGTTGAAAGTTCTCGACAAAGCGGCGACAGTAGCTCGCTAAGCCAAGGAAACTTCGAACTTGCTTGACCGGTTCAGGTGGAGTCCAATTATGAACGGCTTGAACTCGCTCGGGATTGACAGCAATACCCTCATCAGAGATTACATGGCCTAGATAGGTCACTTCTCGCAACCAAAATTCACATTTAGAGAATTTGGCATAAAGGTGATGCTCTCGAAGTTTCATCAACACTAGCCTTATATGCTCGGCATGTTCTTCGTCATTCTTGGAATAGATGAGTATATCATCGAGGTAAACCACGACGAATTTATCCAAATACTCCATGAAGATCGAGTTCATTAACCGAGAGAAAGTGGCTGGGGCGTTGGTTAACCCGAAGGACATGACGGTGTACTCTTATTGGCCATAACGAGTAACAAAAGCCATTTTGGGAATGTCCCCATTTTTGATTTTGATATGATGGTAGCCCAACCTCAAATCCATCTTAGGAAAGACTGAGGATCTGGCGAGCTGATCATACAGGTTGTTGATCCTGGGAGTGGATACTTGTTCTTTATTGTGACCAAGTTGACGGGTCGATAATCTACAACCATTCGATCCGTACCATCCTTCTTCTTGACGAAGAGGATGAGACAAGCCCATGGAGAAGAACTAGGACGGATGAAACACTTTTTCAAGGACTCATCGAGTTGTTTCTTAAGCTCAGCTAGTACTAGTGGTGCCATCTTATAGGGTCTTCTAGAGATTGGGACAGTTCCTGGGATAAGATCTATCACGAACTTGACATCCCTGTCAGGTGGGACACCTGGAAGTTCTTCTGGAAAGACATCCGGAAAGTCACGGACTACCGGAACGTCTTCGAGGTCTGGCAAAGGACTGGCATTAAGGGAATACAGCTGTCGCTTAGCTACTCAGGTCAAGATATTAACTACCTTGTTCGATGAGTGTGTAAGTTGAACTGTCCTAGAGAAGCAATCAATCTTAGCATGATGGGCTGACATCCAGTCCATACCCAAGATGATATTAATGTCCAAGTATTTGAGAGCTATCAAGGACGCAAGGAAAACAAGTCTATCAACATGAATTTCATTCCCATGGCTTACTTTAGAAGTTTGCCACCTAGAACCAGGAGTAGAAATTTCCATTGTAGAGGGCATGTCAGAAAATGCGGTGTTATGCAAACGAGCATAGCTCTCCGATATAAATGAATGAGATGCTCGAGTATTGAAAAGAACAGATGCCGGATGGCAGTTAACAAGGAGTGTACCAAGAACGACGTTGGGATAATCCTAAGCCTCTTCAGGTGAGACACAGTTCACATGGCCACGTGCAGCGGTGGCCGGCTTCGCGTAGTACACCTTCCCTGTTGCCTTCCTCCGCCAACAGCCTTTCCGGACTGGTTGGGGTTGGGTTTGGTCTGGGGACACTCTCGCATGTAGTGACCCGGTTCTCCACACTTGAAGCATGTCACAGTGCTGGTGCGTGGGGGAGCATTGTTGGTTCATCCACCATAAGACTTTCCCGGTGCATACTGTTGGGTTGGATGAGGCGCCTGATAGGACGGCCTCGGTGTGAACCTGGGTGGCAGACCGGTGTTAGGCACCCACACCCGGCGCTTCTGAGAGCCAGAACCGGATGAGGAACCAGTGTCACGGTCGTGCTTGCGTGTAGCTTCGAAGTCGGTCTGACCTGTCTCAACAATGATAGCCTTCTTCACTAGCTTCTGGAAGGATGTGCACTCGTGTAGATGGGGATCACAACGAAGCTCGGGGCTAAGTCCTTGCGGAACCTTGCCTGCTTCTTGGCTTCGGTGGAAACTTCTTCGGTTTCATAACGTGCTAGTTTTCCGAACTCCCTGCTGTATGCATCCACAATGAGTCTACCCAGGGTGAAACTATAGAACTCATCCCGCTTGTGATCCATAAGACCTTCCGGGATGTGATGCTCATGGAAAGTCTCACTGAGTCTGCCCAGGTGGTGACCTGGCCAGCTGGGCGCATGGCCTCGTAGTTCTCCCACTAGAGGCTGGCGGGGCCTTCAAGATGATAGGCAGCATATGTGACCTTGTCAGCTTCGGCTACATGTGTAGAACGTAGCTTGTGGGTAATGTTGCGGAGCCAATCATCGGCGTCGAGGGGCTCGACAGAATGATGGAAGGTGGGTGGGTGCAACTTGGTGAAGTCACTGCGAGACACCAAGTCGTTCCTCTGGTGCAGTGTTGTGTTCTGCTCAATGCGTTCCAGCAAATGGTTGGTCTCCCGTTTGTTTCTCTCGGCCTCCAGCATGACCTCAGCCAAGGAAGGAGGATGAGGCAGATTCGCATCTCTAGCCCCACTACCTTCAGCCTGCTCCTGGGTAACAGGGTTGTTGTGGGTGTTGACCATCCTAGGAAAACAAGACACTGGTTTAAACAGGGATGACAAAATTCTAACATAGAAGTGCAGAATGTAATGGATGACTCGGAATGCAAGATGTTCTTCCGTACGACATGGAAATACAGAAACTGCCATATTAATTCCATTGGTCATACACACCATACATGGTTTAGTACAAGACCAAACTGAGGTACAACTGCGGTGAAAGGAAGATTACATCTCATCGGAGGAATCCCAACCTCCTATACATTATTTTTCTACACCTCCAGAATCTAGTACACACTATGTCATATTCCACAAGGTGCACAGGACTATGGAAATACAACTACTACAAACTACTAGTATCATGATCCAATTCAGTCATCTCCAGCTCCGTAGTAGTCCTCATAGAGATCCCCCGCATAGCCTGGAAGCGGAACGCGTGGATCCAGGAACTCATGATCACGTCGGCACTATGGACCATATGGACTCGGACAAGACCTCGGCCCCACGAAGGGTGGAAGACGGAGCCCATGCGGAGGCGTGATACCTCCAACATCTGCATAATCCATGTGAGCTGGAAGACGTGTGCAGACAGGGTACGAGTCATGCATATCTAGGGTAACTGGTCTGCACGGCTGGTGCGAGCCGCGTCAGGGTAGCCCAATGGTCCTGGCGGGTGTTGTACAACTCCATGCGTAAGGCACGATTCTCTCAGTCTCTCTCCTCCAACATCTCAGTAGTAGTGCGAATAAGTGGATCCTCGTGGGAAACATCGGCATATAGCCCAGTGTAATAGCCCTCTTGGCCAGTGCGTGCCGCCGACAGATAGCTAAACTCAGTATCATTCAGCGATGCATACCCAACTCAGATGATGGTGATCATAGAGTAGGCAACATCATGCACGGACATCTCCACGGTGATACCAAGCCCATAGGACTAGTGCAGAGGGTCGGTAGAAACGGGATAAGATGGGAAGATCATCACAGTGCAGATAAACTAACTCTGATTGAAGTCGCGAAACTGCTCCTCGATGGTATATTCAGGATACCATCTGTAGCCGGTCTTAGTCATCACTCGTACTAACATGGCCATATGCCTGGGCACGTCAATGCCGCGGGTCAGTCGAATCACTTGGTGAACAGTGCGAGAAGACATCTGGAACACCAAATAATTCAAAGACATTAGAATTTTTAGCAGAAATTGGACAACATAACGGATGTAAATGCTCAAAAAGAATTTTGAGACACTTTGCCAAAGATTGCTTACACACTCAACAACATCATATCAAGGTTCTGGCCCCACTTAACCACATACTGAGGTAGTATAACTGAACTGGGCTTGTAACCATCAATCCTATAAGTTACTACGGATTAGTAACACGTGAACCTGATAGAGAGAGGAGATCCTAGTCCTTAACCCCTGGTGGAAAGAATGGACTGACCCAGATCATAAATCCATGAGGTAAAGGAGTAAAAAGAGCCTTACGTTCCATCCCACAATCAATTCCCCTACATATAAGTAAATCATTTCTAAACTCAACATCAACCAGTTTGGCTTGAAGAACCTACAAGCAGTCCGGCTCTGATGCCAACGCTGTCAGGACCCCGATTCTACGCCACAACGATCTAGCATGTAACACCTCATATCACTTTGCGACCTCACGCATGGTATTCCCACGGGTGTCGGCTTACCTTTCCCGGGACCATTTGCGCCTTTTATCAAACGTATATGATAGTGTCGCTAGCATCCATATGACAAAGAACCCGGGCTGACATGGCTAGTCGTGAACCCAAAGTGGCACTAACTTATAGGGATAGGCATACGTGACCTAGCAATGAATGTGTCAATCAACAGCGAGTGAATCCCAAGTCGTAGCAAGCTACAAGGACTATGAGCATCACCGTGTGATATTTCCTTGAAGGGAGAGACATAGGAAAGAAGAAGGACACATGTCGGCCAACCTAAGTGTTCTGGAGCAGTAGCAAGCTACCAAGGCGCGGTGGAAGCACTAGGAGACATTTCCAGGTAAGAGCGTCTATCAAGTATAAACAACTAGATAGTCAGATCCCACACATACCAAGCATTTCAATAACATACACACAATATGCTCGATATATGCAAATACAACATGGCATCACAACATGACTCTACAACTCAAGTGCTTTATTTAAAGGCTCCAGAGAGCCATAGATATAATTCACATAGATACACGTCACACGACCCAGCATTCAAGTCATACAAACATATAAGCCATAAGCGGAAGCAAAACTTGTCTGAGTAGAGACATCTAGAAAATAAAAGAGGCTTGAGGAAGCCTAGCTATCCTACAAGGGTCCACCCTTTGCTCGGGATCACCACCTGGGCCTCAGCCTACTCGTCGACATCAAGGTCTATGAAGAACCCATCAGAAGGGTTGCAGCATCTTCTGTAAAACGTAAATTAAGCAAACGTGAGTACAAAGGTACTCAGCAAGACTTATATCCAATGCTACATACATGCACATTATCAAGAAGGGTTGGTGGGATTATTGCAGCTAGCTAGCTTTGACTCTTGACTAAATTATCTTACGAGACACCAACTCGTAATTGTTTTGCGCACTCGAGTCCACTACACACACATCAATACTCTATCGAGGATCCACCTACGTCATCCTACGGAAGGCCATCCTTGGCACTCACACTTATCTTGAGGACTTTAGTAGTTTCCATTTACTTGTCTATGAACTGTATAGGCAACCAAGTAGTCCTTTACCAAGGACGCGGCTATTCAAATATATGATGTTAACCCTGCTGGGGTGTACTTCTTCATACATGTTTCCACCACTTAGCGTCTGCACACCACATGTGCTTGGTAGACTTCAAGCGAAAGCCGACGTGGGTGTAGACCACGACCTACGAAAACACCTAAGTCACTAGTCTAGGTTTATCGCCTATTCAGGTTCCATCCGCAGGGGGTCCGGTCGAGGTTTCCACATAAGGCCCCGAACGATGTGTATAGGGTTCCGAGACACCTAACGGGTGCCCGGCATGCCCGTCCACGTACATACCGCATCACAAGCCACCCCAAGGGTTAGCGCTGTCCATGGCCTCCAGTATGCTACAAACACAAAAACCTACTTGCAACTCCTGGACAGAGGACTAGGGTGGTTAAGAAGTCGAGCGGGGTCATATTTCAGGGCCCAATGCATGGTAGTAGCTGAGTCTTAAATCACAGATACAGATCTCAGTGCTTAAGGACGGTTCCAATGAAACAACCCACAATGTACTCCTACATGGCCTCTCATCGATACCTTTACCAAATCGTGTTCAACACATCACTCTCATTACCGACATGATCGTTTCACTCTAGCCCATCACCCACATGAACCAGACCTGACACAACTCTAAGCATAGCAGGCATAGCAAGGTAGGAAACACATACACATGGCTTAATCACCTCCTACACATGCTAGTGGGTTTCATCTATTTACTGTGGCAATGACAGGTCATGCAGAGGAAAAGGGTTCAACTACCGTAGCACACATAAGTTTGAAAGATGTTGTCTTAAATGCAGTAAATGGGAGCAAGAGCGAGAACTCGGGATTGTATCGATATGATCAAATGGTTGGTTACTTGCCTGACAGGTCCGTAGCCTGATACTCGTCTTCGTATGGGTTGTCGCGGTATTCTTCCGGGGCAGAACCTACCGCAGATAGCACCGATATACCATCAATACCAAACAATGTGCAACGATATGATGCATGCATGAGACATGGCAAAATGAGTGTATTGGGCTAATGCAACTATGACCAGATGAGTTTAAGTCATTTTGAACCTAAGATTCAAATTCCAAACTCATATGTGATCTTAATAGTACTTTATCATGTTTTGCACTAAACATCAAGGTAACTTGCTTAAACATCCATGGAACCAGTAGAGATGGATAGATTGGATTTTTCTGATCATTTTTCATATATATGACACTTTGCATTTTGACTTACAGATTATTTTCTATGAATTTTTGTAGTTAGCATTATTTTCTGAAATTTCCCGAATAAGAATAAGTCCAGAAAAAGTGATTTACTACGTCAGCATTGCGTTAGCAGGTGAACAGGGGCGTCCTAGTCAAACCTGACCAGTGGGACCCACTAGTCAGTGACTCACGGGAGTCAAACCCCGGGTCAAACTGCGCTGACTCACCGGCGTTTAGCCACCGGCGATGTCCAGACGCGGAGGAGGTGCGGGTTTTGCTCTCCGGCGACCAAATGGGCGGTGGAGGCTATCTACAGGTAGTTGGGAGCGAGTCGCATCGAAAGGCGGCGGTGGTTGAGCTCCAGGTCGCCAAAAACGACGCCGACGATGAGCTTTGCGGCTGCCGGAGTTTGGGTGAGGTCGAACTCGTCGCTGTGGTGGTGTTGGAGGCTCGAGGCAAGCTCCTACGTGGTCTACGTGGTGAAACGAACTTGTTGGACAAGGTGGTGTGGCCGTTGGGTAGCCGAAGCTACGTCGACCAGCGCGTCCAGGGACCGAGCGGCAAGCAGGTGGCACCGTGGCGAGCTCGCGCTCGTCGGTGTCACCTCCCTGCCTACCTGGTGGGGACGGAGCAGCTGGCTGGCATGGGCCGGCACAGTGCTGGGCCGCTAGGTGGGCTGGGTGGTGGATTTTGGCCTGGTAAGAGCTTTTCCTATTATTTTGGTTTTTCTTTTCTTGTGTAAGTTTGTGGCATTTCTAAAAATATCTAAACACTTTCAAAAATCACCAAACTGCACATGCCCACTGTTTAGAATATATCCAACATGGAACATTTTAGTTTGGGATTATTTGTACATTTAAAATATTTTATAGTATTTAAATGCCCAAATTCAAATATCATATGATTTAATCTGGTGACCTTAGGATGTCCTACAAATTTGTGCACCAATTTTGTCAGAGGTTTAAGACCAAGGCAAAGATGATGAACATTTTAGAAGGGCATTTCAAGTCCATTCAAAATAATTTTAGTAAACCCCATTTCGTTTCACGGGGTGCTGGGGGTTCTGTCATCCCCATTTCCAAGTTTCTGGTGAAGATAAACATGATGCCATCTCTCTAATGCATGAATTAGCTAGGGCGTGACAAGGCAGGTGCAGTTAAGGCACCGGATCTCAGTCCATGAGGGTGTGGGCGTTGTAATAATCAAACTTCTCGGTCTTGTACGAGTTGACGCGACACATCAAAGCACTGCACTTGATATATTTCAATAATTTGCATTTACCGATGCATTAACTATGCGAAACATCAAAGCACTACAATCGATATAAGTCTTTTTAGGCATTTCAAATGGACTACAACATACAGATGTATGTAGACATATTTTAGAGTGTAGATTCACTCATTTTGCTTCGTATGTAGTCACTTGTTGCAATCTCTAAAAAGACTTATATTTGGAAATGGAGGGAGTACCACGCATGCATGCATGTCGTGACATTCCTTTTGATACTTGCATGTGTTGATTTGATGCACCTTGCTAAATTTTGACAAAGTGCGACCTGGCACACCGTAACACCACTTGGAATAAGCGTGTAGCTATCTCAAAAAAATCAACAACTAAAAAAACGGCGACCTGGCACGTAGTATAGAATTTTAAACGATTTTTTTGATGGAGTGAAAAAGGAAAACTATACCACTACATATATATAGGCCGGAGTCTCCGCGCTTGCTTGCTAGGGTTGCTCTATTCACACACTCTCATCCTGTCCAGATCTAAACAAGATAGCGGTGGTAACACTGTCATTCTCCCTTAAAAAAATTGTCTTTCTATCCTCACCGCTGGTTACAGATCCAGACGTAACCCCCTCTACCAGTGAAGGGGAGGAGGGGCAATGTTTAGGCCATCGTCTACAGCGAGGGAGGAGACCCACTGCCGACCGCACCGTTATATCTGGCTGAGCGCCGGTGCGGGAGGTCCTTCGATCCCTTCGTTGTTTCCCTAGTGTGGGCGGATCCGGCCTCCCGCCGCCCACCTATCCACATCCCGATGACCTTCAGGTATATCTTCCTTCTAAACCTCCTTAGCTCTACATCCCTAGCTTGCTACGTCACTTCTTGTGTATCATTTTCTACCTCTCAACCCCTCTCGGTCGGATGGTCCAACATCACCTTTTTTCTTCTTCTATTGTTAGAGGTAAAGCTACTTCATGGAGTCGAATCTTGTTCTTGGTTCAAACAAGAAATAAAGTGGGGATGGGGGAATTTAGTATGTACATCGGACTTGGTACAAACAGGAAAGAAAAGGGGTGAAAGTAGTACAGACTGGTCATTCAACCAGTCTCTTGGTCGAAAAGGGAAATATAGAGGTAACCTTGTACACAGTGGTATGACCAGGACTAGATTTGCTATCCACACATAGGAGTATGTGGCTAGAGTGAACAAAAATGGGACAAACCCAGATATGTTTCTTGGTTGTTTGTTTCTCAGGGCAACAAACTATGAATCACCACTTTTATGCCCTTGTTTAGGAACATGGTGCTGGACTGCTGGTGCACCCACTGTCCTTTGCCCTTATAACAAATATTTAGCTGTTCTTAATCTAATGCCCTGGTAAAATGAAGCCATGCCGCTGTTATAAGCCATGACAAGTTTAGCCAAATGTTTTTGCCTGTAACTGTTTGAGACTCTAATTGTTTCCTCTATAGCTTTTGTGCAAACAGGGATATCTATTTCACCTGGTTGCTGTTGTGACCTTTTGGTGCACTACACAGAACACTTCTTAAAAGAAGCGACTTTTGTGCTGTTTAACTGGAATGTCAGAATGGAACAATTGGTTCATTTCTGTGGAACTTCACAAAGGGAGATCTGTGTTCCAATCCTCATCATCCATATTGGCACCATAACCTTCCTTTAGGTAAGAATGATATTTAACGCATGTGTTCATCATTATTTTGTGACTGCCATGAGAAAATAATGCTATTTTTTACTTGTACACTAGTACTCCCTCACTGACAAAACCAATTCTAACATAGAAGGCCAATCATGTACTTGGTTTCACCAATTGGTGAGGAGAAAGAGAAACAGAGCATGAAGAGGAAGAAGAAGAAGAATAAACAGTGCCAAGGTGATCCTGCTGAAGCCAGAGGCCTCAGTCGAGGCCATTCAAGGGCTCCGGCAACGACTACCTTGCATGCGAGACGATCCTCCAGGGAGCCCTTCCACTTCTGCTGTCTCACTTAATTAATTAGGAGTACTTAAGTACCACTAATTTATTGCTGCGTAATTTTCCTATCGGACTTAAACAAATCTTTAGTCGCACCCTATGCTGAATCATGTATGTATGTTTGTCTATGAAGGTGAATCATGTGGTGGAGCAAGGAGGGGATATTATTAGTGTCATGACATAATAGTGCTATTGTTTTGCATGTCAATTTATTGCCATTGGTTCAATGAGGCAAGTTTTGCGTATTGTCCCATCATGAATTTGATGCTACCGTTAGAGTAATATGCTAATGTCTTTCTATCATTTCTCACTAAGCTAATGAAGGTTGCACCTTGTTCCTACTTTTGCAAACAGGGATCATGTTGTGCCAATCATACATTTTAGTGGAACTACACAAGACAATACAATGAACTGTATCTCAGCCAGTGCTTTAACTCTGCTTCTAAGTTCTTGATAATCTTTCGATATAATCTCAGCACTGGTAAAGAAGAGTGATTTCAACCATACATTTGAAGTGCACAATAATATATACTATTGAGTGATTCCAGTAAGTGCTTTATCATCTCTTATGGGACTACATGAATAAGCTTTTTTCCTTAGATTGGTACGGGCCTGAGGCCTTCATCCAAATTATTTTGCTATCATCTCTATTTGTATCATGCTACTGTCATGAGAAACTCCTTTATCTTTGCATGTTAAAGTTTTGCAACCTATGATACATGGCAATGCTTTGAGTGTTGAGCTAATTCACGCTGATTAAATAAACTAATACCTCTCTTTAAGCAAGACTACTATGTTGCTAACTTTACCCATTAAGATAATGAGGGTGCTTCTATTTGTTAGTGTATGTTTCATCAACTAGTTCCACTATTACAGTAATCTCACTCTCTCAATATATGTGCCAATAGGGATGCTTGATTTTGGTGGAACTGCACAAAAACTTGGGTGCTTCATTGCCTCAATAGCTTCCGTCCTTTCCTATCAGTCGCTAATCAGGGCTTGCTTCCTTCCTTTGCTGTCAGTCGCTTCGCTTATCTCGGCTTCCAATCAAAGGAAATAGTAATTGATATGCTACCTCACACAGGTTGGTAGTGGTCTTTATCCTGATTATTGTGCTTGTCATGTATTGGTAATTTGGTATTGTGCTACTATTTGCCGATTTTATCAAGGAGTAACTTGGAGCCTGAACTCGCAGGAAAATCATTGCATTGGGTGATTTCAGTAGAACTGCACAAAAAAATCAGATGGATAGATACTTATGCTGCTGATATGTACTCCAAAGTTCACACACACAAGCATCGATGTTGACAAGAAGAAGTGCTTATATTCATTCGAGTATCAACCGGCGTCAACCAGTTGTCAAACTCCAAGTATTAGGAGAGTGAACGCCAAAAATATTGCTTGGCACATAGCCCAGAAAAACACAGTACAGTCTTTGGTCCCAACTTATGCCTTTTGGTTATCGGCAGATATGGTAGCGAGCTGTATGGCATGGAGTCTAAAGATTCCAGACAAGTTGGTTGACGCGTATATTCATCTGGCACTTAATCAGTCTGCACGCCAGGGATGCTCCATTTCAGTTGAACTGCATAAAATTTTTGGGTGGTTCATTTTCTCAACCGCCTCCTTTCTTGTCTGCAATGTAGAATTTTGGTGAGCTACAGGACCAAGATGAGCCAGTAAACTAGTTGGATGAAAGTAGTGGCCAAGTTGCTCAAACCTCCCTCAACACGAGGCCACTATCTGAGGATAAAACTACAAGCAAAGTTCACATTATCTGTGCTGCCTCTTATGTACTCGAAAGTTTACTCGTACAAGCATTAATTTAGCAAGAAGTACCTCTTACTGAACACCATATACTAGTGTGTACCCTAGGTAATTAAAGTTCGTCCATGGATCATATTGGTTGTGATCTCAATCATTTGGATGCATAAAACATACTGAACATATGTATATCTGAATATTTTTGTGAATTATCTATGAATATTGTCGTGTGATCTATCAATCATTTGGATGCATAGACATGCTCAACTTGTGTATATATGAATCTTATGAGTTGTTGATTGTGAATATTGGCTATGAATATGAACGTGTCCTGTGAACCTGAGTTTGATACAAATGTTTACCTTTTCTGTTGTACTTGCGTGTGAACTTGTTAGTATGCTTACTGTGGGATATGTGACGTGTGGGTGTCAACGACACACTTTCTCCAAGAAGAATTGCACCTGCTTTGTTAGGGTCGCAATGGCGCATAAGCACTTTTTAATCATTTTGCTCGGTCTCCCCCCCCCCTCCGCCGCTCAACCCCTGCTGTAATGTTTTCGGCCGCAAAACAAACATAGTACTGCGTTGTTTTTGGGACTTGATGAAAAATTGAGTGCTGATTTCTCTAGGTTGGCCCACCCAGCAAATGGGCTGCTGGTCCACCACGGGTTGGGAGGCGAAAATACAAGTTTTATGGTGCGGAGGCAAATAAAAAACGTCATCTAGAGCCATCCGCTGAAGAAAAAAATCACTCCTGATGTGCTTCTTCAGTTGTGCCGCCGGCCCCCTCTTTAATACAGTTTGCTCAGGGATCTAGCTGGTATCATTTTTTTTTCAGAGGGCGAACAAGTATTAGCTCGGCCTAGGTTTTGCTTTTTAACATGCATAGCCCACGACATACGGAGACAGTGGTTTCAACTTATTTTTTGAGGTCCATACCGGCCTATGGGCTTTTTCTTAAAGATCGGCAGCCCAATGTATTTTCTTAATAAAACGCAGGTCTGTGTTCTACTTATCTATATATAAGAATAATAATGTTGTGTCCAATTTATGTTTTCCCTTCTAACCACAATATATATATTTATATTATTACTATTATCATATATTTTATAGAGACTTCTATACACATTATAAAAACATCCCATGTGTTATTAACTTACAAAATTAAATGTTTAATAGAAGTTGGCAAGAAAAATCCTGGCTGTTTTTGACTCATAGGCAAGGAAAATCCTGGTGATTGCGTACAAAAGCTTGCGAAGATTTTAAGGACCAATGTAATATTAACGCGCTCATTTTTATTTTGAGCAATAACTCGCTAATTTGTTAATCTTATATATAAAAATGTGCCTCTCCGGTTTATTTTTTGGTATTAATTGCTCCTTCTAACATAACATTTTACTAACGAGCCCAGCTAATTCGTGTATTTCAAGAAAGTGAAAATGGGCTGGGATTTCTTAGAAAATATAAATGGGCCACATTGACGCGAAATTATTTGTTCACCCAGCCCAGTAAATGGACTGTACATTCTAGAAAACATGGGTTAAATATATGCCACATTTTTGCAGGCTGACATGTGGGCCAATAGGTTAAAGCCTACGCAGGGCATTGTCAACTTGGTCAACAAATGATTATGAAATCCACAACCATTGGATTTATATCCAACGGCCGGCATGCAACTTCAATCTCTCGTCCTCTTCCTCCAGCGTCGCCGGGGCCGCCTGGTCCGGCCTCCGGCGGCTAGCGGCTCTGCTTAGCACGCATCGCTGCAAAGTTCTACCCCATCGCCTGCCAGGCTATCCCTCCACCCCTCCACACCTCTTGTTATTCTCCATCTACTGCAGCCCCACGCCGCGCCAGAACCAGTTATAACCTTTCTCCTCCTCTCAATCTCCGACTCCACTACCGTGACTTCCCATCTTCGAGTCGTTCCTGTCCGGGGCCTCTCCGTCGTCCACCGCCTCGCTTCGCTCGGTGCGGCAAGGTCAACACACGAGAGTCATCAGAAGCGGACTGTATGTGGAGAGCCTGACTGCTGGGACCCACCAGCTACATCTCCGCAGGCAAGGAAGTGCGTCCATATTACGGGCAAAAAAAATGATTCGCCCCCTGACTGCTGGGACCCACCAGCTACATCTTCGCACGCAAGGAAGTGCCTAACGGTCGGGACCCGCCTGGTCGAAGCATACGTATCGTTGTCATTCTGGTCGTGAACGTGTACGTACATACTGGTCGATGTAGAGGCGCGCACGTGTCGTAGTGGAGGTGCGCACGTAGCATGTACACGTATGTACAACGGCTAGGGTGCAAGAAGGAAAATACGGCCATGTACGTACATACGAGCGGGGTCTCGAATGCCTACTCGCGCATATGTACGGCCAGGGCTCGTGTACATGGGTGGGTCGGAATGGAGAAACTGCGTCTTCATCATGTTCATGGGGAGCCAACCGGCTGGGTCAGAACGGAATGCGTTGTCGTGTTCATCAAGAGGGCTTGGACAGAACAGTGGATAGAAACGAGGCCTGGCATACCGCAGAACGAAGGAAACGGCCTTGTGTTCGACCGGCTACGGTCGAAACAGGATCCTTTTCATCGAGAGGGGTCTGGCATATCGCTAAACGGAGGAAACCGACTTCTGTTGGACCTCCGACGATCGAAACGGGGTCCTGTTAATCAGGAGGGGTGTGGCGTACCGCAAAATGGAGGAAACGGACTTGTGTTGGAGCGCTACGGTCGAAATGGGGGTCATGTTCATCTGGAGGAGTGTGGCGTACTGCAAAACGGGACTCCACGGGATACTGTTCATCTCCACCGTCGACCTCCTCCAGCCTCCACCTGCGACTGTTCATCCATGGGCTCCTGTTTATCCAGCCTCCATCGCACGCTCCTCCACCTGCTACTGTTCAACCAGCCATCTCCACGGGGTCCTGTTCAACCACCCCTCCACGGGCTACTGTTCATCCAGCCGTCCACCGGCTATTGTTCAACCAGCCCTCCACCGGCTACTGTTCAACCTTCCCTCCACGGGGTCCTGTTCATCCATGCCCTCGATCGATCGGGGTCCTGTTCATCTAGCGGCAACACCACGGGGCATGTTCATCCAACCCCCACCAGGAATTGTTCGTCCAAACCCCCAAGCAACGCTCACTGTTCATCCAGAGGCAGCATCGATCGGCTTTAATTAGCAGCTGTAGCAAAGAAATCACTCGATCGCTCGGGTTCAGTAACGCGTAGCCTGTAGTGCAATCGCTCGGGCTCAGTTAGGTGCCGCGTCGCTCAGGTTTAGTTAGAGCCCAATGCCTCGCACCCATGCCCGTATGTGTACGAGAGAAACGCGCATCGCTCGGTAGCCGACCTCCCACCGTAACCGCGAACTCCTCGAAATTTTCCTCGCCCTCGCTTCTACCATGGTTTTTTCCGTCATGGACAACTCAAAGAATGTCGTACAACTCAAAGCCCATTTTCTATCATGATTTTTTGTCTTAGAAGTAGGAGCTCACCACATCTATGATGATACCGGGTTTTGTCACAATTATCGTCATAGAAGTGTCATAAGTATGACAAAAAAATCGTTTGGCCCAAAATGTCAAGGATGTGTCTTTTTTTTGTAGTGCATCGCAATCCGCGTGTTGGCCCTCGACCTTTGGCTTCACAATGAAAACTTTGAGCCATAGGCCGAAGTGGGGAGGGACGCGGAGGAATGCCCCGCACACGAGATAAACGCGGAAAGGTTGAGGAAGGAATTTGGGGCTAGATCATGAAAATCTAGTCCATAGTAGAACATGAGACCGCAGACAAAAGGATGAAGGGGAAACCCTAGTCCGCGAAGGAAATAGGGGATGAACACTACCCTTTCGTTAGGCTCCGGAGTGGGGATGATCTGCATTTTGGCAGGAAGCCGGTGGACTTTGTCCATGGCTAAGTACCCAGCTTCCCGGAGCTCCTTGATGTTCTCCTCTGTAACAGAGGAAGCCATCACTTGCCCTGTGCTCCAGATCCGGACATGGCTAGGAGTGTTTTGGGGCGATGGAAAGGATTGAGACTTGGGCGCTGGAGCTCGAATGGTAGATAGGCAAAGTTGGAAGAAGGCGTGGGGTAAAAACACGGATCCTTATCTTCTTATAAAGGGAGTGGATGCCAAGCGCCCCCTCGAAAGCCTTAAATCTTGCCTATTCCCAAGGGAACGTGTGAACGACACAGTTGGATTACCCAAACCCCTGTTTATGAGAATCCCGTGATAAGGGGACACGATCTCTGCTTTGACAAGACGTGTCACCGGCCGTGCCTCGAAATGCGAAACGGTGATGTAAAACGGTTCAGAATGCTAACAAGGCCAGGACATTATGCCTCGCCGGAAAAATCGCCTGTGGACGTGACTTATTTTGTTTCGAATATTTATTTCGCTTATAGCTTGAGGTTGTAACTATTTAATTAAGCCGGATACAACTGTTTTGCATGGAGAACTACGTTGGAGTATTCGGAGAAGGAACCTACCTTGCAATGCCGAAGACAATCTGCACGCCGAATACATCGTCATTGAAGCCCGGTTTAGGGGCTACTGAGGGAGTCCTGGACTATGGGGTCCTCGGGGAGCCGGCCTATGTGACATGGGCCGGACTATTGGGTTGTGAAGATAC
>NC_041393.1:425806620-425838895 GCF_002162155.2 Triticum dicoccoides | reverse complement strand
TGTGAATCTCCTTTGCGTGGATGGCAAGCTTGGTGTTCGGATCATGTACCTTCCTTTCTCTGTAAACCGAGTATGTACAACTCTAGATCCCTCCGGTGCCAATATAAACCGGAGGGCTTAGTCCATAGGCAAGATAAAGATCATAAAGGCTAGACATCTAGGGTCTAGCCATTACGATCTCGAGGTAGATCAACTCTTGTAACCCCTATACTCATAAAAGACAATCAAGCAGGAAGTAGGATATTACATCCATCAAGAGGACCTGAACCTGGGTAAACATCGTGTCCCCTGCCTCCTTGTTACCTTCGATCCTCAGACGCATAGTTCGGGACCACCTACCCGAGATCTGCGGTTTTGACACCGACACTTGCGCTCCCGCTGAGCGGAGTCCAGACGGTGCTGGATGGCAGCAAGCATCTCGAACAGGTCCAGTAGGCGCTGGCGGTTTTCCTTGAGCCGAGCCTGGGTCTCGGCGGCGCTGGTGGCATCGATGTCGGTGGTGACGGGAACGCGGAGCCTCTACATTGTGGCGCACTCGGTTGGGTGTCGGGGGTTGGGTGCGACATATGCCAATGGATGGCTTATCATGGTGGGAGCGAGTAGAAGGTCGCCGGTGCCTAGAAGCGGGATAAGGCGTAGACACGGACGCCGGCGTACTTTACCCAAGTTCGGGGCTCTCCTAGGAGATAACACCCCTAGTCCTGCTCTGCGGGGTCTCCGCATGATCACTAAGGCACAAGTGATACAATGGTGCTCCTTGAGATGTGTGCTAGAGGCAGAAGGAGGCAAGGCTAGCTCTCTTCCTGCTCTAGGGGAGTGGCTAGTTCTAATGGAGTGGGAATCGTTTGCATGGGTGGCCTGGGGGGTTTATATAGGCCTACCCCCAGGGGTGCAATGGTAATTTGTCCGGGTGCTGGGCCCGGTGTTCAGTGTCTCCAGCCTCCGGCTTCTCCGCCGACCATTGGGGCCCGCCGCCTGGAGGGCACTGCCGACTGGTTGGTGGCTGCTCACTGTAGCCGTGTCATTGGTGACAGGGACTCGGTCATCCACCGCTTCTGCTGCTCTTCTTCTCTTGTTCATCCACCGCTGCTGCTCTATGCCGCCGAAGCACTGCCGCCGTCGCCCACCGCCGACGCATTTCTCCTCTCCACGCCGCCAGCTGGAAGCCATGGCGCGCGAGAGGGGTGGCGACTGGGACGGATCGACCGTGATTGAAGATCACATTTCCTTCCTCCGCGACACGCGCCGGATGCCCAGCGCGGCCTTCGTCAAGGCGCGGGTGCTGCCGGAGATAGAGATCTCGCCGGCACCGCAGGAAGGCGAGCGGGTCATTTTCCGCTCGCACTTCCTCCGCGGCTTCGGCCTTCCAGTGAGCGGCTTCTTTCGCTCCTTCCTCGACTTCTACCATCTTCAGCTTCACCACCTCACGCCCAACACTGTGACTCTACTCTCCGCCTTCGTCACGGCTTGCGAGGGCTACCTCGGCATCCTCCCCACGATCCAGCTGTGGGGAGCGTTCTTTTACAGGAAGCTCGGCACCTCCGCCAAGGAGACGACGGCCGAGTGCGGGGGTTTCATTGCCGTGCGCCGACCGGCGAAGCGGAATGCCTTCCCCGTCATCAAGCTGGCGCAGTCAGTGAAGATGTGGCAGCAGTCCTACTTCTACGTCGAGAACGTGGACCCGGCTGCCGACTTCTTCAACCGGCCGGCCTAAGAGGCCGGCCCCCCCACAGGGGCTCGGCCCTCCTGGGGGTACAAACCGAAACCGCTGTCTGCCGACGCGGCGGCCGCCATTGGCTGACTCCGGGTGCTCCAGGAGTCGGAGGGCCACGTGGCCTCTGACCTCCTCGTCGCCTTCGTTGAGCGCCGGTTCCTCCCGCTCCAGAGCCGCCCTCATCTGATCTTCCGGATGGGTGGACACCGCGATCCGTGCCGGCTGTGCACGAAGGGGATGCCGCCCGCTGAAGTTGCGCGGATGGTAAATGAGATCTCCGACCTCAAAGTGTCGGAGAAGGAGTGGCGGTACGGGAAGCGGTCGTACTCTCGCCACAATCCGCCGCCTGCTATAAGTTTCTTCATTTTGTCTTTTTAACTGTTTCCTTCAGCTTCGTTTCTCTTCATGACGCAACTCCTTCTTGGTTGCAGATTTACATGTCCGAGGCTACGGCCGCCCTCCTGGCACCGGGGGATGACCTCCAGCCGGACAGGGCTGAGAGCGACTTGGATGACCCCGACTTGGGGGCGGACGCCCTGGCGACGACACGACAGGCGACGGTGGCAGGGCGGACGGCGGTGGTGGAGCAGGTGGCTCCGAGGCAAGCGGCGTGGGGGCCTGGCCTGACGACGATGAAGACGAAGATGAACCGTGCCCTGCCCGGAGCTCCGCCACCACCGGCGCCGGCCCCTCTTCTGGACCGCCCGCCCATGGCGGCAAACGCAAGCGGAAAGAGGGCGCAACCCTGTTCGGCAGCCTTCCGAAAAAGCCCAAGAACCCGGCCACGGCGACCAGGTGGAAAGAAGCTGCGGCCAAGGTGGCCCAATATCAGAGGCAGCCGAAGGTGCCTATTATGGTGTCGGCGTAAGTATCCTTCCTCACTCCTTGTCTTTTCGGCAATTTTGCGCGAGAGCCCTCCAACTTGTCTTCTTGTTTCAGGGCCCCGCTATCCCTCGAGAAGTCGAGCGCCGCCTCGGTCCTCAGGTCGGCAGCGACCTCCTCGACCAGTCGGCGGATCGGCCTGGCCACCGACCTCCGGGAGGCGACAAAGCGGAATGCGCGGGAGGCGCGTGAGGAAGAGGCCGACTGCCTGCCAGGGAGAAGGCGGCCTTGTCCGCCGCGTCTGCTGAGAGGGCGCTGGTGCAGGCGGAAGCCCAGGCCACGGAGAAGGAGCAGCTCGCGGAGGCCATACGCCACCAAGAGCCGCTGCTCGTGGTGCCCCTGAACACTGCGCCGCCTCCGCCTGAATTCGAGGTGATGGCTGGAGGAGCCGGCGGCGACTACCCAATCCGGGAGCGGGAGGGCGGCGGCGTAGCCATGCCGGACGTCTTCATGCCGCCGCCCCCGCCTCCGCCGCCTCCGCCAGCGAGCGAGCCGCGGGACGAGCAGCCAGTGGTGCCGCCGGTGCCGCTGATCGAGAATACGGTGGTAATGGACCTGGTTCCTATGGTCCGCATCCCCACGCACCGCTGTCTGGAGAAGGCGGCCGCAGGCGATCGGCACCACGAGCTCGTCGGTCCCCGATACCGAGGCGACCAGCGCCGCGCCCGTGGGTTGGATACACACAGTCGGGACTGGCATCCTGAATCAAGTGTCTCTTGACGTCCAGGCCAAGCTCCGGGCAGAGGCGGAGGCACTCAAGCTCTGCAACGAGGCCTACTTGGAGTCGCGCACCGCCATCCGGGTAAGTTGTCTTTGGGTTTCTTCTCCGGATGATCCTCTTGCTTCTCTCGTGGGGGCGCGCAAGCGCACCACTTGGTGTAGTCCCCAAGTTCCGGGCCGGCTGCTGAGCAGGCGGGTTGGAACATTATCTTGCGATTGTCAACTGCTGTCTTCATTTGATGTCTCTTCTGCAGGATTATCACAATCTCCGCGCGACCGCCTACAACCCCAAGGCTCGGGAGCTGGAGACGTAGACGGCCCATCTGGCCGAGAGCCGGCGTAAGTTTCTATTTTCTGTCTTCGCCGGGGCGCGCTGGTGCACCCGCGGGCTGTAGTCCCCGAGGTTTGGGTCGACTGCTGAGCAGTCGGGCCGAATCTCCTCGGTTGTTTCTTTCCTTTGTATTGTCCGCTTGACTGATGCCTTTTTCTTCTCTTTCTTTCTTCAGAGGCCAATGCCACCCTGTAGCAGCAGCTGGGCGAAGCCAACACCGCCTTGCGTGGCAAGGAGGCGGAGTGCAGCAAGCTGGCGGAGGAGCGGGACCGCCTGGTTGCCCAACTTGCCGAGCAGGCTGAAACCCTCAAGGCGGCCCAGCTAAAGGCGGAGACGACGGAGACCAGCCTCCTTGCCGAGTTCGATATTGAGCGCTCTGCCTGGGCCGACAAGGAGGCCCAGATGACGGCCTGCTTCAGCAGCATCGAAGACTTGGTCGATGGTAAGCCTCATTCTCTTGGTTTTTTGTTTTGAACTTTCAGCCTTTGCTTATAGCTTTGGCCTTTTTTCTTCTTCTGCCCGGACAAACTTCTTCCTGGGCCATTCTGTAGCCGCCATCCAAATGATCGAGGCCCAGTGCGAGGAGCGAAGGGCGGAGGGTGCGCAGATCGCTGCTGATGCTCCCCAGACTCTTGGCGAACAGGTCCTCAGCATTCAGGCCCGGCTTCAGCCTTCTCGGGGCGCTCTGTGGCCACGAGCACCTATGGGGCAGGGGGCCCCTTCTAGTCCGGCAAGTGAGCGGAGGGCGTGCGCAGAGCAGATCGAGGTCGAGCAGGCGGGGGAGAGACGGGCGATTTTTACCCAGCTTCGGAGCTCTCCGGAGAGATAAAACTCCTACTGCTGCTTTGTGTTTGTATTTGTTCTTGCTCGAGAGCGTGAGCGTATAGTGGTGTTGGATCTACGAACTGCGGAACCCCTTCTACGTGCGCATGGGCCTCCCTTTTATAGTCTAAGGGGGTCACCGACAGGTGGCAGTGTAGGAAGAGGGGTAGAAAGGTAAAAACGCAGGTTGGTACAACAGTGTCCAACAGTGTCCCCTACCTAACTCTGACGGCAGGGGACAAGTGCATTTAATGCCCGTCCGGTCGCCCCAACGGTGCAAGGAAACGACTGTTAAGTGCGCCACCGATCGCCACGATGGCCTCCTTGTCAGCTCCGCTTGCCACCTCGCATCGCATGGCTGCGCAGCGCCTCGCCACGTGCCCCTGGGATGGCCCTGGGGTGACACGTCGCTGGATGCGCTGGAGTTTGGGTGCAGGGTGGCAGCCTTGCCGCGGCAAGCGCCTTGCCATGGCCCTTCTCTTGTTGCGCCGGCAAGCTTGCCGGTCGTCGGGCCTTGTCGGGACGCGTGGGGCGTCGCGGAAAGTCTTCTGGAAGCGCCTTGGTTGGCCTTCCCGGCAAGCTCCTCCTGCCGGGGCCTTTGTCCTTCCCGGCAAGCTTCTCTTGCCGGGATCTTTGTCTACTTGGTTGACACTTTGTTCTTGAATGGTAGTGATTGGGAGTGACGGAGGGTCTTGGCGGGCGCCCGGCAAGCCTTGCCGCGGGGTGCTGCGACTGCCCGTGCACAAGTTCGGGGTACTAAGGTACCCCTACTTTAGTACACCGACAGGAGCCCCCGGGCCTGGGCCATACACGGTGCCGAGCGCTGTTGGGCCAGGCCCAAAACAGTGCATGGGCACACGCGGCCTGGGTCCACACAAAACCCACTCCGCTTCCACCGCGTCCCCCCGCAATGGCACGCGTTGATTGCGGCGTCGTGGGAGGTGTGGGTGGTGTGCGCGATTTTCTAGGCACCCACCCCTGTGATCACGGGGCAGGGTGAGGTCACTTCATCTGTCGCCCCGGCTTCGCCTCCCCGCCACGTGGCTCCCATGCGCGTGGGGTCGTGGGCAGTGAAGGTGGGAAACCGAGCCGTCACGGGCGGAGGTGGTGGGTCGGCCCCGTCCCTCTGCTCTCCCCGTGCTATGATTGGCTGAGCGGGGCGGCCGAGCCCCCACCTCGCTCCTTAAAAAGGGCGGAAGGGGGGCGCAAGAACTCCGCACTTCCTCATCTTCTCCTCTCTTCAACTTCTGCTACCCTTCCTCTCATCCGCCATGGAGGGAGGGAACCCTGGTCCTTCATCGGTGGCGGCGAGGGTCGCCACCAGGCAGCGTGCCTCTCCCTATCCCGCGCCTGTGGTGGCGGAGCCAGCCACGAGGGGAAGAGGGAGGGGGCGAGGTCGTGGACGAGGTCGAGGACGTGGTCGGAGCGCTCGGGGAAGAGGCGGCCGGGGCGGTGCGCCACCCCCGCCTCCGCCGGCAGCTCCTCTCCTCGAGGCGGTCCACACCGGGGATGATCCTTGGGAGTTCTTCGTCAAGCTGCGCCGGCCACCTCGTTGTCGTCTCCGGCTTCCGGCTCCGTTTGCGAGCGCGATGGAGCCGGACCCGCCCGAGATGCTGGGATTGCGCATGAGGGGCTGCGGGATCAGCGGCACGCGAGTTAGTGTCGTATCCCCAGCCCCCGGCGTGATGTATCTCGATCGAGGGTGGAAGACGTTCGCCCGCATCCACAACTTGACGGCGGGGTTCACCCTCCATTTTAAGTTAATGGAGGGCGACCTTCTCGCCGTCAAGGTCTTCGGGGACTCCGGCACCCGGGCGAGATGCTGCGTGGACAGCTCCTCCGATAGCGAAGACTCCCCCTCGAGAGAGAGTGACGAGGAGGAGAGCGACAACGACGACGAGGATGGCGGTGGGCCCGACTAGGCGTCGGCCGTCGCCTCGCGCGCCACCGGCGACCCCATCATCCGGGTCACCGGCCTTCTGAACTCCCCGGGGTCGTCTCCTTGGGCGGCTGACGTACGGAGGCTGCGGAAGAGGAAGAGGGGTGGCGGCAAGGCCGTCAAGTCGGAGTACGAGGGCGAGGTGCCCTCGACAGCTTGCTGACGTCCTGCCGCCCCGTCTTCGAGCTCTGCTTCCGGCGCCTCCGTCTCCGCCAAGCCCCTGGCCGGCCCCCGGGATGTTCTCTTGGCGTCTTCTGGCACCCGTAGCTCACCTAGGCGCCCCTTTTGCCCTTCTCGGCAAACTTCTCTTGCCGGGGCATCCTTGACCTACCTCCTGAAGAGAGAAACAGGAGGGGGATTACGGGCATCTTATCTTTTTCAATTTGTAAGCCTTCGGGCCTTAGCTGCATCTAAAACTTGTAATCCTCTCTTTCATGTTTTTCATCCCCTATGGACTTGTACTAGAATGGGATGTTTTTTAATGAAAAGAGGGGAATGCTCGCCGGGTTATATCCTTTACTTGATTCTGTGCCTTGCATGTTTCCACCCTACGCCTTGAGGGAACTTGCCGGCGCAAACACACTTGCTGAGTGTGGAACATCAGCAGCCCGCTGGCGGTGCTGTCTCCGGCAAGAAACCTCATCGGGTCAGTTGCAGCGCGCTTGTATTGTTGAGCGGACTCGAAAACAAATCAAGGGCGCAACTTAACCGCGAGTCGATTCCTCTGAGCACAGGCTTTCCATACAAGGCACGCTCGTTCAAGGACGCGGCCTCGCATTCCCCAGTCCATAAGAGGATGCATGATGAGGGATGAAAAACTTATCTGTTATCACAGCCCCAGGCGACTCTGGCTTGCCGCGAAGGAATCTTGGTACTCGCAGCCCCCAGCAACGCCGGTTTTCAGGGGCCCAGGTGCCAGTGCGCCCTTCTGCTGTTTCCTTGTCGCTGTTATTTCAGTCACGAGAGCAACTTAGACAGTGCCGCAATAAGTTATTTTTGTAATGTAACTTCACCCTGGGCTATGCTCGCCATGTTACATTCTTTGTATGTTTTTACCCTATGCTTTTAGGGAACTTGCCGGCGCAAACACACTTGCTGAGCGCGGAATGTCAGCAGCCCGCTGGCGGTGTTGGCTCCGGCAAGAAACACCTTGTCGGGGCTAGTTGCAGCGCGCTCTTATTGTTGAGCGGACTCGAAAACAAACCAAGGGCGCAACGTAGACGCGAGCTGGTTCCTCCGCGCACAGGTTCTTCATACAAAGCACGTCCCACGGCAAGGCTTGCTATGTTACATCCTTTACTCCGCCATATCCCTTGTATGTTTTTACCCTACGCTTTTAGGAAACTTGCCGGCGCTAGCACGCTTGCTGAGTGCGGAACATCAGTAGCCCGCTGGCGGTGCTGTCTCCGGCAAGAAACCTTGTCGGGTCAGTTGCAGCGCACTTTCATTGTTGAGCGGGCTCGAAACAAAGCAAGGGCGCAACTTAACCGTGAGTTGGTTCCTCCGTGCACAGGTTCTTCATACAAAGCACGGACGTTCAAGGAATATAACATAAAGATTTAAAACTGAAGGTGCTCTGTACTCAAACTTGGGCAACTTAGCTTTTCCGTCTTCTGCGCTCCGGCGAGGCCGCACTTCTCCCTTGATTCCCTCCCTTGTATGTTTTCACCCTCACTCTTTCAGGGAACCCGCCGGTGCAAACACACTTGCTGAGTGCGGAACATCAACAGCCTGCTGGCGGTGTTGCCTCCGGCAGGAAAACCTTGTCGTCTAGTTGCAGCGTGCTTTCATTGTTGAGCGGACTCGAAACAGATCAAGGGCGCAACTTAGCCACGATTCGACTCCTTTGTGCACAGGTTTCCCATACGAGGTACGGTCTTTCAAGGAATACGACTCAAAAGTTTGAGACTGACTGCTCTCTTTGCTCTACTTGCCGGCAGAGCTCGATGGCACGTCCTCGACGGTAGCGCAGCACTCCGGAGAGGTGTACTTGCCGGAGTGGGCACCAGAGCTATCCTTGCCGGACTTAGTCTTGGGTAGAACTGCCTTTGCCTTCTTGCACTTGCCGGTGGAGCTCGATGGTGTGTCCTCGACGGTAGCGCAGCACTACGGAGAGGTGCGCTTGCCGGAGTGGGCACCAGAGCTGCTACTCTTGCCGGACTTGGCGTTCTTCTTCTTACGGGGAGCTTCAGCGGCAAGTGGCTTTCACTCTACTGCGGCGGCTGCTTCCCGATAGATCTTGTCAGTACAGATAAGTGCATCCTTCTTGTCACCTTGGACATAAATGACACTTATCGGACCAGGTATCTTGAGCACATTGTAGGCGTAATGAGAGGCTGCCATGAACTTGGCAAGCGCCGGCCGGCCGAGTATCCCATTGTAGGGCAATGGGAAATCGGCGACGTCAAATGTGACCCTCTCTGTCCTAAAATTCAGCTCGCTGCCAAACGTCACTGGCAGTGTGATCTTCCCCTTTGGCTTGCTCCTTCCCGGGTTTATTCCTTGAAAGGTACCGATCTCTTCGAGCTCGCTGTTGGGGATCTGGAGTTTCTTGAGCACTACGGAGGAAATCAGGTTCAGGCCGGCCCCGCCGTCAACCAACATCTTTGTGACCTTGAGGTTGCGGATGGTTGGTGAGACCAGCATCGGCAAGCACCCGACCGCGGTGATGCGATCAGGGTTATCCTCAACATCGAAGATGATGGGCGTGCTGGACCACTTCAGAGGCTTGCGCGACTCGACGGACGGCTCCGCTGCGCTCACTTCTCGCACCCACTGCTTGAGTTGGCGGTGTGAGGTGTGCAGAGAGGCACCGCCGTCGATGCACAACACCTCCGTTGCCTTCTGAAACTCTTGGTCATCAGTCTCATCTTCCTCCATCTCATCATCCTCATCTTCATCTTCGTCCTTGTCGCGGCCGCGGGGAGGCCTGTCTTCTTGCCGCAGCTTGGCCTTGCCGCGGTGCCCTCCCCGGGCGGGAAGCTTCTTGGCGGATCCTCCGCCACCTCCCTGGGCTCTCTCCTTGTCGCGGCGCTCGTACTCAGCTTTCTGTAGCTCCGCCATCTGCTCAACTTTCTTGCAGGTTTGGAGGTCATGGCCCTTGGTGCGGTGAATCTTGCAATATCGCTTGCCGGAGCCATCCTTCTTGTCGGCGGCTACCACAGCCTCGCCGGAGTCACCGGCTTTGGCCTTGTCGGAGCCGCCTCCGTTGCCGGAATGCTCGACAGCTAGCACATCCTTAGCCTTTCTCTTCCTGTTGTTCCGCCTCCGGTTCTTCCTTGCCGGGGCGGCATCCTCACTGTCAGACCCTTCTGCTCCTGCAGTCTCTCCGGGGATTTTCCTCCCCTCCTCAGCCCGTGCACACTTGTCGGCCAGAGCATAGAGCTCGCTGACATCTCTGATCTTGTACATCGCCATCTCCTCTCTCATCCTGCGGTTACGCACGTTCTGATGGAACGCGCTGATAACTGCAGCAGGGTGAATGTAACGCCCTCGATGCGGCTATATCTCCCACGTGTCGAAGCACGACTTAGAGGCATAACCGCATTGAAAGCAATGTCGCAAGTGAGGTAATCTTCACGCAACCCATGTAATACATAAGGGAAAGAGATACATAGTTGGCTTACAATCGCCACTTCACACAATTACATGAATAAAGCATTACATCATCCAGATACAATCAAGGTCCGACTACGGAACCAAAATAAAAGAAGAACCCCAAATGCGACAAAGGACCCTGATCGACCCCAACTGGGCTCCACTACTGATCAACTAGAACGAAACAACACAAAGGGCAAGATCTTCATCGAGCTCCTCCTTGAGCTTGGTTGCGTCACCTGCTCGATAACATAGGCACCTGCAAACTGGTTTTGGAAGTATCTGGTGAGCCACGAGGACTCAGCAATCTCGCACCCACGAGATCAAGACTATTTAAGCTTATGGGTAAGGTAAAGGCATGAGGTGGAGCTGCAGCAAGCGACTAGCATAAACGGTGGCTAACATACGCAAAAGAGAGCGAGAAGAGAAGGCAAAGCACGGTCGACAAAAGTATGATCAAGAAGTGATCCTATAGCAACCTACGTCAAGCATAACTCCAACACCGTGTTCACTTCCCGGACTCCGCCGGAAAGAGACCATCACGGTAACACACACGGTTGATGTATTTTAATTAAGGTCAACTTCAGGTTTTCTACAACCGGACATTAACAAATTCCCATCTGCCACATAACCGCGGGCATGGCTCTCGAAAGTTTATACCCTGCAGGGGTGTCCCAACTTAGCCAATGACAGGCTCTCGCGATCAACGAAGGAATAGACCTTCACCCAAGACACCCCGATCAGACTCGGTATCCCGGTACATCAAGACATTTCGACAATGGTAAAACAAGACCAGCAAAGCCGCCCGATGTGCCGACAAATCCCGATAGGAGCTGCACATATCTCGTTCTCAGGGCACACCGGATGAGCAAGACGTCGGGTTGGCATAGACCCTGGTTGCCTTGGGGGCGCCGGACATCGCTCAGGTTGGACCAACACTCGAAGGAGCACTGGCCCGGGGGGGCTAAAATAAAGATGACCCTCGGGCTCCGGAAACCCCAGGGAAAAAAAAGGGCTAGGTGAGGCAAATGGTAAAACCAAGGTTGGGCCTTGCTGGACAAGTTTTATTCAAAGCGAACTGTCAGGGCGGTCCCATAAATCACCCGACCGCGTAAGGAACGCAAAATCCGGGAACATAACACCGGTATGACGGAAACTAGGGCGGCAAGAGTGGAACAAAACACCAGGCATAAGGCCGAGCCTTCCACCCTTTACCAAATATATAGATGCATTAATAATATCAGAGATATTGTGATATCCCAACAAGTAAACATGTTCCAACAAGGAACAACATCTCCATGTTCCAACAAGGAACAAACTTCATCTTCACCTGCAACTAACAACGCTATAAGAGGGGCTGAGCAAAGCGGTAACATAGCCAAACAACGGTTTGCTAGGAGTGGTGTCAAAGGTTAGAGGTTTGACATGGCAATTTGGGAGGCTGACAAGCAAATGGTAGGCATCGTAGCATTGGCATAGCAAAAGAGCGAGCAAACTAGCATAGCAAAGATAGTAGTGATTTCGAGGGTATGGTCATCTTGCCTGCAAGGTTCTCAGGGTTGTCGAAGGCTTGATCCTCGTAGGCGTTCTCAACCGGTTCCTCGTTCACGTACTCGTCCCCCGGCTCTACCCAAAGCAAGAACACAAGCAACGGAACCACAATCAAACAAGGAACAATGCACAAGCAATATGATGCAATACATGACATGCTATGCGAGATGTGATATGCAATGCATATGTATGCTCCGGAAGGAAAATGATGAACCAGGCATCAACTTGGCAAACCAAGTGTGCCGCTGGAAAGATGGGATGATTTCGGGTGAAATCGATATAAAGATCACCGGAATCGGATGCACGGTTTGCAAATGACAAGCAAAACAAGAATGATGCAAATCTGCGTTTAACAGCCCGATGCTACTTAGCACGCAACAAGAAACTATGCTACAGCACCCCAACATAAAAGCAAAGCATATGGCAGCGAACTACAGGAGATGCTTAACAAAAGAGGAACACTGAGCTACGGCTAAATCACATCATAACATGTTCAAACAAGCATGGTGAAAGTGCTAAAAATATCAGGTTCACAGACTTAGTGAAATTACTAACATGCCAGGAATTAACATCAGGAAGGCATGTTTAGAGCAAGCAAACAACATGCTACAGGAACATATAATAGCAAAACAAGGCATGACATGATTCTACTCAAAGCATATATCAATAGTCCCTTACTGACCATAACCCAAAAAGGACCTTAAGAAATGATGGCAACCATGTAAACATAGCAAGTTTTATTACAGATTTCAGACTTAGCAGAAAAACTGGGCATGGCAAAAACAGTTAACGAGTAGGCATGTTCGTGAGCTCGATGCACTCACTACAGAGCAATACATGGCATGGCAAGGCAACCAACAGTAATAAGGCATGATTATGAAGCTAAGCATGGCAAGAGCAAGGTCATAGCATACACGGATCAACTACAACGACCTCGTGAAAATTGAATCTCATGCAAACAATCTGCCAGGAAACATTTTCAAGCAAAAGTAGAGCACGAAAATGACATGCTAGACTACTACATAAATGCCAACAAAGGCATGGATGGATAGAGCACATCCATATGTTCAAAACACCCTTACTGATCATGCTCAAAAAGGGCATAGATCTCTCTGTAACAACATGAACATATGGCATAAAAATAACAGCAGGACAAGACAGTGAAATCACTAAGTTCCTGAAATCAGCAACATCATCATCCCTACTTTGCATGCTTGTTCTAGTCAACACATAACTCACAAAAATACACGGCAAACACCCCTGGAAAGATGGCATGGCAATGTTCAACTCACATGTAGGACTCAAGTTCATAAGGTGCACACATAATTCATGGCAAAAATGACAAAAGAGCTCGAGCTGATAAGATTCTGAAACAAACGATCTGAAGCCTTGTTCCAACAGCATTTCGGGCATCCAGATGAGCCCAAATGCAAATGATGCAATGGAATGAAATGATGTACTCTTCGAGGCGAACAATTTGACATATTATACGCCCAAAACGGAGCCACAGGTGCGGAGATGTGATGCTATGAAAATGCACGAAAAATAACAAAAACTGGGACTTAGAAGAAATCTCACCCCGCGGGATTGGGATGGAGAGATCCCGGGACGGGCGGATCCGGGATGGGGAGGCGCGTTTGGATGGCCGGGCGGGTGGATCTCATCCCACCCGTCGGATCCGGATCTGCGCGAACTCCGGCGAGGGGCGGCGCTCACCGGCGACGGGTGGCGCGGCGAGGGGCGGAGGAGGCCGGCGGGACGGCGAGGGATCTGCAGGGCGGCGCCGGATGGGCTCGCCGGCGCGGCACACGGAGGAACTCCGGTGGCGCGCGGGCGGAGGGACGCCGGCGCGGCGACGGGAGGCGGAGGCCGTGGCGGCTCGCCGGACGGCGAGGGCGCGAGGGCGCGCGGCGGAAGAAGGCGGCGGCACGGGGCGCAGCGGCCGGGGCGCAGAGGCGGAGGGCGCGGCGGCGCGGATGGGCGGAGCCCGGCAGCGGCGATGCGCACGGGCGCGGCGGCGTCGGGTGGAGGGTGGCGCGGCGGAGCCGGCGAAGCGGCCAGGCGGCGGCGCTGCTCGCCGGCGGCGAGGGCGAGCGCGGCGGCGGCGAAGTCGGCGGCGGGGAACGGCGGCGACGCGCCGGGCAGCGGCGGGCGCGGGATCGGGTGGAGGACATATTTATAGGTAGAGGAAGCTAGGAGAGTCCAAATGAGGAGCGGTTTTCGGCCACGCGATCGTGATCGAACGGCCGAGAGCATGGAGGGAAGTTTGGTGGGTTTTGGGCCACTTTGGAAGGGGTGTTGGGCTGAAACAAAAGAGGGCTTTACGGCTACCCGGTTAACCGTTGGAGTATCAAACGACCTCCAAATGGCACGAAACTTGACAGGCGGTCTACCAGTGCTATACCAAGGCCGCTTGGCAAACCTCGGGCCATTCCGAGAAAGTTTAACACCCGCACACGAAAAGAGAGAAGAGGGGACGCCGGGAGACATAGGTGTGCCGGATTGCAAAACGGACAACGGGGAAAATGCTCGGATGCATGAGACGAACATGTATGCAAAATGAGATGCACATGATGACATGATATGAAATGCAGATGATGACATGGCAAAGTGCAACACGCAAGCACATGACATGGCAAGGACGGCGAATGACTGGCGGACACCTGGCGCATCGGATCCGGGGCGTTACAGTGAACATCTGGGATGTTGCGCTGCACTTGGCTGAATCTCTGTATGTACTTGCGCAGGGGTTCTCCCTCCTTCTGGACGAGCAAGTGAAGGTCACTCTCCTGGCCATGAGGCTTGTGGCCGCCTGTGAAGGCGCCGACAAATTGATGACACAGGTCTGCCCATGAAGAGATGGAGCCGTCCGGCAAGTGCATGAGCCAAGATCTGACATTGGGCTTGAGCACCAGCAGGAAGTAGTTGGCGAGGATCTTCTCGTCGCGTCCCCCGGCAGCCTGCACCGCGATGGTGTAGACGCTGAGGAACTCCGACGGATGTATCCTGCCATCGTACTTCTCGGGCACGTTGGGCTTGAAGTTCTTGGTACTGGGCCACTGGACTTGCCGTAGCTCACGGGTGAACGCAGGGCAAACTGCCGCATACGACAAGTCGCCTGGTTCCCCTGGCGCATGCATATCGACAGTGGGCCCAGCGCGCTGGTCAGATTGACGCCGCGCTTCTCTTCTGCGCTCGATGTGAGTACATGACGCCGCCGTTCTTGGAGAACATGGCGCTGATCGCGGCGAGCTCGCGGGTCCGACGACGCGGTGGAGTCGGCGTCAGGGTTGGCCCGGCGAGTCGGCGACCTTGGCCTTCGGGGCTGGGAGTGCACGGAGGTGGCACCCCCAGCGGTCTTGGCGGCGTCGGCTCGCGCCTGGGCGTCTCGCCGGGGCTTCGACGTGCTCGGTTGCCGGGGCTTGTCGCCGTTGGCGAAGCCGATGAGGCTGTAAATGTTGATCCTCCAGTCGTCAATCTTGTGTGGCGCCGGAGGGTAATCTAGAAGCAGCTGGGCTCGGGCCAGCGCTTCCTCTGCAGTCTTGGGTGGCGGTGGCGACGAGCGGCGCGAGGAGCGGGATGTGCTCGGACTCCCAACTGGATTGGAAGGAGCAACACCCCGTCCGGGCGACCGTACCTCACTCGTGCCAGCATGCTGGCGTGCATGCTGGTCTCGAACGTCCCGCGACCCACCAGCTTGGCCTTGCTCCAACGCGAGCACGGTGCTAGGAGCACCGGGGCGTTGTCGACCTTGCACCTCCTGGGAAGGGCGTGGTGTCTGCACGGTCGCCGACGCTTGCGGGGCCTTGTTTTTGGACCTGGTGACGACGTGAGTCCCACCGTCGGCGCCCGCTCCTCCGCCGGCATCCACTCCACCGCCCGTTTGCTCTGGTGGTGGTGGTAGAATCGACGTAGACGGCGCGGCCACCTCCGAAGCCTTCTTCTTCGGTGGCATGTTGATGAAGATGTTGATGTAGCGTGCACGGAGACCGGATCAGATGCTCACGACCTCGACGCACCCCTACCTGGCGCGTCAAAGATGTCGGGGCGCTCTGTGGCCACGAGCACCTATGGGGCAGGGGGCCCCTTCTAGTCCGGCAAGGGAGCAGAGGGCGTGCGCAGAGCAGATCGAGGTCGAGCGCGCAGGGGAGAGACGGGCGATTTTTACCCAGCTTCGGAGCTCTTCGGAGAGATAAAACTCCTACGGCTGCTTTGTGTTTGTATTTGTTCTTGCTCGAGAGTGCGAGCGTATAGTGGTGTTGGATCTACGAACTGCGGAACCCCTTCTACGTGCGCATGGGCCTCCCTTTTATAGTCTAAGGGGGTCACCGACAGGTGGCAGTGTAGGAAGAGGGGTAGAAAGGTAAAAACGCAGGTTGGTACAACAGTGTCCAACAGTGTCCCCTACCTAACTCTGATGGCAGGGGACAAGGGCATTTAATGCCCGTCCGGTCGCCCCAACAGTGCAAGGAAACGACCGTTAAGTTCGCCACCGATCGCCACGATGGCCTCCTTGTCAGCTCTGCTTGCCACCTCGCATCGCATGGCTGCGCAGCGCCTCGCCACGTGCCCCTGGGATGGCCCTGGGGTGACACGTCGCTGGATGCGCTGGAGTTTGGGTGCAGGGTGGCAGCCTTGCCGTGGCAAGCGCCTTGCCACGGCCCTTCTCTTGTTGTGCCGGCAAGCTTGCCGGTCGTCGGGCCTTGTCGGGACGCTTGGGGCGTCGCGGCAAGTCTTCTGGAAGCGCCTTGGTTGGCCTTCCCGGCAAGCTCCTCCTGCCGGGGCCTTTGTCCTTCCCGGCAAGCTTCTCTTGCCGGGATCTTTGTCTACTTGGTTGACACTTTGTTCTTGAATGGCAGTGATTGGGAGTGACGGAGGGTCTTGGCGGGCGCCCGGCAAGCCTTGCCGCGGGGTGCTGCGACTGCCCGTGCACATGTTCGGGGTACTAAGGTACCCCTACTTTAGTACACCGACAAGCCTGCTCACCGCGTGCTACGCCACCTCCAGCGCATCAGAGCCGAGGCGGTCTCCGCCCTTTGGCCAGGCTTGCCGGCTCCGTGCACCCCAAGTCGGACTTCCGACTGGCTGGACGTGGCGGTCGGCTGCCTGGAAGCCTGGAAAGGCTCAGCAGCCCGGGCAGGGGCCCGCCGGGCCTTGGAATTCGTCAAGGCATGGTACCCTGGGCTAGATCTAGCCCAGTTGGCCACATTCCGGCTGGAGGCGCAGGAGGAGATGGCGGCGGTGGAAGCTGAGCTTGTCAACAGGGCGGCGGCGATCGCCGACTTCACCGACACCAGTGTCTTTGTCCTGGAGGTGGTCAAGGAAGGCGGCGAAGCTCCGCAAGAGTGGATCGGGTTAAACCCGGAGGACAGCGAAGATTTAGCTGAAGTCATCGACTCCAGCGACGATGGGGAAGACGGGGAGGAGGAAGAGGAGGAGGAGGAAGACGAGGAGAGCGACGTCGACCTGCCGGAGGTCGGGGCGGACGGTCAGCCCCAACCTGACTAGGCCTCAAGCAACAAGCCACGCACTGAGGTGCCGCCCACTACTGGAGGCATCCAAGTCGGGGCCAACCCGCCGCCTGTTCCTCCGACAGACGCCATTGACTCCGTCCTCCAGCGCTCCAATGCCCCGCCTGCTGGTGGTGATTCCTCCGTTCGGATGGAGCCGCCTGCCGCGCCAGGCGGTGCAGCTGACTCTAGCGTCCAGCCAGAGTCCTTGGCCACGCCATGCGGCACCGTCCAGCCGGATCCTTCTGTTGCGCCAGCTGGCACCGCCCAGCCGGAGTCTTCTGTTGCGCCAACCGGAACCGCCCAGCCGGAGTCTTCTGCTGCTCCTTAGGGTTTTATCTGCTTTCTGCTTACTGCTCTGAACATTTTGTTAAATTCGCTCAACTCCACCCGTGGAGTGTATATCTAAACTCTGTTTGAATGCTGGCCAGAGGCCTTTATCCATGTAAATATTTATCATTGCTTATGCTTGCTGTGCCGACCTCCAGCCTTTTTCCCCTTTTTCTCCTTGGTTTTTTCCTTTGCCGCCAACCTTTGGCTATGCTCTCACCAGCCGGGCGGCCGTTCTGCGAACCATGGCTGATTTGAGCACTTTAGCCGTTTGCAAGGGGGCTAGGACTTAGCCATTCGGAGTTTTTGGTAGTAAAAGCGGAGGCCGACCGTCTGGCTGCCAAGAAGCTAGATGGCTAGGTGCGATGCCGCCTCTACTATATGCATTTTATTCCTTAGTCATTCTTTCGTGTGGGGCACAGCTTTGCAACCTTTGCCCGCCATACAGTCGCTTTGCAAGCTGTGGCTTCTGACAAAGGAAGTTTTTGGTGCCGGCACACTACTTGTCCGGCTGCAGGAGGTGGCATATTGTAGAAGGCGGCGAGGCTCCGGGCCAACTGGTCGAACCCGGTGCCAGGCGGAGGAAATAAACTATACATTCTCATAGGCATGACACTTATCATATAGATAAAAGAGGGCAGTCCCCGAGCTCTTCTCGGGGGACCCGGAGTCTTTATACATAGTACAAAAGGTAGCGTGATACATACTGCTTTCAACTGTAAAACCTTCGGAGGAGGTTTGCGTTCCATGGACTCTCCGTCTCTTTGCCTGAATCATCCCTCTTGCGCTCTCTGGGCTTCTGGGCATCGATCAGATAGTAGGCATCGTTGCCCAACACTTTACTGATGATGAAAGGGCCTTCCCAATGTGCCGAGAGCTTGTGCTGTCCGGCTGTTCGCTGGATCAGCCGGAGCACAAGGTCTCCCTCCAGGAAGGATCTTGGCTTCACCTTGCAGTTGTAGTATCGGTGCAGACTCTGCTGGTAGATGGCTGACCGACTAAGTACCAACAGTCGGCCTTCCTCCAACAAGTCGACGCCATCTTCTCGCCCCTCCTTGGCGTCCTCCTCGGTGTACATTGTGACTCTTGGGGAGTCGAACTCAATATCTGTCGGGATGACGGCTTCGGCACCATAGACGAGGAAGAACGGCATGAAGCCCGTTGACTTGTTCGGAGTTGTGCGCAGGCTCCAGAGGACGGCCGGCAGCTCGTCGAGCCAGCAGCCGGCCGAACGCTCCAGAGGCTCGACCAGTCGGGGCTTGAGGCCGGACAAAATGAGGCCGTTTGCACGCTCCACTTGGCCATTTGACTGTGGGTAGGCAACGGACTCTAAGTCCAGGTGGATGCCCTGTGTTGCACAGAAACGAGCCAAGGAGTAGAATACCTACTAATATCCTAAAGGAACTAGCAAACACTATCAACACGAGGTAAGTAGGGTGAATCTCGGGTTCAAAACACAAGGAGTAGAATACCTACTACTAAGTGGCATCACGGGATGCTTTCGAGAATAAAGGCCAGAATCATCACACTGGGAACACAAATCATGGCTAGCTTACTAGGTGGTACTCTAAGACACCTAGGGTCATAATACTAGCTCCAACATATATACTGAGGCAATGAAGTACCTCAATACAGTAGTTGGTGTGGTTAATCTAGCCAAAGGAACATCAGAACGGTAAGAAGGGATTTGCAAATGCATCAGACTATTTAGAAACCTGGGATGACTCGGACAGCATAACGGCTGTAAATGCTCAAAAGAATTTAGACATGCTACAAAAATGGTGGCATCGCCACTCAGAAGCACAACATCCAGGTTTCGAGATCAACAATTAACATACGGAAGGAGTTGGAACTTAACTGAGGCTTGAAACCAACAGTCCTATAAGTCTACGGATTAGTTACACGTGATCCTGATAGAAAGAAGAGAAGGCCTAGTTCTTAACCCCATAGAGAAGAAGAGGGTGACTCAGATCAGAAGGACATTAGGTAAAGGAGTAAAAAGAGCCTTGCATTCCATCCAACAATCAATTCCCTTATATAACTAAATAATTTCTAGACTCAACTTCGACCAGTTTGGCTTGGTAATCCTACAGGCAGTCAAGCTCTGATACCAAAGCTGCAAGGACCCCGACTCAATGCCACATCGATCTAGCATGTAACACCTCATATCACTTTGCGGCCTCACGCACGGTATCCCCACGGGTGCGCCTTACCTTTGCCCGGTACTGTTTGCGCCTTTTGGCACACGTATATGATAGTGTCTCTAGCATCCATATGATAAGGAGTCCGGGCTGACATGGCTAGTCGTAAACCCAAAGTGGCACAAACTTACAAGGACATGCATCCATGACCCAGCATCGAACGTGTCGGTCATAAGTGAGTAAATCCAGGCTGTAGCACTGGGCTAGCAGGACTCCGGTGAACTGGGCTGTAGCGGGCTAACAGGACTCCGGTATTCATCGCGTGACATTTTGCCGAAGGGACAGACACAGCAACGAAGAAGGACACATGCCTGCCAGCCTAAGTGTTCCGGAGCAGTAGCAAGCTACCATGGCTCAGTGGAAGCACTAGGAGACATTTCCCGGTAAGAGAGGCTACTAAGGATAAACAACTAGATACTCAGATCCCACACATACCAAGCATTTCAATAACATACACACAATATGCTCGATATGTGCAAATACAACATGGCATCACAACATGAGTCTACAACTCAAGTATTTTATTCAATAGGCTCCGAGGAGCGAGATATTACAAACATGGGTCTCACGACCCAACATTCAAAACATACAAGTCAAAGCACATGCGGAAGCTTAACATGTATGGTACAGACAACAACAAATGAAAAAGGCTGAGAAGCCTGACTAACTACCAGATCCTGCCGAGGGCACAAGATCGTAGCTGAGGTAACAAGCTAAACGTTGAAGTCCACGTGGAACTACTAGTGAGACTGAAGTCTCTCTGCAAAAACATAAAATAGGGAAACGTGAGTACAAATGTACCCAGCAAGACTTACATCAGAACTAACTACATATGCATCATTATCAACAAAAGGGGTGGCTATCATGAACTACGACTGCAAGTAACTCTTGAGGTGGCGCACACGAGTCCACATATTCACCATATCAATACACCACTATGGATCCGCTCCCGTCTCCCTATGAGAACGCCATCCATAGCACTCACGCTTATCTTGCGTATTTTAGAGTACCCACTTTCACTTGTCTATGAACTATACAAGCAACCCAGAAGTCCTTTACCACGGACACGGCTATTCGAATAGATCATATTAACCCTAAAGGGGTGTACTTCTTCACACACGCTCTCGCCACTTACCGCCATGTACACGTCATGTATCTCGGAAACCTTCAAGTGGAAGCCTGGCGAGGGTGTCGGCCACGACCTGACTAAGCACACAAGTCACTAGTCCAGGTTTATCGCCTATTCGGGTTCCATCCGCAAGGAGATCCGGCCGGGGTGTCACTCACGCCCCAAACGATGTGTGCAGGGTTCCCAAGCCCACCATCCAGGTGCCACTTGGTACACCGGGCCACTGTGCCTAGTCTGTCCCAAGCACACCTGTACCGGGTGCCACTTGGTAGACTACTAGCACTACCTACAAACACCAGAAACTAGTTGCAACTCCTGGACAAAGATCGAGTCGGTTAATAAGTCGAGAGAGTCAATTAAGGATCCCAATGTGTGGTAGTAGCTGTTCATGGATCACTTACACAGAACTCAGTTCCTAAGGACAGCTTCAATGAGACAACCCACCATGTACTCCTACATGGCCTCTCACCGCTACCTTTACCAAATCGTTTCACACACTTAGTTCTCAATAGTAGGACATGTTCACACACCTCCAATTCATCCCTGATGAATCAGACCTGACACAATTCTAAGCAATAGGAGGCATGACAAACAAGCACGATTGAGTTGGCACATCAGGGCTCAAACCACTCCTACTCATGCTAGTGGGTTTCATCTATTTATTGTGGCAATGACAGGTCATGCAGACGATAAAGGGCTTCAACTACCGTAGCAAGTAACAGTTGTATCGTTGTTGTCTTAATGCAGTAAAATAGAGGAGGAGCGAGAAAGTGGGATTGTATCAGAATGAACAAGGGGGTTTTGCTTGCCTGGCACTTCTGAAGATAGTATAGTTCTTCATTGGTGTCATCAAACTCATTGTCGAACGTCGTCTACTGAGAGGGTTCAATCACCAGAAAATGATAGGGAACACAATCAATGCAATGCACAATATGATGCATGATCATGACATGGAAAAATGAGTGTGTTTGGCTAATGCAACTTAGAACAGATTAAATGAAGTTGGTTTGAACCAAGGGTTCAAATTCAAACTCCATATGTGCTCATTTAAATGCCAATTATGTAAATTGCCATATACAGCAACCTTAGGTTGTTCAAACATGCATGAAAATGGTACATATGGATAGATTGGATGTTTCTGATAATTTTTCATATATACATTATTTCATTTGGAGTTACGGTTGAATTTCTATGATTTTTAGAAGTTTATACTATTTTCTGGAATTCCCTAAAAACAATAAATCTAGAAAATGATTTACTGCGTCAGCCTGACGTCAGTGTGGTGTCAGTAGGTCAACGAAGCCGGGTCCAGGTCAAACCTGACGTGTGGGGTCCACATGTCAGTGATAAACTAACTAATCTAAATTAATTAGTGCTAAACTACTACTAACTAAAAATATGAGTGGAGTAATTAAACTTAATTAAAAACTAATCTAGGATTAGCTGGGGCCTGGGCGCACTCGTCACTGACTCAGGGGGAGTTAAACTAGGGTCAAACCTGGGGCTCGTCGCCGGCAGGTCCAGGGACAGCGGAGAGGTGCGGGTTTCCTCCTCCAGCGACCAAATCGACGGTGGAGAGTGGCTACGTGGAGCTGGAGCTCGCGCGCATCGAGTGGTGCCTGTGGGAAGTGCTGGGGTGGCCGCAAACATCGCCGGCGATGACCTTGGCGGTCGCCGGAGTTTGGACGAGGTTGGCTCCGATGCTAGGGGTGCACGGCGAGGCGCGTGGGGAGTGCTACGGGCTCGTGCAAGTGCGGCGGAGACAATGACGTGCTCGTAATCGATCTAACGTGGCTGTGGCCACGACGGCGACGTGCGGTGGCGGCGGCGGGTGCGGCTAAGGTCGGTGCGGTTGCTGTGGTGCTCGAGAGCGAGAACGGTAAGGGGGAGGAGGAAGAGGAGGTCACGGGGAGTCGGTTGAAGCAGATGGCGAGCTCGGGGAGGGGCCGGAGCAAGCGGGGCGGCGATGGCGATCTCAGCGGACTGAGGTTGAAGAAGACGGCGGGGACGGTGATTTGGGGTTTCTGGCGTCGCTTGGATCAGTGCAGAAGGTCTAGGGCGACGAGGCGGAGCTCTTGAGCCGGTCAGGGAAGTGAGGGGGAGGCGTTGGCCGCAGTGGTGCACGTCGGCGGCGGCGGGCGCATTCGGGTGTTGCGAGGGAGAGAGCTAGAGGAGGGGAGGAGCACGGGAGAGGGTGAGAGAGGTCCAGGGGTGGCGTGGCGCTGCGAGAGGCGTCCAGGGGGAGGAGGAGGTAGCCAGGCAGGGAGGAGGTGGCAGGCGTGTGGCTGCACGCGCCCCTGCCTACTAGCGCGAGGAGGAAGGCGACAGAGGGGCTGCGGTGGTGTGCTGGGCCGGCTTTGGTGGGCCGCACAAGTAGGTGGCCAGGTAAGTGGCCCAGGTAAGCGTTCTCTCTCTCTCTTCTAAATAGTTTCTGTTTTCTATTTTCTGTAATTGTGTTTGGGTTTAATAAAAATGCCAGGGCATTTCCAAAAATCATGAAACTGCTCAATGTCACTGTTTGGAATAGTTCCAGCAACAAACATTTCAGTTTGTGATTATTTGAGCATTTAAAATATTATTTAGCAATTAAATGCCCAAATGCAAATACCATATGATTTAATTCAAAAATCCAGAATGGCCTAGAAAAATGTGCACCATTTTTGGGAGAGGTTCTATACTAATCCAAAAATGATGAACTTTTCTGAAGGACATTTTGGGTTCATTGAGAATATTTTTATTGGAACCTAGTTGATTTGATCTGCTGCTAGGGTTTGAGCAATCCCCAATTCAACTTTCAAATAAATTAGACATGATGCAACAACCAAGCTAGTCCAAGTGCATAGCAAGGCTAAGGATGTGACAACTCACCCCCGCTAAACAAGAATCTCGTCCCGAGATTCAGGCGTAGGGTAAGATGAAGGGGGAACGCAACTAACGCAATCTTCATGAGCCAGGTTGCACTTCAAATGAACATTGATTCAATCACCATCTTTGTCTTGTCGTCTTACTCTGAGAACCCCAACTGACATGACAACAAGGGGAAAAGGAAACTCTAGAAGGATCGATCTTCTCGAAGATTGAACGACTCAAGATCAACTCACGGAATGAGACATAGCAACATCTCCTGAGCTGAGACACGAGGCACACATCTAAAGGAATGGGGTGGAACAGATGACGACGGTTCACTAGGTAGACAACAATTCCACGCTTAATTAGATGGTGAGGGGGGGTTCAAAGTAGCGAGGAGTTATGTTGCCCATGATACCATAAGGAGACATCTTAGAGGAGGTGACTCGTGGAATCATCCCTTAAGTGGCAAAATGAATTACCTTTGATTCAAAGATCATTGAAACTCTTTATACCAGCCTAAGGCAATTCTCGAGCGATCGTTTGGAGGGGTTCGGTAGAATGGCATACCCGGATTAGAATGGATGATGTGGATAACCTTGTTAAAAAGAACACAAGGGATGATTTTAGTAACTGGGGAGAAGCTCAACAGTAGAGAGTGAGTCCACTGTTTGAAAAGTTTTATTATAACCGAAGAAACTAGGAGCAATCCCAGTTAGTGCCGATGATAACACCTAGTGCTTTTGCAAGCTCTCAAGAACTTGAGCATCTCCATATTCATCAAGGTTTTACCAATATCCGTGTCAAGGATCCTGGCAACACAACATACTACCATGATGAATAGTGATGGATAATGCAGATGCAAAGGAAGATAACACCTTCTCGGATTTCACCTTAGTGAGGCCAAGGGACGAAATCCGAATGATCGACCGAGAGGCATTTAGCACTCCGCTTTTAATGTTGTCCTTGATGTGCTAGTGCAACCCATTTATTAAAATGGTTTGATGCGTAGAACATCAAGTAAAGGTCGGACTTCGGGAGCACAAGAATCCATAAGGAATAACTACGGAAGTAGTATCCTACGAAATCCTTATGGGGAGGTGGCCAACTTCCTCAATCAAGATACTACAGTAATTGGTCTTCCGGCTGGACGTGTTAGCCACAACATCCTCTTTCCCAGTTACAGAGAGACCAATATTATAGTTCTTGGAAAATGCTCCAACCACCATATCTGCCTGAGATTCAGATCTAGTTGGTGTCAGAACAATCCATACTCATCGAGTCTAGAAAGAAAAATGAAAGTTTGCAACACAAATCGACGAGATGACATTGCGAGATTCTCGGGGAATGAACTACGGTAGTAAGCTCCAAAACATGAGCTGGTTCTGCTAAAAGCATGTGAACACGCTGTCCCAGACAAGCATGACCACGCAGCAGTCTTATAATAAAACACTACCGTGTTCTGGCCGGGAACCATCATCAATGATATCGGAGTCTCCACACGTGGAGGTCCAAAGATTTCACCTTAGAACAGACTCCTTTATCTTGAACAAGTCAATCAGTGGCTTGGTGTGCTACACATATAGAATGGAGGTAGCGAGCCTATCAAACCATAGCATACTTTGCACATGCATGACTGACCTGGGATGATTCCAGGGAAAACAAAACAATCTGTCTCGAACTCACGGCGGCAACTTGCACCAAATGCACATGAATTCGAGGAAGTCACTTCTTCCATCCAAGCATAAGCTTCATGAACGGAACACGAAGGCATTGCTTACAAAATTTTCGACACTAGGTTGATGTTCAACATGAATCATGGGGGAGACAAAATGCTACTGATGGACTCAACAGCATCTCATCGGAATTTCCATATCACTAGACTTCCACCATCATGTGAACACGGGGATAGCATTGGTCAGACCAAAAAAATATAATGATCTATGCTCGAGGGATCAACCACGAGTAAGACAACATTATGAACATCGTTGGTTCTGATTTGATTTGACGATAGCCCATACTCAAATCAAAGATGGGGTAAGACAATAGGTCCAACAATTGATCACAAGGACCAATTGATGAAGATATCATCTTTCTTCAACACACACACACACAGAAAGATATCCCTTAACATGAACTAAGTCAGACAAGCTTTTATCTTCCAACTCTCCAAGTTGTTGTTTAGCTTGACCAACTAGCTCAGGGGTATCCCACACAGATTCTTGGAGAAGGGGTGGTTTACAAGAAACCATCTTGATCACGAACTCAACATAGCGGTCAGGTGACAACCTGGTAATACTTCCGAGAAAATATTCGGAAAGTCACAAACCACCGATATGTTACTAAGCTTGAGAACAACCTTGCTTTTCAAGGCAAGACGATATGATCACAAGAGCGAGGGACTGGCACAATCCTAACTCATCGATCGAGGAGTGCACCGGAAATAAGGACTAGGTAGCACAATCTATCTTAGAATGATGATTCAATAATCAGCACGCTAAGAATGAGATTATTCTCCTTTAGCTACCAAGAAACAAGGTTGCTAGGAGTATTGATATCACACATCACAGTTCACCTGTCGGCATCCCGGTTACAATAACACGGGGACCGAGGAATGAATAATGATGGAGAGAAGTATCACTACATCAAGAATTCATAAGAGAAGGTGCAATTCTCATGACATTCCAGACATAAGACGATAATACTTTAGGGTAGAACAAAAACAAAGCTGGGTTGGCATTTTGATCTGCGGAGCACAACTATTTTGACCCAATCCTGGATATGGATGAGGTACTGGAGTTTGTTTCTCCTAGTCATCCTGAATAGAATGGCTTGACGGACCACAAGAATAATAAGCATCGATAACACGAATGCACAATTACTGCTGACTATCAATTGATAGATGAAGATCAGAATACGAATGAAGAGGGACAACTCAAAGGAACATATATCTTTCTGAGTTGTGGATGCATAGATTAGTATGTCGAGCAAAGCTCAACATTTTTTCTGTATAACCCATGCATAAGGTAGAACTGGTAGATTCACAATATAGAATGGAGAACTCATCAAGAGCACTCTGGTTGTGATCTTTTGGTTCAAAAGAACTCCTGCCAAGAATGGTTCATGGTATTTGGAAGAACGATATACCACGGACCTCGAGGACTATCGCAAAGGTTACTAATATCCTAAAGGAACTAGCAAACACTATCAACACGAGGTAAGTAGGGTGAATCTCGGGTTCAAAACCCAAGGAGTAGAATACCTAGTACTAAGTGGCATCACGGGATGCTTTCGAGAATAAAGGCCAGAATCATCACACTGGGAAGACAAATCATGGATAGCTTACTAGGTGGTACTCTAAGACACCTAGGGTCATAATACTAGCTCCAACATATATACCGAGGCAATGAAGTACCTCAACACACTAGTTGGTGTGGTTAATCTGGCCAAAGGAACATCGGAACGGTAAGAAGGGATTTGCAAATGCATAAGACTATTTAGAAACCTGGGATGACTCGGACAGCATAACGGCTGTAAATGCTCAAAAGAATTTAGACATGCTACAAAATGGTGGCATCGCCACTCAGAAGCACAATATCAAGGTTTCGAGATCAACAATTAACATACGGAAATAGTAGGAACTTAACTGAGGCTTGAAACCAACAATCCTATAAGTCTACGGATTAGTAACACGTGATCCTGATAGAAAGAAGAGAAGGCCTAGTTCTTAACCCAGTAGAGAAGAAGAGGGTGACTCAGATCAGAAGGACATAAGGTAAAGGAGTAAAAAGAGCCTTACGTTCCATCCCACAATCAATTCCCTTATATAACTAAAGAATTTCTAGACTCAACTTCGACCAGTTTGGCCTGGTAATCCTACAGGCCGTCAAGCTCTGATACCAAAGCTGTCAGGACCCCGACTCAATGCCACATCGATCTAGCATGTAACACCTCATATCACTTTGCGGCCTCATGCACGGTATCCCCACGGGTGCGCCTTACATTTGCCCGGGACTGTTTGCGCCTTTTGGCACACGTATATGATAGTGTCGCTAGCATCCATATGATAAGGAGCCCGGGCTGACATGGCTAGTCATAAACCCAAAGTGGCTCAAACTTACAAGGACAGGCATCCATAACCCAGCATCGAACGTGTCGGTCATCAGCGAGTGAATCCAGGCTGTAGTACTGGGCTAGCAGGACTCCGGTGAACCGGACTGTAGCGGGCTAACAGGACTCCGGTATTCATCGCGTGACATTTCCCCAAAGGGACAGACACAGGAACGAAGAAGGACACATGCCGGCCAGCCTAAGTATTCCGGAGCAGTAGCAAGCTACTATGGCTTAGTGGAAGCACTAGGAGACATTTCCCGGTAAGAGAGGCTACTAAGAATAAACAACTAGATAGTCAGATCCCACACATACCAAGCATTTCAATAACATACACACAATATGCTCGATATGTGCAAATACAGCATGGCATCACAACATGACTCTACAACTCAAGTATTTTGTGCAATAGGCTCCGAGGAGCAAGATATTACAAACATGGGTCTCACGACCCAACATTCAAAACATACAAGTCAAAGCACATGAGGAAGCTTAACATGTCTGAGTACAGATAACTATAAATGAAAAAGGCTGAGAAGCCTACCTAACTACCAGATCCTGCCGAGGGCACAAGATCGTAGCTGAGGTAACAAGCTAGACGTCGAACTCCACACGGAACTACTAGTGAGACTGAAGTCTCTGCAAAAACATAAAATCGGCAAACGTGAGTACAAATGTACCCAGCAAGACTTACATCAGAATTAACTACATATGCATCATTATCAACAAAGGGGGTGGTGGAGTTTAACTGCAGCAAGCCAGCTTTGACTCGGTGGCTATCATGAACTACGACTGCAAGTAACTCTTTGGAGGTGGCGCACACGAGTCCACATATTCACCATATCAATACACCACTATGGATCCACTCCAGTCTCCCTACGAGAACGCCATCCATAGCACTCACGCTTATCTTGCGTATTCTAGAGTATCCACTTTCACTTGTCTATGAACTGTACAGGCAACGCAGAAGTCCTTTACCGCGGACACGGCTATTCGAATAGATCATATTAACCCTGCAGGGGTGTACTTCTTCACACACGCTCTCGCCACTTACCGCCATGTACACGTCATGTATCTCGGCAACCTTCAAGCGGAAGCCTGGCGAGGGTGTCGGCCACGACCTAACTAAGCACACAAGTCTCTAGTCCAGGTTTATCACCTATTCGGGTTCCATCCGCAAGGAGATCCGGCCGGGGTGTCGCTCACGGCCCCAAACGATGTGTGCAGGGTTCCCAAGCCCACCATCTTGGTGCCACTTGGTACACCGGGCCACCGTGCCTAGTCTGTCCCAAGCCCACCTGTACCGGGTGCCACTTGGTAGACTACTAGCACTACCTACGAACACCAGAAACTAGTTGCAACTCCTGGACATAGATCAAGTAGGTTAATAAGTCGAGAGAGTCAATTAAGGATCCCAATGTGTGGTAGTAGCTGTTCATGGATCACAAACACAGAACTCAGTTCCTAAGGACGGCTTCAATGAGACAACCCACAATGTACTCCTACATGGCCTCTCACCGCTACCTTTACCAAATCGTATTCACACACTTAGCTCTCAACAGTAGGACATGTTCACACACCTCCAATTCATCCCTGATGAATCAGACCTGACACAACTCTAAGCAATAGCAGGCATGACAAACAAGCATGAATGAGTAGGCACATCAGGGCTCAAACAACTCCTACTCATGCTAGTGGGTTTCATCTATTTACTGTGGCAATGACAGGTCATGCAGAGGATAAAGGGGTTCAACTACCGCAGCAAGTAACAGTTGTATCGTTGTTGTCCTAATGCAGTAAAATAGAGCAGGAGCGAGAAAGTGGGATTGTATCGGAATGAACAAGGGGGTTTTGCTTGCCTGGCACTTCTGATGATAGTATAGTTCTTCATCGGTGTCATCGAACTCATCGTCGAACGTCGTCTACTGAGAGGGGACAATCACCGGCAAACGAGAGGGAACACAATCAATGCAATGCACAATATGATGCATGATCATGACATGGCAAAATGAGTGTGTTTGGCTAATGCAGCTTAGAACAGATTAAATGAAGTTGGTTTGAACCAAGGGTTCAAATTCAAACTCCATATGTGCCTATTTAAATGCCAATTATGCAAATTCCCACATACAACAAACTTAGGTTGTTCAAACATGCATGAAAGTGAAACATATGGATAGATTGGATGTTTCTGATAATTTTTCATATATAAATTATTTCATTTGGAGTTACGGTTGAATTTCTATGATTTTTAGAAGTTTATACTATTTTTTGGAATTTCCTAAAAAGAATAAATCCAGAAAATGATTAACTGCGTCAGCCCGACGTCAGTGTGGCGTCAGCAGGTCAATGAAGCCGGGTCCAGGTCAAACCTGACGTGTGGGTTCCACACGTCAGTGAACTAACTAATCTAAATTAATTAGTGTTAAACTACTACTAACTAAAAATGTCAGTGGAGTAATTAAACTTAATTAAAAACTAATCTAGGATTAGCTGGGGCCTGGGCCCACTCGTCAGGGACTCAGGGGGAGTCAAACTAGGGTTAAACCGGGTCAAACTCGTCGGAGTTGACCCGGGGCTCGTCGCCGGCAGGGCCAGGGACAGCGGGGAGGTGCGGGTTTTCTCCTCCAGCGACCAAATCAACGGTGGAGAGCAGCTACATGGAGCAGGAGCTCGCGCGCGTCGAGTGGTGCCGGTGGGAGGTGCTGGGGTGGCCGGAAACGTCGCCGACGATGATCTTAGCGGTCGCCGGAGTTCACACGAGGTCGGCTCCGATGCTAGGGGTGCACGGCGAGGCGCGTGGGGAGTGCTACGGGCTCGTGCGAGTGCGGCGGAGACGATGACATGCTCGGAATCGATCTAACGTGGTTGTGGCCACGACGACGACGTGCGGTGGCGGCGGCGGGTCCGGCCGAGATCGGTGCGGTTGCTGTGGTGCTCGAGAGCGAGAACAGAAGGGGGAGGAGGAAGAGAAGGTCACGGGGAGTCGGTTGAAGCAGACGGCGAGCTCGGGGAGGGGCATGAGTAAGCGGGGCGGCGATGGCGATCTCGGCGGACCGAGGTTGAAGAAGACGGCGGGGACGGCGATTCGGGGCTTCTGGCGTCGCTTGGATCGGTGCAGAAGGTCTAGGGAGACGAGGCGGAGCTCTTGAGCCAGTCAGGGAAGCGAGGGGGAGGCGGTGGCCGCGGTGGTGCACGTCGGCGGTGGCGGGCGCGTTCGGGTGGTGCGAGGGAGAGAGCCAGTGGAGGGGAGGAGCACGGGAGAGAGTGAGAGAGGTCCAGGGGGTGGCGAGGAGGAAGGCGACAGAGGGGCTGCGGTGGTGGGCTGGGCTAGCTTTGGTGGGCTGGACAGGTAGGTGGCCAGGTAAGTGCCCAGGTAAGCGTTCTCTCTCTCTCTTCTAAATTGTTTCTGTTTTCTATTTTCTGTAATTGTGTTTGGCTTTAATAAAAATGCCAGGGCATTTCCAAAAATCATGAAACTGCTCAATGTCACTGTTTGGAATATTTCCAACAACAAACATTTCAGTTTGTGATTATTTGAGTATTTAAAATATTATTTAGCAATTAAATGCCCAAATGCAAATACCATATGATTTAATTCAAAAATCCAGAATGGCCTAGAAAAATGTGCACCATTTTTGGGAGAGGTTCTAGACTAATCCAAAAATGATGAAATTTTCTGAAGGGCATTTTTGGTTCATTGAGAATATTTTTATAGGAACCTAGTTGATTTGATCTGATTCTAAGGTTTGAGCAATCCCCAATTCAACTTTCAAATAAATTAGACATGATGCAACAACCAAGCTAGTCCAACTGCATAGCAAGGCTAGGGATGTGACAGTGCCGTTGTCGGTGATGATGCTGTGTGGGATGCCGTATCGCGTGGTGATGTCGGCGACGAAGGTCATGGCAGTCGGCCCATTCAGCTTCTTGATTGGTTTTGCCGCTATCCACTTGGTGAACTTGTCCACGGCGACAAGAAAGTGAGTCATGCCACCGAGGGCCGTCTTGAATGGCCCTACCATATCCAGACCCCAAACAGCAAAGGGCCAGGCTATGGGAATGGTCTTGAATGCATAAGCCGGTAGGTGTGGCTTGGAGAGGAACCTCTGACACCCTTGATACTTCTGAACTAGCTCTTTGGCCTCTTCCAGGGCAGTCGGCTAGAAGAACCCGTGGAGGAAAGCCTTGGCCACAAGTGATCTTGAAGCCGCATGGTGACCGCACTCGCCCTTGTGGATATCCCTGAGTATTGCTTGGCCTTGGTCCGACTCCACGCAACGCTGATAAACCCCTGTGACGCTTCGTCGCACCAGCTCTCTGTTGACTATGGTGTAAGCTGCAGCTCACCTCTGCACTTGTCGGACTGGGATTTCATCGGTTGGCAGCTCTTTATCACCAAGAACTTGAGGATCGGCTGAGCCCATGAGGGCGTCGCAATATCTTCGACTGTGACTACTGCAAATTGTATGAGGACGGTTGGGCCGAGAGGCGGCGGGTTGGCAGCTGCTTCCGCCTGCTGTGATGAAGAAGTCCCCAGGCCGTCTGCCGAAGTCCCCGGGCCGGGCGCGGCTATAGCAGTCCTTGGGCTGCCT
>NC_041393.1:425727077-425806452 GCF_002162155.2 Triticum dicoccoides | reverse complement strand
TGGAGTCTGAATCAGGAGACGGCTTGACAGACGGCTTCAGAAGGCGGCGTAGGGCGACGCCGGCTGGTATTGCTTGTCGCGTGGAGCCAATTCGTGTTAAGGCATCTGCTTGCTCATTGTCATTTCTTGGCACGTGAAGGAACTCGCACCCGTCGAAGTATCCGCTGAGTTGCTGTACGAGGAAGCGGTAGCTTGCCATGTTTGCATCCTTGGCGTCCGAGTCGCCTGACGACTGTTGGACCACCAAGTCGGAGTCACCATAACACAGGATCCGGCGAATGCCGAGTTCCTTGGCAAGCTGGAGCCCATGTATGAGTGCCTCATATTCTGCTACGTTGTTGGAAGCGGCGAAGTGGACTTGCAACACGTATTTTAGCTTGTCGCCCTTGGGAGAGGTGAGGACGACGTCGGCTCCCAGACCAGTGCGCATTTTTGAACCATCAAAATGCATCCGCCAATGAGTGGAGTCTGGTGCAGGCGGAAAATATTGGGTCTCGGCCCAATCGACGAGGAAGTCGGCCAACACTTGTGATTTGATGGCGGTGCGAGGCTGGCAGTAGATGGTATAAGGGGCCAGATCAATAGCCCACTTGGCCACTCGGCCAGAAGCGTCCTGGCTTCCAATGATCTTAGCAAGCGGGGCTGTGCAGACAACGGTTATTGGGTGCTCTTGAAAGTAAGGCTTCAGCTTCTTGGCGGCAAAATGCACGCCCTAACGCATCTTCTGGTAATGGGGGTAGTTTTGCCTGGAGGCGGACAATACTTCGCTCAAGTAATACACCGGTCTCTGGACCGGCAATGCTTTGTCCTTCTCCTTGCGCTCTACTACCATGACTATGCTGACAACCCGACTGGTGGCTGCAATGTAGAGGAGCATGGGCTCCTTATCAGTCGGAGCCGCCAGGATAGGCGGGGTTGCCAACATCTTCTTGAGTTGGAGAAATGCTTCGTCCGCCTTGTCGTTCCACTCGAAAAAAGTGATCTTCTTCATGAGTTGGTACAGGGGAAGGGCTTTCTCGCCCAGCCGACTGATGAAACGGCTGACTGACGCCAAGCAGCCGGTGAATTTCTGCACGTCCAGCAGTCGGGTGGGCACTTTCATCATCTCAATTGCCTTGATCTTCACAGGATTGCACTCTATGCCGCGCTCTGAGACTAGGAAACCGAGAAGCTGGCCGGCTGGCACTCCAAAGACACATTTCTCCGGGTTGAGCTTGATCTGGAATCGGCGCAAATTCTCAAAGGTCTCCTTGAGGTCCTCCAGCAACGTGCCATGCTTCTCCGTCTTCACCACCACATCATCCACATATACATGGGCATTTCTGCCGAGTTGCTTGAGGAGGCACTTTTGCATGCAACGCTAAAACGTGGCGCCGACGTTTCTCAAGCCGAACATCATGGCCAAGTAGCAGAAGGCTCCAAACGGCGTGATGAAGGCGGTCTTCAGCCTGTCGGCCGGGTTCAGCTTTATCTGGTGGTAACCTGAGTATGCATCCAAGAAACTCAACAGCTCGCATCCGGTTGTGGAGTCTAACACTTGATCAATCCTTGGCAAAGCAAAGGTATCTGTGGGGCAGGCTTTGTTGAGGCTGGTGTAGTCAATGCACATGCGCCACTGCTTGTTCTTCTTCAAAACTAGGACTGGGTTGGCCAGCCACTTTGGAAAGAATACTTCCATGATGAATCCGGCTGCTAGAAGCCGGGCTATCTCTTCTCCGACAACTCTTCTCTTCTCTTCTGACAGGCAGCGCAAGGGCTGCCTGACCGGCTTGACGTCAGGTCGGACATGTAGCTTGTGCCGGCGAAATCCGTCGGAACACCCGGCATGTCTTTGGGAGACCATGCGAAGATGTCCCGATTCTCACGGAGGAAATCAATGAGCTCACTTTCCTATTTGCTGTCTAGGCCCGTGCCTACGACAGCGTGCTGCTCTGGGTGCTCCGGGTCCAAGGGTATTTTCTTTGTTTCCTTGGCCGGCTTGAACGAGCCCTCAACCTCCGACTCCTGGGGGGTGGGTGACATTTCCGGCTTCTTGCCGCCAACGCCACCGCCCGATCAAGGAGCCGCTTCTCGGCTGCAATCACGAGGGACTCAGCCAGCCGGCTGCTATCTGCGGCGCAAGCGATCGACTTCTTGTAGTCTCCGACCACTGTCAGGATCCCCTTGGTACTCGGCATCTTCATCTTGAGGTAGGCGTAGTGGAGGACTGCCATGAACTTGGCCAGAGCAGGACGGCCAAGCAGCGCATGGTAGGGGCTCTCAAGGTCCACCACTTCAAACCAAACTGGCTCTCGGCGGAAGTGATTCTTCTCTCCGAAGAGGACATCAATCTGGGTCTTGCTGATTGGTGAGCAGGAAAGGCCAGGGACTATGCCATGGAATACAGTCCGACTGGGGACGAGCTGCTTCTGCTTGATACCCAACTTCTCCATTGTGTCACGGTACAGGATATTGATGATGTTGCCGCCATCTATCAGGATTCTGGAGAAACTGGCGGCCCGCCTCTCCGTTGCAAGGGTTGCTTCTAGGACCAGGGCATACGAGGGGAAGGCATCACTTCCGGGTGGTCGGCCTTGCTCCAACTGATAGGCTTCTCGGACCAATGCATGAACTCTGGAGTGTTGGAGGCCACTGCCTGCACTTCTTCTTGTTGTTGCCGTCTGCTACGTCTGTTGTCGGCCACGCTGGTGAACACAACATAGGATCCGTGTTCCTTCGGGTACTCGTCTTGTATGGCGCCGGCTGGTGTGGCCGCCGGCTGCTGGGGCTGAGGAGGCGGCGGTCCGGCAGGCGGAGGAGGTAGGAGTCCATCTCCCTTGGCGATTCTGGTGAGCCAGTGACACTTCCGAGTGGTGTGGTTGGAGGGCTTCATGCCACTATGGAACTTGCAGGGTGCATCCAAGGTTTGCTCGTAAGAGAAGGCAGGCAACCAATTGGACTTGCCGCCCTTCTGCCATTCGGGAGCCCGCTGCCCTTCTGGCTGCTGATCCTCAACCGTTGACACCTGCCGGATGGTGGAAGCCGGCTGGGTGGCCTTTCGCTTGTCGTCGCCTGGCTGCTGTCGCCGACTGGTGTCACCAGCCGGAGTCCGAGGTGCCTGAGGTGCCACCTTGCCGGATGCATCAACCAGAATTTCTGCCTTCATGGAGGAGTCGGCCGTGGCGTGCTTGTCGGCGATGACCAGCAGCTCATCGAGGGTCTCGGGCTCGTCACGAAGGAGTCGATGCTTGAGGAGGGTGGCCTCTCGGCACCCGGCAGTGAAGTACTCGATCGCCTGCACCTCGTGCATGCCTTCGCAGGAATTGCGCAGCTCGGTCCAGCGCATAAGGTAGTCGCGAGTTGACTCCGTGGGCCCTTGGATGCACAAGGAGAGCTGCCATGGCTTGGGAGCCCGCTTGTAGGTACTGGTGAAGTTGTGGATGAAGACCTCAGTGAAATCAACCCAGCTGTTGATGCTGCAGGACTTCTGGCTGTTGAGCCACGTCCGGGCAGTGCCTTGAAGCTTGAGCGGGACGTATTTCACGACAACGTGCTTGTTGCCGTTTGCTATACTGACGGCCGTGGAGTAGTCGACCAGCCAGTCCTCCGGCTTCACGGAGCCGGTGTACTTGGGCGTATCTCGCGGGATGGTGAACCCCTTGGGGAAGGGTTCATCTCGGATTCGGGGGCCGAATCACAACGGGCCCAGCGCATCTTCTTCTTCAAGTGCCAGGGATCGGTTGAGACGATCGATCCGGTGGCGAGCATCATTCTCTCTAACTCCCTCTCGACGGCCGAGGCTGTCGCCGAGTGTCGGATGCGTGACAGGAAGCGGAGTGGGGTACCTCACTCCTCGAGGCAAGGGAGGTGGCAGGTTGCCTCACTGCTCTACTGCACGAGGGTGGCCATCCTTGTCCCGCTCAATGGAGAGGCGCGTCCGACTACGGCTAGCTGCCGGCTCGTTGCCCTTTCCTCCGCGGGCGCCACCAGTCGGCGTCCGGGAGGTCGCCCCATGATCTCGGCATGGGGCGGCTCGTTGTTTCATCCAACTGCGATTTCGGCGCGGCAGGCGGCCTCGTGCTGCGCGGTAGCCGCGTCTAGGAGCTGTTGGACTCGCTCCGTCATGTGGTGGCGCTCGTCGCCATCGTATTTGTTCAGCTCATCCGTTACCACCTGGGCGCCCCGGATGTTCTCCGCAGGCGTGGCGTAGACGGGGCGCTCTGCCCCGAACATGCTGGCGATGGTCGCGCCATGCTGCCGAACTGTGCCGAGGCGGCTAGGACCCCCAGGAGTCGGCGTGCCACCTACGGCCCGGTCCATCTCGCACCGGTAAGCATCCGAAAGCCAGCGCATGCTGGCCAGGCGGCCGACATTCTCGAGAAGCTGGAGGCGGCGTGCCTCTAGCGCCTCAGCATCCGCGCCCTCGGGAATGGGCGTCGTGAGGCCACGCAGAGTGGCGTTGAGGGGATTTTGAGCACGCCCGTCCGAGTGCTCTTCGCTGTTGATGGCGAGTACCTCTGTGACGGTGCTCCCGCCACTGTGCTCGCGAGGAGGCGGCTTGTCGTAGACCACCACGTTGGTGGGGAACGCGTCGAGCGACGCCGTGTCGAAGTTGATGATCATCGGATCGGTTGAGCCGACGGACTCCTGGTCCACAGCAGGCTCGCTGGTGACGTGGAGCTGGCGAGGAGGCTGACGAGGCGGCTCTCAGGGCAGCTAGTGCCCGCATCGGAGGCCGGCTCATCGGAGAGGTTGATCTCGCCAACGAGGTCAGCGTGGCAGCTCGCCGCGCAGGCGATCTCGGCGCCGTGCAGCGCGTCAAGGCTGACGCCGTCGGGCGTGCTGGGCTGGCTTCGCTCGCCAGGAAGGAACAAGGTTCCCGTCCAGAGCAGATCTCCGGGAGACGGTGCACCTCGCCCCATGGTGGGCGCCAAATGTCGGGGGTTGGGTGCGACATATGCCAATGGATGGCTTATCATGGTGGGAGCGAGTAGAACGTCGCCGGTGCCGGGAAGCGGGATAAGGCGTAGACACGAAAGCCGACGTACTTTACCCAGGTTCGGGGCTCTCCTAGGAGATAACACCCCTAGTCCTGCTCTGGGGGTCTCCGCATGATCACTAAGGCACAAGTGATACAATGGTGCTCCTTGAGTTGTGTGCTAGAGGTAGAAGGAGGCAAGGCTAGCTCTCTTTCTGCTCTAGGGGACTGGCTAGTTCTAATGGAGTGGGAACCGTTTGCATGGGTGGCCTGGGGGTTTATATAGGCCTACCACCCAGGGGTACAATGGTAATTTGTCTGGGTGTTGGGCCCGGCAGCCAGTGTCTCCAGCCTCCGGCTTCTCCGCCGACCATTGGGGCCCGCCGCCTGGTGGGCCCTGCCGACTGGTTGGTGGCTGCTTACTGTAGTCGTGTCATTGGTGACAGGCACTCGGTCATCTTAGTGTGGCTACAGTCCCGCCGCCTGGTGGGAGGCCACTGTAGCCATACCTGGTCTTATCGGCTTAATGGCGTGCTTGCCTCAGGGCACAGGGCAGCCGCCTGCTGGAGGCCGGCCCCTCTCGAATCCATCTGGTTGAGCTTTTGCCGTCTTCCTTGGGGTCCCTACCCGATAGGGCCCGCCTCCGGTGGGCCGTACCGACAGGCCGTCATGGGGAACAGGGCTCCGCCTGCCCGGAGCAACGTCAGGGGAGATATGGCACAGTGCCTCGTTGTGCGGAGATCTCTTTTTGTACGGAGCACTGTAGCCATGCCCGTCCTGAGCGTTGGTGGCGACGCGCCTCACTATAGCCATGCTCTGACTTGTACTCTCGATGGGGGCTCGGCACACCATAATCGTGAGGTGGCTGCCTGCCAGTTGCCGCCCTTTCTAGAGGGCGGCCGCCAGGAGCCAGTCACCCGGAGTGCCGTAGACTTGGGTCGGCAGCCCTCTGGCAGCCGGCCACTGAGCCAGCCGGCCCCAAAGGGCGGAGCTTCAGCTTGGGGTCCAGCTTGGCGGAGCTGGCCCAAAGTGTTGATAAATCCAGGGACTCGGGTGAGCCTACCCATGGCCCATTACTCCGACATTGGGTGCATTAGCGCCACTACAAGAAAAAGACACATCTGTGACATTTTGGGTCGAACGAAACTTTTTCTGTCATACTTATGACCCTTCTATGACGATAATTGTGACAAAACCCGGTATCATCATAGATGTGGTGGGCTCCTACTTCTATGACAAAAAATCATGACAGAAAATGGGCTTTTCGTCTTGGGCGGGCCGGAGACGCAGCTGCATGTCATTCCTTGGGCCATCCATGACGAAAAAACCGTGGTAGAAGCAAGGCCGAGGAAAATTTTGGGGAGTTCCTGGTTATGGTGGGCGGTCTGGGGCCGAGCGATGCCCGTTTCTCTTGCACACGTATGCGCGTGTGTGCGAGGCATTGGCTCTAACTAAACCCGAGCGAGGCGTTGGGCTCTAACTGAACCTGAGCGATTGCACTATAGGCTACGCGTTACTGAACCCGAGCGATCGATCGATTGCTGTTAATTGAACCCGATCGAGCGATTCCTTCGCTACTGCTGCAAACTGAAGTTGATTGACGATGCCTGTAGGATGAACAATGAGTGTTGTGGGGGGGGGGGTGGATGAACAGTGAGGGATGGCGTTGCCTCTGGATGAACAGGACTCCGATCAATCGAGCTGGTTGGGGTAGGATGAACAGGACCCCGTGGAGGGCTAGATGAATAGGACGACCCCGTGGAGGGCTGGATGAACAATAGACGGTGGAGGGCTGCCCGTGGAGGGGTGTTTGAACAGTAGCCGGTGGAGAAGTGCACGGTGGAGGCTGGATGAACAGGAGCCCGTGGAGGCTGGAGGAGGTCGACGGTGGAGATGAACAGTATCCCATGGAGTCCCGTTTTCTGGTACGCCACGCCCCTCTCGATGAAAATGACCCCCGTTTCGACCGTAGCGCTACAACACAAGTCCGTTTCGTCCATTTTGCTGTACGCCACACCCCTCCTGATCAACAGGACACCCGTTTCTACCGTAGCGCTCCAACACAAGTCCGTTTGGTCCATTTTGCGGTACGCCACACCCCTCCCGATCAACAGGACCCCCGTTTCGACCGTAGGAGGTCCGTTTCCTCCGTTTTGCGGTACATCACACCCCTCCCGATGAACAGGATCCTGTTTCGAACATGGTTGGTCGAACACAAGGCCGTTTCCTCCGTTCTGCGGTACGACATGCCTCGTTTCCATCGCCTGTTCTGTCCAAGCCCTCCCGATGAACACGACGACACATTCCGTTTCGACCCAGCCGGTTGGCTCCCCATGAACACGACGACGTTGTTTCTTCATTCCGACCCAGCCATGTACACGAGCCTTGTCCGTACGTATGCGCGAGTAGGCGTTCGAGACCCCTCCCGTATGTACGTACGTGGTCATATTTTCTTTCTTGCACCCTGGCCATTGTACGTACGCACGTGCGCGCCTCTACTACGACACGTGCGCGCCTCTACGTCGACCAGTATGTACGTACACGTTCGCGACCAGAATGACAATGCTACGTACGCTTCGACCAGGTGGGTCCCGAGTATCAGGCACTTACTTGCGTGCGAAGATGTAGCTGGTGGGTCCCAGCAGTCAGGGGGGCGATTTTTTTTGCCCGGACGCACTTCCTTGCATGCGAAGGTGTAGCTGGTGGGTCCCAGCAGTCAGGGGGCGAATCGGTGTTTTCCCGGATGCACTTGCTTGCTTGCGAAGATGTAGCTGGTGGGTCCCAACAGTCAGGGGGCGAATCATTTTTTTTTCGGACGCACTTCCTTGCATGTGAAGATGTAGCTGGTGGGTCCCAGCAATCAGTGGGCGAATCACTTTTTTCGTGAAATACGATGGCACATCCTATGGGTCCCCGCTGTCAGGTGGAGGAAAAATTATTTTGCGCGTAATAAGGAGGCACTTCCTTTCAGCTGCCGTGGACCCAGCTGTCAGCCTCTCCACTTACAGTCAACGTCTGATGGAAGTTGTTCCTTGACCACGTTGACCACGCCGCGCCGAGAGCACCATGGCGGTGGACGATGGCGAGGCCTAGGAAGGGGACAACGCGGAGCCGGGGAAGACGCGACAGTGGATGCACACGCGGAGAGGAGTACGAGGGTTCACTAATTCGGCTGCGCTGTGAGGCTGCCGTCGCCGCAGAATAGCAGGGGGTGTGGGTGAGTGGAGGGATGGCCTGGCCAGCGGTGGGAGTAGTAGGGGGCGGTGAGGCCTCCGTGGCAACACAGCCGGCCACGGGAGGCAGGAGCAGGCGGCACGATCGGTGCTGCTTTGTCTGGTTGGAGCAAGAAGACCAGAGGTTGAAGAAGCACAACGGCCATTGGATGGACATCATACGGTCACTGCAGTTAGAATTGTTTATATTGACTAAGTTTACAAAGCCCTTGGTACGTCAACTTAGTAGGCCCACAGGTCAGCTTCCGAAATGATGCGCCCCAGATGTTAGGGGGAGGAATCATTTTTTGGGCGGGTGAATCTAGAATATCCGGGATTGAAGAAGAAGCACGGCATCCGTTGGGTGGACGTCCAACGGCCACTGCTGCTAGAACCGTGTGTTGACTATAAGTTAACAAAGCCTTGCATACGCGTGAACTCTCTTTTCTAGGGGACGTGTCAAATTAGTAAGGCCAGAAGTGTGTGGCAGAGAACTTATAGCCCATTTGAGATTTGTTAGAATGTGCAACCCATTTTTGAATTCTAATGGAATTTACTACAGCCCATTTACAGTTTGTTAAAAGTACAGCGTATTTCAACCAACCGTTCAAAACAGAATTCAATAAAATTTCCCACATTTTGATGGGATACGAAATATTTTTATCCCAAAATTTCTAGTCAGATTAAATACAATTTCAATATAAATTTATATTACGTAAAAATCCAACAAAACATTGCACTCGCAACAATTAATGAAATTAAAATTTTCAATATCCGAAAATAATATTTTATAAAGTAATTACGTGCTTGGTGCATTTTTTATAGTTACTGCCTAGTTTTTATAATTACATCCCATTTATTATTTCTTAAAGCCCATTTTCTTGTTAGGCCTAATGCATTCCTCCTAGGAAAGGTTTGTAGCCCAGCGGGGCAGAGAATAACAACTTGACCTTGCCTTGGTATTCCTAAAAAAATTATAGCTGGGCTAGCCATTTTCAGCTTGAAAAAAATTAATATCTGGGCTGGATATCTGGCCTGGTCTAGACGGGCCACAGCCCGCCCAGTTAATACCTGTAGTGATGTTTTCGTTGTTGTTCAGAGGAGACAAATTAATATCTGGGCTAAACATCAAAAAACTCTACAGTGCTCACACCTCAAAAACACAAATACTACTCGAGCTGATTGGTCCCAGCTGTCGGCCGCTTCTTGTGGAATTCTCTCGTTTATTGACTACTCCCTCCTTTCCGGTTTATAGTGCTCAATTCAAAAATCTCACCAATCAAGGTAGATGGTGAGTGGTGGAATACTTTTTGTTGTTCTGCAAAAGCACCTAATTAATGCTCTTGTTATCCTCAAAAAATTATGTTTATCAATGCATTAATTGCAATGCATGCATGCATAAAGTACATGCATTGGTCAATTTTCTCTTAATACTTGCATGCAATGATTTAATGCACCTTGGAATCCGAACATGTGATGGAAAACAACCAAACTGAGCCTTATAAAATGGAAAAACTAAAATTTTGAGATAAGCCCTATAAATCGGAAAGGAGGGAGTACATAGGTTGACAATGGTGTGGGACCGTGATGTCAGGAAACCAGGAGGAAGCAAAATAAATTATAGTTATATATATATATATATATATATATATATATATATATATATATATAATAAGGAGGCACTTGCGTACGTGAGGCTATGGCCCTGGTGGGTCCCCTTTGTCATCCTCTCCAAGTAAAGTCATCAACTCCCCCGTGCACGCTTTCTGCCCGAAACAGTCAGCGCCCCCGCCCCGCTTCCCGGTGCAGGCGATTGCTCCGCCTTCAAACGACACAAGTGCCGTCCGTCCGTCCATCTGCCGCCCACATTAATGATACGCGGTTGCCGAGGCGGCTACTACGGCGCCACACGTCCGTCCCTCTGCCGCCCACCATTGCTATATAAACTGCTCCGCCGGCCCTAGCCGTAGTCATCCGCATCCATTCCCTTTCTTCTGTCCACACCACTACTGCCCACCATGGCTTCCTCGCGCTCCAGCACTCTTCGGAACGGGCGAACGATGGACCACAAGGGGATGGCAGCCATTGCTGCCGACTGGCTGGTCGGCAGGTAGCCGGAGGACGATGACGTCCCAATGGAGAACATGGTAGTCGATGATCCGGTGCCAACCCCCTCCTCCGCGGCATCGCCGGTGCATTGCACCATGATCATCGGCGAGGCCGTGCCCAATATATGGACACGGTAAGGCAGATGCGTGAGGGGCAGTTCCGGGAGGCGCAGGCCGACGCCGCCTACAACCACCATCTCCTCCAAGAGCACCTGTAGGCGGAGGAGAAGATCGCCATGGAGCGGGCAGAGTAGGAGGCGCTGCTCGACTCGTACCACTCCGCCCGCGAGGGCCGCCTTGAGCGCTGGCGGTACGGCACGCGTGTGGCGGAGGCTGCAACCGCCTACAAAGAGGGCGATGAAGCGGGCGAGGCGCTATTTGGCAATACCGAGGACGAGGCACAAGACAATGCCAGCTCCGATGAGTGCCCGCTCCGCTGGCGTCGACGAGGCCCTGCTCCGCCGAGGCCCCGCGACGCCAACAACAAGGCAAAGGACACCGCCGGCTCCGCCAAGGCCCCGCCCTGCCAAGAACGAGGCCGAGGACAACACCGGCTCAGCCGAGGCCCCACCCTGCCGGCAACGAGGGGTAGGATTTCAACCGCTCCGCCGAGGCATCGCCCGCCGGCAATGAGATAGAGGACATCGCCGGCTCCGCCGAGGTCCCGCCCCGTTGCCAACGAGGCCGCGCCACACAGAAAACAAGGAAGAGTAGAACACGGTAGGTCGCCGCTGCTCGGTCCAAGTAAGGCCACCGCTGTTACACTCTGGTCGAAGCCAAGCTAGGCGGGTTGACCATTGTCGGCCAGTTAGCTTCTTGGCGGCGACGTGGAGTTGGAGAGCTGTGCTGGAGAAGAACGCTACTTCTACTTAACTACTGGTGCAGTTGGCTGACTGACACATGGGCCCAACAGGCCACATGTCAGTTATGCACCTGCACCTGCAGTTAAGTCACTGAAGCTTCTGTTCGGCTCAGCGGGACACAGGTGCGTAGCTTCCGTTAATTAATTATACCTCCAGCGAACCCCTTTTTAGTTGAAGAATGTATGAAATGTAATGAAATCCGGCATGTTTATATGAAATCCGACCATGTATGAATGAATTTATTTCGATTAGTTCGAATTCCTGTATCACTGGCATTGGATGAACATGCAAAACAATACGTACTAGCATTATTCCCAGGGTGATCACCTCGTTTGCAGCAGTTTCACTTGTACTCCCTCCGATCCTTTCTAGTCTGCATACAAGTTTTGTCTACAGTCAAAGTATCTCTACTTTGACCAATCTTAAATAAAAAAGTATGCACTTTCACAATGTGCGAAGTAAAAAGGAACAGAAGGAGTACAAAGAGGTTGAGTAGCTTTTTAGCATTTCTGTACATTGCAATCAAACACACAGGGCTGGTGTCGGTGTCAAAACCGGCGGATCTCAGGGGGTCCCGAACTGTGCATCTAGGCGGATGGTAACAGGAGACAAGGGACACGATGTTTTTACCCAGGTTCGGGCCCTCTTGATGGAGGTAAAACCCTACTCCTGCTTGATTGATATTGATGATATGGGTAGTACAAGAGTGGATCTACCACGAGATCAAGGAGGCTAAACCCTAGAAGCTAGCCTATGGTATGATTGTTGTTTGTCCTATGGACTAAAACCCTCCGGTTTATATAGACAAGGGCTAGGGTTACACAGAGTCGGTTACAATGGTCGGAGATCTACATATCCGTATTGCCAAGCTTGCCTTCCACGCCAAGGAAAGTCCCATTCGGACACGGGACGAAGTCTTCAATCTTGTATCTTCATAGTCTTGGAGTCCGGCCGATGATGATAGTCCGGCTATCGGACACCCCCTAGTCCAGGACTCTCTCAGTAGCCCCCGAACCAGGCTTTAATGACGACGATTCCGGCGCGTACGTTGTCTTCGGCGTTGCAAGGCGGGTTCTCCTCCAAATTCCATGTGTTTGCCGAATAGTGTCCGGCTTCCTTATAAATGTTGCGCTCCTTGGCTTCCACACCCAATAATGGCCCTCTTCCACGTGTCGTACGAATGCGAATGGCCAGGGTATTTTTACATTTTTACCCCCTAGCTGCGCGAATAAGCTGCCTATAAGAGAGGCAAGAATTCAGATCCAAATCACACCATCCTCCTTCCGCGAGTACTCATCGGAGCGCTTCTGACCAAAATCCATTACATCATGGACCGTCGACACAGCTCCTCCTCTCGCGCTCCCAGCCCTCAGCCAGGAGATTGGAGGAGATGTTCAGTCCCGCACAGCGAGCTGGTGACGCTCCAAGTAGAGGGATACCTTCCTCCGGCCTTTATGGTCCCGGTTCGAGCCGGGCTGGCCACCTACAAAGGTGGAAAGCAAGCGGAGAACACCCCCAGTCCCTCTAAAGGAGAGCGGGTGTGCTTCATCCCTTATTTAATAAGGGGGCTTGGATTTCCCATACATCCGTTTCTCCGAGAGCTCCTAGAGTTCTATGGACTCCAGCTTCATCACCTTAGGCCCGCCTCCATCCTGCACATTGCGGGTTTCGTAGCTCTTGGCGAGCTGTTTCTGGGCATCGAGCCCCATTTTGCGCTGTGGAAGAGATTGTTTTGCCTCATCCCCCGTTCTCACAAGGGGTCGATATATCAAGTGGGCGGAGCCGAAATATGGCGCATCTCCTGGACGGATATCTATCCGGAACCCCAAAGAAGGCGTCCGAAGACTGGCCCGCAGAATGGTTTTACATAGAAGACGCGCCACTGTCAGACCCAGTTCGGATCGGCCTCCCGGAGTTCAGCACCGCTCCGCTGAAGAAACGCCTGAGTTGGCACCCGCGGAGCCCTCAATGGGAAGATGACAGGAGTGTCCATTATCTGATGGGCCGGATAAGGTTGCTGGCCCATTCCGGATTCACCATGATTGGAGTCATGGCCACGTGCATTATGCGAGGGGTGCAGCCACTCCAATACAGGGGCCACCCCATGTGGGATTTCAACGGGGAGAATGACGCCACCCGTCTTGTCCGCAAGGGGCCGGGATCGGCCGCAGATCTGGTGAAGATCCTGTCCAGCTTGTACAAGGGGGAGAAGGAGGACTTCCTCCAGACGAGCCCATTGAATGGGTTCTCCATGAGTAACCCTCGGAGCTGGGTAAGCGGACGTTTATTCATCCGACCCGTTCTTTCAAAGTTAAGTGCCTTACTTTATGATTTTGACGCAGGAACTGCGTCGGGATGTGCAGGGCATACACAGTCTGGCTCCACAACCCGAGGATCCGGGAAGATCCCTTGATCCGGCCTCCGAAGAGGATCCGGACATAAAGGTGGAGCTAATTGACGGGGTGTTCCACCAACTCAGCATGGACAATGCTCTAGTCGCCATTACGGCTGACTACCCTGGCTTATCTCCGGCTTCCCAGGTAATTATGACCGAAGCCCTGACGCCATTACTTCATCCTTGCATATTTCTGACCACTGTATACCAACGGTGTCTTGCAGGAGTGTCGGTGTACTAAAGTAGGGGTACCTTAGTACCCCGAACTTGTGCATGGGCGGTTACGGCACCCCGCGGCGAGGCTTGCCGGGCGTCCGCCAAGATCCGCCGCCAAAACCCTTCGTCACCCTTATTCTACTGCCATTCAAGAACAAAGTGTCAACCAAATAGACAAAGCCCCCGGCAAGAGGAGCTTGCCGGGAAGAACAAGGCCCCGGCAAGAGGAGCTCGCCGGGAAGGCCAACCAAGGAGCTTCTAGAAGACTTGCCGCGACGCCCCGCGCGTCCCGGCAAGGCCCGACGACTGGCAAGCTTGCCGGCGCAACAAGAGAAGGGCCGCGGCAAGGCGCTTGACGTGGCAAGGTTGCCACCCTGCACCCAAGCCCCAGCGCATCCAACGACGTGTCACCCCAGGGCCATCCCAGGAGCACGTGGCGAGGCGCTGTGCAGCCATGCGGTGCGAGGTGGCAAGCGGAGCTGACAAGGAGGCCATCATGTCGATCGGTGGCGCCCCTAACGGTCGCTTCCTTGCACTGTTGGGGCGACCGGATGGGCATTAAATGCCCTTGTCCCCTGCCGTCAGAGTTAGGTAGGGGACACTGTACACAGCAGTGTACCAACCCGCGTTTTTACCTTTATACCCCTCTTTCTACACTACCACCTGTTGGTGACCCCCTTAGACTATAAAAGGGAGGCCCATGCGCACGTAGAAGGGGTTCGGCAGTTCGTAGATTCGACACCACAGCATATCCACACTCTCAAGCAAAGAACAAATACAAACACAAGGCAGCAGTAGGAGTATTATCTCTCCGGAGAGCTCCGAAGCTGGGTAAAATCCCCCACGTGTGTGACCTCGATCTGCTCTTGGTGCGTCCTCGCCCCCCCTACCGGACCAGAAGGGGCCCCCTGCCCCATAGGTGCTAATTCCCCCCACGACATCTTTGGTGCGCCAGGTAGGGGGCGTCGAGGTTGTGCGAACCTGATCCGGTCTCCGCGCGCGCTACATCAACATCTTCATAAACATGCCACCGAAGAAGAAGGCTTCGGAGGTGGCCGCTCCGTCTACGTCGATTCTACCACCGCCGCAGGAGCAAGCAGGCGGTGGAGGAGACGCCGGCGGAGGAGCGGGCGCCGACGGCGGGACTCGCGTCGTTACCAGGTCCAAAGACAAGGCCCCGCAAGCGTCGGCAACCGTGCCTACGCCACGCCCTTCCCTGGAGGTGCAAGGTCGAGAATGCCATGGTGCTCCTAGCACCGTGCTCGCGTTGGAGCAAGGCCAAGCTGGTGGGTCGCGGGACGTTCAAGACCAGCGTGCACGCCAGCATGCTGGCGCGAGTGAAGTACGGTCGCCCGGACGGGGTGTTGCTCCTTCCAACCCAGTTGGGAGTCTGAGCACATCCCGTTCCTCGCGCCGCTCGTCGCCACCGCCACCCAAGACTGCAAAGGAAGCACTGGCCCGAGCCCAGCTGCTTCTAGATTACCCTCCGGCGCCACACAAGATTGACGACTGGAGGATGACCATTTATAGCCTCATCGGCTTCGCCAACAGCGACAAGCCCCGGCAACCGAGCGCATCGAAGCCCCGGCAAGGCGCCCAGGCGCAAGCCGACACCGACAGGAGAAGAAGAAGAAACCCAAGTCCGGCAAGAGTAGCTCTGATGCCCACTCCGGCAAGCGCACCTCTTCGGAGTGCTGCGCTACCGTCGAGGACGCACCATCGAGCTCCACCGGCAAGTGCAAGAAGGCAAAGATAGCCTCACCAAAGACTAAGTCCGGCAAGCGTAGCTCTGATGCCCACTCCGGCAAGCGCACCTCTTCGGAGCGCTGCGCTGCCATCGAGGACACACCATCGAGCTCCACCGGCGAGTAGAGCAAAGAGAGCAGCCATTTTCAAACTTTTGAGTCATATTCCTTGAAAGACCGTACCTTGTATGGAAAACTTGAACGCGAAGGGATCGAATCGTGGCTAAGTTGCGCCCTTGATGTGTTTCGAGTCTGCTCAACGATACAAGCGCGCTGCAACTAGCCCGGCGAGATTTCTTGCCGGGGACAGCACCGCCAGCGGGCTGCTGATGTTCCGCACTCAGCAAGTGTGCTTGCACCGGCAAGTTTCCTAAAAAAGCGTAAGGGTGAGAACATACAGGGGAGGGAATCAAGGGAGAAGTGCAGCCTTGCCGGAGCGCAGAAGACGGAAAAGCTAAGTTGCCAAAGTTTGAGTACAAAGCACCATCAGTTTTAAATTTTTATGTTATATTCCTTGAACGTCTGTGCTTTGTATGGAAAAACCTGTGCGCGGAGGAGCCGGCTCGTGGCTAAGTTGCGCCCTTGCTTTGTTTCGAGTCCGCTCGACAACAAAAGTGCGCAGCAACTAGCCCGACAAGGTTTCTTGCCGAGAGCAACACCGCCAGCGGGCTGCTGACGTTCCGCACTCAGCAAGTGTGTTTGCGCCGGCAAGTTCCCTAGAAAGCGTAGGGTAAAAACATACAAGGGATGTGGCGGAGTAAAGGATGTAACATAGCGAGCCTTGCCGTGGGACGTCCTTTGTATGGGAAAGCTGTGCGCGGAGGAGCCGGCTCGTGGCTAAGTTGCGCCCTTGATTTGTTTTCGAGTCCGCTCAACAATGAAAGCGCGCTGCAACTAGCCCGACGAGGTTTCTTGCCGGAGGCAACACCGCCAGCGGGCTGCTGATGTTCCGCACTCAGCAAGCGTGTATGCACCGGCAAGTCCCCTAAAAGCGTAGGGTATAAACATACAAAGGGTGTAACATAGCATTGCGTTGCCCAACATGAAGTTACATTACAAAAGTAACTTATGACGGCACTGGCTAAGTTTTTCTCATAACTGAAATAACAGCGACAAGGAAAGAGCAGAAGGGCGCATCGGCACCCGGGCCCCGGCGAACCAGCATTGCTGGGGGCTGCGAGTACCAAGATTACTTCGCGGTGAGCTAGGGTCCCCGGGGGCTGCGACGTCAGCGGCAAGTACCAAGATTCACCTCCGACAAGCCAGAGTTGCCGGGCTGCGATATCAGATAAGTTTTTCATCCCTCATCATGCATCCTCTTATGGACTGGGGAATGCGAGGCCGCGTCCTTGAACGAGCGTGCCTTGTATGAAAAACCCGAGCGCGGAGGCGCCGAATCACGGCTAAGTTGCGCCCTTGATTTGTTTTCGAGTCCGCTCAACAATACAAGTGCACTGCAACTGACCCGACAAGGTTTCTTGCCGGAAACAGCACCGCCAGCGGGCTGCTAATGTTCCGCACTCAGCAAGTGTGCTTGCGCCGGCAAGTTCCCTCAAAGCGTAGGATGAAAACATACATGGCACAGAATCAAGTAAAGGATATAACCCGGCAAGCATTCCCCTTTTTCATTAAAAAACATCCCATTCCAGTACAAGTCCATAGAGGATGAAAAACATGAAAGAGAGCATTACAAGTTTTAAATGCAGCTAAGGCCCGAAGGCTTACAAATTGAAAAGATAAGGTGCCCGTAATCCCTTTCCTGTTTCTCTCTTCAGGAGGTAGGTCAAGGAGGCCCCGGCAAGAGAAGTTTGCCGGGAAGGGCAAAAGGGGCGCCTAGGTGAGCTACGGGTGCCAGAACACACCAAGAGAACATCCCGGGGGTCCAGCCGGGGGCTTGGCGGAGACGGAGGCGCCGGAAGCAGAGCTCGAAGACGGGGCGGCAGGACGTCAGCACGCTGTCGAGGGCACCGCGCCCTCGTACTCCGACTTGACGGCTTGCCGCCACCCCTCTTCCTCTTCCGCAGCCTCCCTACGCCAGCCGCACAAGGAGACGACCCCGGGGAGTTCAGGAGGCCGGCGACCCGGATGATGGGGTCACCGGTGGCGTGCGAGGCGACGGCCGACGCCTAGTCGGGCCCACCGCCGCCCTCATCGTCGCTGTCGCTCTCCTCCTCATCACTCTCGCTCGAGGGGGAGTCTTCGCTATCGGAGGAGCTGTCCACGCAGCATGTCGCCCGGGTGCCGGAGTCCCCGAAGACCTTGATGGAGAGGAGGTCGCCCTCCATTAACTTAAAATGGAGGGTGAACCCCGCCGTCAAGCTGTGGATGCGGGGATACGACACTAACTCGCGTGCCGCTGATCCCGCAGCCCCTCATGCGCAATCCCAGCGTCTCGGGCGGGTCCGGCTCCATCGCGCTCGCAAATGGAGCCGGAAGCCGGAGGCGACGACGAGGTGCCCGGCGCAGCTTGACGAAGAACTCCCAAGGGTCGTCCCCCGTGTGGACCGCCGGGAGGGGAGGAACCGCCGGCGAAGGCGACACCGACGCGCTGCCCCGGCTGCCTCTTCCCCGCGAACCTCGGCCTCGCCCTCGGCCTCGCCCATGACCTCGCCCCCTCCCTCTCCCCTTGGGGCTGGTTCTGCCACCACGGGCGCGGGATAGGGAGGGATGCGCTGCCTGGCGGCGACTCTCGCCGCCACCGATGAAGGACCAGGGTTCCCTCCCTCCATGGCGGATGAGAGGAAGGGTAACAGAAGTTGAAGAAAGGAGAAGATGAGGAAGTGCGGGATTTTTGCACTCCCCTTCCGCCCCTTTTTGGGGAGCGAGGTGGGGGCTCGACCGCCCCGCTCAGCCAATCAGAGCACGGGGAGAGCAGGGAGTCAGGGCCGACCCATTGCCTCCGCCCGTGACGGCTCGATTTCCCACTTCCACCGCCCACGACCCCACGCGCATGGGGGCCGCGTGGCGAAGATGCAGAGCCGAGGCGACGGGTGAGGAGGCCTCGCCCCCACCCCATGATCACAGGGGAGGGCGCCTTGGGAATCACGCACGCCACCCGCGCCTCCCACAACGCCGCAATTGACGCGTGCCGTTGGAAGAGGGCACGGTGGATACGGAGTGGATTCAGTTTCGACCCAGGCCGCGCGTGCCCGTGCACTGTTTTGGGCCTAGCCCAACAGCGCTCGGCACCGTGTATGGCCCAGGCCCGGGGGCTCCTGTCGGTGTACTAAAGTAGGGGTACCTTAGTACCCCGAACATGTGCACGGGCGGTTACGGCACCCCGCGGCGAGGCTTGCCGGGCGTCCACCAAGATCCGCCGCCAAAACCCTTCGTCACCCTTATTCTACTGCCATTCAAGAACAAAGTGTCAACCAAATAGACAAAGCCCCCGGCAAGAGGAGCTTGCCGGGAAGAACAAGGCCCCGGCAAGAGGAGCTTGCCGGGAAGGCCAACCAAGGCGCTTCCAGAAGGCCCGACGACCGGCAAGCTTGCCGGCGCAACAAGAGAAGGGCCGCGGCAAGGCGCTTGCCGCGGCAAGGTTGCCACCCTGCACCCAAGCCCCAGCGCATCCAACGACGTGTCACCCCAGGGCCATCCCAGGAGCACGTGGCGAGGCGCTATGCAGCCATGCGGTGCGAGGTGGCAAGCGGAGCTGACAAGGAGGCCATCGTGGCGATCGGTGGCGCCCCTAACGGTCGCTTCCTTGCAATGTTGGGGCGACCGGACGGGCATTAAATGCCCTTGTCCCCTGCCATCAGAGTTAGGTAGGGGACACTGTACACAGCAGTGTACCAACCTGCGTTTTTACCTTTATACCCCTCTTTCTACACTACCACCTGTTGGTGACCCCCTTAGACTATAAAAGGGAGGCCCATGCGCACGTAGAAGGGGTTCGGCAGTTCGTAGATTCGACACCACAGCATATCCACACTCTCAAGCAAATAACAAATACAAACACAAGGTAGCAGCAGGAGTATTATCTCTCCGGAGAGCTCCGAAGCTGGGTAAAATCCCCCGCGTGTGTGACCTCGATCTGCTCTTCGTGCGTCCTCGCCCCCCCTGCCGGACCAGAAGGGGCCCCCTGCCCCATAGGTGCTCGTTGCCCCCATGACAAGGAGGTGGCTTCAAGGAGGGAAGGCGAACCCACGGCGGCTGACCAACAAGGGTCAGTCCGGCCCAGCAGGCGGAAGAGGGGTGCGGTGCGAATCGAAACGTCGCCGCAACGGTATAGCTCGCCACCGTTGTTTAAGGAAAAGATTCCTAGGAGGTGTATTAATGCTCATGACTTTTCCAGGAGAAAGAGCGCTCACCGGACTGTGCCTGGAGAGGTTTCCAACCAAGCCACCGTCAGCCAGGCTCCTACACCTGGTCCGGAGGGGGAGGCGATGTCAGGACCCCAACTCAATGCCACATCGATCTAGCATGTAACACCTCATATCACTTTGCGGTCTCACGCACGGTATTCCCACGGGTGTCGCCTTACCTTTGCCTAGGACCGTTTGCGCCTTTTGGCACACGTATATGATAGTGTCGCTAGCATCCATATGATAAGGAGCCCGGGCTGACATGGCTAGTCGTAAACCCAAAGTGGCACAAACTTACAGGGACAAGCATCCATGACCTAGCATCGAACGTGTCGGTCATCAGCGAGTGAATCCAGGCTGTAGCACTGGGCTAGCAGGACTCCGGTGAACCGGGCTGTAGCGGGCTAACAGGACTCCGGTATTCATCGCGTGATATTTCCCTGAAGGGACAGACACAGGAACGAAGAAGGACACATGCCGGCCAGCCTAAGTGTTCCGGAGCAGTAGCGAGCTACCATGGCTCAGTGGAAGCACTAGGAGACATTTCCCGGTAAGAGAGGCTACTAAGGATAAACAACTAGATAGTCAGATCCCACACATACCAAGCATTTCAATAACATACACACAGTATGCTCGATATGTGCAAATACAACATGGCATCACAAAATGACTCTACAACTCAAGTATTTATTCAATAGGCTCTGAGGAGCGAGATATTACAAACATGGGTCTCACTACCCAGCATTCAGAGCATACAAGTCAAAGCACAAGCGGAAGCTTAACATGTCTGAGTACGGACAACTACAAATGAAAAAGGCTGAGAAGCCTGACTAACTACCAGATCCTGCCGAGGGCACAAGATCGTAGCTGAGGTAACAAGCTAAACGTTGAAGTCCACGTGGAACTACTAGTGAGACTGAAGTCTCTCTGCAAAAACATAAAATAGGCAAACGTGAGTACAAATGTACCCAGCAAGACTTACATCAGAACTAACTACATATGCATCATTTTCAACAAAGGGGGTGGTGGGGTTTAACTACAGCAAGCCAGCTTTGACTCGGTGGCTATCCTGAACTATGACTGCAATGTAACTCTTTGAGGTGGCGCACACGAGTCCACATATTCACCATATCAATACACCACTATGGATCCGCTCCCGTCTCCCAATGAGAACGCCATCCATAGCACTCACGCTTATCTTGCGCATTTTAGAGTATCCACTTTCACTTGTCTATGAACTGTACAGGCAACCCAGAAGTCCTTTTCCGCGGACACGGCTATTCGAATAGATCATTTTAACCCTGCAGGGGTGTACTTCTTCACACACGCTCTCGCCACTAACCGCCATGTACACCTCGTGTATCTCGGCAACCTTCAAGCAGAAGCCTGGCGCGGGAGTCGGCCACGAACTGACTAACCACACAACTCTCTCGTCCAGGTTTATCGCCTATTCGGGTTCCATCCGCAAGGAGATCCAGCCGGGGTGTCGCTCACGGCCCCAAACGATGTGTGCAGGGTTCCCAAGTCCACCAACCGGGTGCCACTTGGTACACCGGGCCACTGTGCCTAGTCTATCCCAAGCCCACCTGTACCGGGTGCCACTTGGTAGACTACTAACACTACCTACAAACACCAGAAACTAGTTGCAACTCCTGGACAGAGATCAGGTTGATTAATAAGTCGAGAGAGCTTGGAGCGCCCGGAGCCCAATGTGTGGTAGTAACTGTTCATGGATCACAAACACAGAACTCAGTTCCTGAGGACGGTTTCAATGAGACAACCCACCATGTACTCCTACATGGCCTCTCACCGCTACCTTTACCAAATCGTGTTCACACACTTAGCTCTCAACAGTGGGACATGTTCACACACCTCCAATTCATCCCCGATGAATCAGACCTGACTCAACTCTAAGCAGTAGCAGGCATGACAAACAAGCATGAATGAGTAGGCACAACAGGGCTCAAACAACTCCTACTCATGCTAGTGGGTTTCATCTATTTACTTTGGCAATGACAGGTCATGCAGAGGATAAAGGGGTTCAGCTACAGCAGCAAGTAACAGATGAATCGTTGTTGTCCTAATGCAGTAAAAGAGAGCAGGAGCGAGAGGGTGGGATTATATCGGAATGAACAAGGGGGTTTTGCTTGCCTGGCACTTCTGAAGATAGTAATAGTTCTTCATCAGTGTCATCAATCACATCGTCGGTACACGTCTATCGAGAGGGGACAAATACCGGCAAACAAGGAAGAACACAATCAATGAAAAGCAACAATATGATGTATGATCATGACATGGCAAAATGCTATGATTTGAGCTGATGCAACTAAAACCAGATTAAATGAAGTTGGTTTGAATCAAAGATTCAAATCCAAACTCCATATGTGATTTATTATATGCCATTTAATTGAATTGTCCTAAACATTAGTCATAAGTTGTTCTAACATGCATGAAAATGGTACAGATGGGTAGATTGGATTTTTCTGATCATTTTTCATATTTGATTTATTTCATTTGGAGTTACGGTTGAATTTCTATGATTTTTCGAAGTTTTGAACATTTTCTGAAATAAATAAACCATTTCTGATTTATTTAAATTCCAGAAGAGTTACTGCGTCAGCATGACGTCACTGTGATATCAGCGGTCAACAGGGCCGGTCCAGGTCAAACCTGACGTGTGGGGGCCACACGTCAGTGACACAGGGCTGTTAAGCTCGCTAACAGGTGGGACCGGTCAATGGCCACGTCAACAAGTCAGTACTGGCGTGTGGGGTCGGTCAACATGTGACGTGGCCAGGTCAAACTGACCTGTGGGGCCCGTCAGGGTTAGTTTAATCTAAACACAAACAAAACCTGGTTAGTTAGGGCGTGGGGCCCAGCTGTACCTGTCATAGGGATAGACTAATAACGTAATTAGTACTAATCTAATCCGCCACGTCAGCGTCACCGGAACCTCGCCGGCGGCGACCAGAACGACGGTAGCTCGGCTCAGAAACGTGCTACAGGCAGCGGTTGGACACGCGGAGACCACCGGGACGTAGCCCGTGCTCTCCCGCATCAAGAGGAGGCGGAGTTGGGCGCGGGGGTCGCCGGAATCATGCCGGCGACGAGCTTTGGCGGCGGCCGGAGTTCGGGTGGGTGTGGAGTTGGCACTAGGGGGCACGTGGGCAGAATCTGGTGCTGGCTGCGGGCTCCTACAGACGTGTTGAGCGCGGTGGTGTGCTCGGCTTCGAGCTACAACGGCTCCAGCCACGACGGTGACATGGCCGGCGGCGAAGAGCTCTCGGGCTCGTTGCAGACGGCAGCTAGAGAGGGAGGTAGAGCACGGAGAGAGGGGGAAACGATGGCGGAGCTCACAGCGGTTGCGGAGGTGGCCTCGGCGTGCTCGGGGAAGCTCGGGAGACGGTGAATCGTCGGCGACGATCTTCGGTGGCCGACGAGGGAAAAGGCGGCGGTGGCGGCGTTGCAACGCGTCTGGGGCCTCGTGGATCGTCGAGGAGGTCGGGGACGTCGAGACGGAGCTCGCAGGCACGGCGAGGGGTCGGGGGGAGGCGCTGGACGCGGTGGTGCTCGTCGGCGGCTGCGGGCGTTTTCGGTGGTGCCGCGCGGAGAGAGCAGAGGAAGGGTGAAGGGGTCCAGAGAGAGAGGGGAGAGGTGCAGAAGGGTCGAGGCGGTCCAGGGCGGCGGAGCGGGTCGAGGGGAGCAGCTGCGTGGCTAGCAGGAGGTGGCGCGGCTTGGCTGTGCGCGCGCCACGCGCAACGCCAGGAGGCGCGGGGAAGATGACGCGCGAGGAGATGGGCTAGGCCGGATGGCTGGGCCGCCAGCTGGGCCGGCCAGCTGGGCTGCACGGGTGAGGCCAGGTACTAACTCTCTCTCTCTCTCTTTTATTTTCATTTTCTATTTTCTGTAATTGTGTTTGGCTTTAATAAAAATGCCAGGGCGTTTCCAAAAATCATGAAACTACTCAATGTCACTGTTTGGAATATTTCCAACAGCAAACATTTCAGTTTGTGATTATTTGAGCATTTAAAATATTATTTAGCAATTAAATGCCCAAATGCAAATACCATATGATTTAATTATAATATCCAAAATGACCTAGAAAAATGTGCACCATTTTTGGGAGAGGTTCTAGACCAATCCAAAAATAATGAACTTTTCTAAAGAGCATTTTGGGTTCATTGAGAATATTTTTATTTGAACCTAGTTGATTTGATCTGGTGCTAGGGTTTGAGCAATCCCCATTTCAACTTAAGGGAAATTTAAACATGATGCAACACAAGACTAGCTAACCCAGAGCAGACCAGAACTAGGGATGTGACAACTCACCCCCACTAAGGAAGAATCTCGTCCCGAGATTCAAGCGTAGGGTAAGATGAACGGGGAACGCAAACTAACATAATCTTCACGATCCAGGTGGCACTTCAAAGAACGTTGACTCGATCACCATCTTGTCTTGTCGTCTTGCTCCGAGAACTCCAACTAACATGTCAACGAGAGGAAAGGAAAAACTCTAAAAGGATCGATCTTCTCGAAGATCAAACAACTTAGGATCAACTCATGGGGTGAGTCATAGCAACTTCTCTAGAGCTAAGAGGCAATACATGCATCAGGAGGGATGGAAGAAACAATTTGACGAGGGTTTCAAAGTAGCGAGGAAACAATTGCTATGATCCCATAACGGGGCACCTTGGGAGAGGTGACTCGTAGAAATATCCCCTTAAGTGGCAAAAAGAATTACCTTTGATTCGGAGATCATTGAAACTCTTCATACCAGCCTGAGGCAAATCAAAATTGATCGATTGAAGGAATTCGAAAGAATTTCATACCCAGTTTGGAACGGAAACTATGGTTATAGAACAACTCGGCAAAAAGGAAGGCACAATCCAATTGATACCGAGGATATAACCCAATGACTGAGCGTGCTCTCAAGAACTTGAGCATTTCCATATCCATCAAGGTTTTACCAATATCCGTGTCAAGGGTCCTAGCAACACAACGTACTACCATGATGAACAGCGATGGAGGATGCAGATGCAAAGAAAGATAACACTTTCTCAGATTTCACCTTAGCGAGGCCAAGGAAACAAAATCTGGATGATCGACCGAGAGACATTTAGCACTCCGCTTCTAATGTTCTCCTTGATGTGCTAGCGCAACCCATTTATTAAAATGGTTTGGTACCTAGAACATCAAGTAAAAGTTCGGACTTCGGGGACACATAAATCCGTAAGGGACAACTAGGGAATAAATCCTATGAAATCCTTATAGGGAGGTGGCCAACTTCCTCAATCAAAATACTACAATAATAGGTCTTCCGGCTGGCTGTGTTGGCCACGACATCCACTTTACTGGTTATCGAGAGACCAATATTATATTCTTGGGAGATGTTCCAACCATCATATCTGCCTGAGATTCAGATCTGGTTGGTGTCAGGATATTCCAGACTCGTCAAGTCCAGAAAAATGAAAGTTTGCAATACAAATCGACGAGATGGCGTTGCGAGATTCTCGGGAGATGAACTATGATAGCAAGCTCCAAAACATGAGCTGGTTCTGCCACACACATGTGGACACACTGTCGTAGACAAGCATGACCACGTAGTAGTCTTATGATGAAACACTACCGAGTTCTCGTTGGGAACCATCATTGAAGATAACGAAGTCTTGTGCATGTCCGTCTGGGCCCTTCGGGAATAGCATTTGAACTTCTTATCCTTGAACAAATCAATCATTGGCTTTGTGTGCTAGGAATACATATGGAATGGAGATGATCAGTCTATTAAACCATACAATACTTTGCACATGCGTGACTGACTTGGGATGATTCCAAAGGAAGGAAAAAGACACTTTCTCGAATTCACGGCGGCAACTTACATCAGATACACGCGAATTAGAGGAAGTCACTTCTCTCATCCAAACATATACCTCAGGGACGGAACTCAAAGGCATTGTTTGCAAAGTTTCCAACACTAGCTTAATGTCCAACAGAATCATGGAGAAGATAAGGATGTTGTCGATGGGCTCAACAACAATTCATCCAGGTTTCCATGAAGACGGAGTTCCATAATTATGTGAACAAGTGATAGCATTGGTCAGACCCAAAAGATATAATGGTGTATGCTCGAGGGATCAACCACAAGTAAGACAACATTACGAATATCGTTGGTTCTGGTCTGATTTGATGATAGCCCATACTCAAATCAAAGGTTGGATAAAATGATAGGTCCATTAACTGATCACGAGGTCCAGTCGATGAAAATATCAACTTTCTTCAACACACATACAAGATATCCCTTAAAATGAACTAAGTTAGACAAGCTTTTATCTTCCAACTATCCAAGTTGTTATTTGGCTTAACCAACTAGCTCAGGGGTATCCAACATAGATTCTTGGAGAATGGGTGGTTTGGAGGAAAACCAACATGATCACGAACTCAACATAGCGGTCAGGTGACAACCTGGTAATACTTCCGAGAAGATATTCGGAACATCACGAACCACCGATATGTTACTAAGCTCGAGAACAAACTTGCTTTTCTGGGCAAGACAATATGATCAACAGAGCAAGGGTTTGAATAATCCTAACTCATTGATCGAAGGGTGCACCGGAAATAAGGACTAGGTAGCACGATCAATCTTAGAATGATGATTCAATAACCAACATGCTAAGAGTGAGAATATTGTCCATTTACTACCAAGCAACGAGTTGCTCGGAGTATTGATTTCACACATCACAATTCACTTGTCGGCATTCCGGTTACAACAACATGGAATCGAGGAATGAATAATGATGGCGAGAAGTATCACTACGTCAAGAATTGATAAGAGAAGGTGCAATTCTCATGACATTCCTGACTTAAAGTGGGTATACTTCAGGGTAGAACAGACTAAAAGCTTGACTGCATTTCGATCTGCGGAATACAACTGCTTTGACCCAATCCTGGAAATGGACAAGGTACTGGAGTTTGTTTCTCCTAGTCATTCGGGAATAGAATGGCTTGACGGACCACAAGAGTAATAGGCATCGATGGACAAATGCACGCATACTCTTGACTATCAATTGATAGACGAGGGTCGGAAGACAACTAAAATGGGACAACCCAAAAGAACATATGATTTTCTGAGTTGTGGACGCATGGATTAGAATGTCGAGCAAAGCTCAACATTTCTTCCGAATAACCCATACAAGGAGGTAGATTTGGCAGGGTCGCAATATAGAATGGGAAACTCATTGAGAGCACTCTTGTTGTGATCTCTTGGTTCAAGAACTTCTGCCATACGCAGTTCATGGTATTTGGAAGAACGATATACCACGAGTGTCGAAGACTATCGCAAAGGTTACTAATATCCTAAAGGTACGAGCAACACTAACAACATGAAGTAGGGAAATCTCGGGTTCAGAAACCCAGGAGTAGAATACCTACTACTAAGTGGCATCACGGGATCCTTTCGAGAATAAAGGCCAGAATCATCACACTAGGAACACAAAGCATGGCTAGATTACTAGGTGAGACTCTAGACACCTAGGGTCATAATAATAGCTCCAACATAAATGCCGAGGCAATGAAGTAGCTCAACACACTAGTTAGTGTGGTTAACCTGGCCAAAGGAACATCGGAACGGTAAGAAGGGATTTGCAAATGCATCAGACTATTTAGAAACCTGGGATGACTCGGACAGCATGACGGCTGTAAATGCTCAAAAGATTTGAGACATCCTGCAAAAATGGTGGCATAACCACTCAGAAGCACAATATCAAGGTTTCGAGATCAACTGTTAACATACAGAAGTAGTAGGAACTGAACAGAGGCTTAAGTCCAACAATTCTATAAGTCTACGGATTAGTAACACATGATCCTGATAGAAAGAAGAGAAAGCCTAGTTTCTTAACCCGGTAGGAAAGATAGGATGACTCAGATCAGAAGGCATAAGGTAAAGGAGTAAATAGAGCCTTACGTTCCCATCCCACAATCAATTCCCTTACATATAACTAAAGAATTTCTAGACTCAACTTCGACCAGTTTGGCTTGGTAATCCTACAATCAGTCAAGCTCTGATACCAAAGCTGTCAGGACCCCGACTCAATGCCACATCGATCTAGCATGTAACACCTCATATCACTTTGCGGCCTCACGCACGGTATTCCCACGGGTGTCGCCTTACCTTTGCCCGGGACCGTTTGCGCCTTTTGGCACACGTATATGATAGTGTCGCTAGCATCCATATGATAAGGAGCCCGGGCTGACATGGCTAGTCGTAAACCCAAAGTGGCACAAACTTACAGGGACAGGCATCCATGACCCAGCATCGAACGTGTCAGTCATCAGCGAGTGAATCCAGGCTGTAGCACTGGGCTAGCAGGACTCCGGTGAACCGGGCTGTAGCGGGATAATAGGACTCCGGTATTCATCGCGTGACATTTCCCCGAAGGGACAGACACAGGAACGAAGAAGGACACATGCCGGCCAGCCTAAGTGTTCCGGAGTAGTAGCAAGCTACCATGGCTCAGTGGAAGCACTAGGAGACATTTCCCGGTAAGAAAGGCTACTAAGGATAAACAACTAGATAGTCAGATCCCACACATACCAAGCATTTCAATAACATACACACAGTATGCTCGATATGTGCAAATACAACATGGCATCACAACATGACTCTACAAATCAAGTATTTATTCAATAGGCTCCGAGGAGCGAGATATTACAAACACGGGTCTCACTACCCAACATTCAGAGCATACAAGTCAAAGCACAAGCGGAAGCTTAACATGTCTGAGTACAGACAACTACAAATGAAAAAGGCTGAGAAGCCTGACTAACTACTAGATCCTGCCGAGGGCACAAGATCGTAGCTGAGGTAACAAGCTAAACGTCGAAGTCCACGTGTAACTACTAGTGAGACTGAAGTCTCTCTGCAAAAACATAAAATAAGCAAACGTGAGTACAAATGTACCCAGCAAGACTTACATCAGAACTAACTACATATGCATCATTTTCAACAAAGGGGGTGGTGGGGTTTAACTGCAGCAAGCCAACTTTGACTCGGTGGCTATTCTGAACTACGACTGCAATATAACTCTTTGAGGTGGCGCACACGAGTCCACATATTCACCATATCAATACACCACTATGGATCCGCTCCCGTCTCCCTACGAGAACGCCATCCATAGCACTCATGCTTATCTTGCGCATTTTAGAGTATCCACTTTCACTTGTCTATGAACTGTACAGGCAACCCAGAAGTCCTTTTCCGCGGACACGTCTATTCGAATAGATCATTTTAACCCTGTAGGGGTGTACTTCTTCACACACACTCTCGCCACTTACCGCCATGTACACCTCGTGTATCTCGGCAACCTTCAAGCGGAAGCCTGGCGCGGGAGTCGGCCACGACCTGACTAACCACACAAGTCTCTTGTCCAGGTTTATTGCCTATTCGGGTTCCATCCGCAAGGGGATCCGGCGGGGTGTCGCTCACGGCCCCAAACGATGTGTGCATGGTTCCCAAGTCCACCAACCGGGTGCCACTTGGTACACCGGGCCACTGTGCCTAGTCTGTCCCAAGCCCACCTGTACCGGGTGCCACTTGGTAGACTACTAACACTACCTACAAACACCAGAAACTAGTTGCAACTCCTGGATAGAGATCAGGTTGATTAATAAGTCGAGAGAGCTTGGAGCGCCCGGAGCCCAATGTGTGGTAGTAACTGTTCATGGATCACAAACACAGAACTCAGTTCCTGAGGACGGTTTCAATGAGACAACCCACCATGTACTCCTACATGGCCTCTCAGCGCTACCTTTACCAAATCGTGTTCACACACTTAGCTCTCAACAGTGGGACATGTTCACACACCTCCAATTCATCCCCGATGAATCAGACCTGACTCAACTCTAAGCAGTAGCAGGCATGACGAACAAGCATGAATGAGTAGGCACAGCAGGGCTCAAACAACTCCTACTCATGCTAGTGGGTTTCATCTATTTACTGTGGCAATGACAGGTCATGCAGAGGATAAAGGGGTTCAGCTACCGCAGCAAGTAACAGATGAATCGTTGTTGTCCTAATGCAGTAAAAGAGAGCAGGAGCGAGAGGGTGGGATTATATCGGAATGAACAAGGGGGTTTTGCTTGCCTGGCACTTCTGAAGATAGTAATAGTTCTTCATCGGTGTCATCAATCACATCGTCGGTACACGTCTATCGAGAGGGGCAAATACCGGCAAACATGGAAGAACACAATCAATGCAATGCAACAATATGATGTATGATCATGACATGGCAAAATGCTATGATTTGAGCTGATGCAACTAAAACCAGATTAAATGAAGTTGGTTTGAATCAAAGATTCAAATCCAAACTCCATATGTGATTTATTATATGCCATTTAATTGAATTGTCCTAAACAGTAGTCATAAGTTGTTCTAACATGCATGAAAATGGTACAGATGGATAGATTGGATTTTTCTGATCATTTTTCATATATAATTTATTTCATTTGTAGTTATGGTTGAATTTCTATGATTTTTAGAAGTTTTGAACATTTTCTGAAATAAATAAACCATTTCCGATTTATTTAAATTCCAGAAGAGTTACTGCGTCAGCATGACGTCATTGTGATATCAGCGGTCAACAGGGCCGGTCCAGGTCAAATCGGACATGTGGGGGCCAAATGTCAGTGACACAGGGCTGTTAAGCTCGCTGACAGGTGGGAGCGGTCAATGGCCACGTCAACAAGTCAGTACTGGCGTGTGGGGTCGGTCAACGTGTGACGTGGCCAGGTCAAACTGACCTATGGGGCCCGTCGGGGTTAGTTTAATCTAAACGCAAACAAAACCCGATTAGTTAGGGCGTGGGGCCCAGCTGTAATTGTCATAGGGTTAGACTAATAACGTAATTAGTACTAATCTAATCCGCCACGTCAGCGTCACCGGAACCTCGCCGGCGGCGACCAGAACGACGGCGGCTCGGCTCAAAAACGTGCTACAGGTGGCGGTTGGACACGCGGAGACCACCGGGACGTAGCTCGTGCTCTCCCGCATCAAGAGGAGGCAGAGTTGGGCGCGGGGGTCGCTGGAATCATGCCGGCGACGAGCTTTGGCGGCGGCCGGAGTTCGGGTGGGTGTGGAGTTGGCACTAGGGGGCACGTGGGGAGAATCTGGTGCTGGCTGCAGGCTACTGGAGACGTGTTGAGCGTGGTGGTGTGCTCGGCTTCAAGCTACAACGGCTCCAGCCACGACGGTGACATGGCCGGCGGTGAAGAGCTCTCGGGCTCATTGCGGACGGCAGCTAGAGAGGGAGGTAGAGAACGGAGAGAGGGGGAAACGATGGCGGAGCTCACAGCGGTTGCGGAGGTGGCCTCGGCGTGCTCGTGGAAGCTCGGGAGGCGGTGAATCGTCGGCAACGATCTTCGGTGGACGACGAGGGAAACAGCGGCGGCGGCGGTGTTGCAGCGAGTCCCGGGCCTTGTGGATCGTCGAGGAGGTCGGGGACATCGAGACGGAGCTCGCAGGCACGGCGAGGGGTCGGGGGGGAGGCGCTGGACGCGGTGGTGCTCATCGGCGGCTGCGGGCGTTTTCGGTGGTGCCGCGCGGAGAGAGCAGAGGAAGGGGGAAGGGGTCCAGAGAGAGAGAGGGGAGAGGTGGAGAAGGGTCGAGGCGGTCCAGGGTGGTGGAGCGGGTCGAGGGGAGCAGCTGCATGGCTAGTAGGAAGTGGCGCGGCTCGGCTGTGCGCGCGCCACGCGCAACGCCAGTAGGCGCGGGGAAGACGACGCGCGAGGAGATGGGCTGGGCCGGATGACTGGGCCGCCAGCTGGGCCGGCCAGCTGGGCTGCACGGGAGAGGCCAGGTACGAACTCTCTCTCTCTCTTTTATTTTCATTTTCTATTTTCTGTAATTGTGTTTGGCTTTAATAAAAATGCCAGGGCGTTTCCAAAAATCATGAAACTGCTCAATGTCACTGTTTGGAATATTTCCAACAACAAACATTTCAGTTTGTGATTATTTGAGCATTTAAAATATTATTTAGAAATTAAATGCCCAAATGCAAATACCATATGATTTAATTCAAAAATCCAGAATGACCTAGAAAAATGTGCACCATTTTTGGGAGAGGTTCTAGACCAATCCAAAAATAATGAACTTTTCTGAAGAGCATTTTGGGTTCATTGAGAATATTTTTATTTGAACCTAGTTGATTTGATCTGGTGCTAGGGTTTGAGCAATCCCCATTTCAACTTAAGGGAAATTAAAACATGATGCAACACAAGACTAGCTAACCCAGAGCAGACCAGAACTAGGGATGTGACAGGCGAGGGCAAGGCGCAAGCCGGATACTCCTCCAACGGAGGATGCCGACAGGCTGTCCGCCACCAGGTCTAAGGTCGAGAGCGCCATGAATCATAGGCGCCGCCGGACAGTTCTTCGTGATGCGTGTTTCTCCCCAGAGGCATTAAATGCCTTTAATGCGGGAGACGCGCACCTGCGTGCCGCTCAAGATGGTTTGACAAGAGCCACGGAGCAGTATGTGAAGGACATACGGGTAAGGAATTTTAATAGTTATGTATGCCAGTAGCCCCCGAGACTTAAAGTAGTGTAGAATAAATGATTTAAGGATCATTCAATATGCAGGATCTTACGGAGAAGAATACCCAATTGTCTCAGGAGGTTCAAGAGTGCAAGGCCCAACTTGAGGCCGCACTAGCCGCCGCAGGAGGAGACACAGAGACCCCCTCCGGTAACACATATTTCAAAAATTGTTTTATCGCGTGCGGCGTGCGTATATGTCTGACAGTAAGTGCTTGAGCAAACTCTTTGGAAAAGAATAGTTCGGCGAGGAAGTCGATTGACAAAAATATCTCTGTAGGTGTGCTCACAGGTCACCCTGCGGAGGAAATGCCCGGTTCAATGGGTGACCAACTTTCCGAGCTGGTGCAACTGCTCAAACATGTTCGGCAGGCGATGAGTGGAGTTGCCCAGGCCTTATGGCCGTCCGTCTCCCTACCCGAGGGCCTTGGAGAGCTTGCGGGGAAGCTTCAGGGAGCACGGCAGTGCTTCCGTTTATGGAAGATATCGGCCTACCATCAAGGCGCCAGGGAGGCCTGGGCCATGGTGAAGATGCGGTACAAGAAGGTGGATCCAAACCACATGGCCGAGGTCGGACCTGTGGGGCCCGATGGGAAGGAGATCCCTGTGAGCTTAGTGTATGGCCAAGTATAATTGGCCGCTAAGTATTCCCAACGGGACTATAAATTAGACAGCCTATTAGACGGGATTGAGGAGGAGTACAGTCAGTCGATTTGATGATGTATTTAAAATGACATGTAAAATGCCTTCTAGCCGGATTGTAGATCGTTTGTCTTTGCCGACCTTTTCGCTTCAACTTCGGGACCCTAGAGTCTAGAGTGTGTCCGAATACCTTCTCAGTTATGAAAAAACCGGGGCATGCATGGAGACCAGGTGTAGGGGTCATTAGTGCTTTATAAGACAAGTGCCCAACTAGTTATGTTATATTACATGGTTAGTAAGAAACATCTTCCAGGGAGAATAGTTCCGTTAGGGGTTGCTTTCCCTGGGAGGCATGCCCTAAAGTGCATGTCCGGACTGCGAAAAGAGCAGAAAAGCATCTGGGGGCAGATAAATAAATAAATAAGAAATCATCTTTGGAGTCACCGACCGAATATTCCTTTAAGAACGCTAGCTTTCGGCTTCACCCAGTCTGAGGTACACATCCGGATGACCCGGCAGTAACAATCGCAGAGGTGCTCCCTTTACCTCCTAGCGAAACAATCGGGAACCTAGGGGTAATCACAGGAGCCAGGCAACCCAGCTTGGCCAAAACTTAAGTCATATCGATGCATATGATGGTGAATAAAAGGTACATGCAGAAGTTTGACACATGTGTTCGGCATAAAGCCTGTATAAATAAGCTTCTGTTAAAGAAGCCCCCAGGTATAATGAGTGCGAGTAGCACGTCAAGTGTGTCCGAACAATGCGCAAATCATCTGTCAAGGGCTTTATGAAAAAGGTGGGAGAAAAGAGAGAAACAAAAGACAACTGAAGTGTAAAATGTGGACAGAGGAAGGAGACGAACTCTGAGTCCGGCGCTAGGCATAGAATCTTCGGAGGCGGGCTGCGTTCCATGGGTTTGGCTCGACTCGGTTGTCCGATGCATTTTGCAAACGGTATGCTCCGCCGGTCAGAACTTGGTCGATGATGAAGGGACCTTCCCATTTGGGCTTGAGTTTGTCCTTTTTTTGTCCGGCAGGCGTAGAACTAGTTCGCCAACATTGTAAATTTTGGCCCGTACTTCTCTGTTTTGATATCTTCGAGCCTGCTGCTGATAGAATGCGGAACGAGCCTTTGCCACGTCGCGCTCCTCCTCCAATACGTCCAAGCTGTCCTACCGATCCAACTCGGCTTCTCTTTCTTCGTACATGCGCACTCGAGGTGAGTCATGAATTATGTCACAGGGCAAAACTGCCTCTGCGCTGTATACCATAAAGAATGGTGTGAATCCGGTAGTACAGTTTGGCGTGGTCCGCAGCCCCCAGAGTACGGAGTCGAGCTCCTCTACCCAGTGTGTGTAAGATTCCGTAAGGGACCGCACTAATCTGGGTTTGATGCCACTCATGATTAGACCATTTGCTCGTTCAACTTGACCGTTGGTTTGAGGGTGATAGACTGAAGCGTAGTCGAGCTTAATGCCCATATTTTTGCACCAGAGTTTAACCTCGTCGGCCGTGAAGTTCATGCCGTGATGGGTGATGATGCTGTGGGGGACGCCATAACGGTGTACTACCCCGGATATGAAGTCTATCACTGGTCCGGATTTGGCCGTTTTAACTGGCTTGGCCTCTATCCATTTGGTGAATTTGTCCACCATTACCAACAAGTATTTTTGCTTACGGGTTCCCCTTTAAGGGGTCCAACCATGTCAAGCCCCCAGACTGCGAACGGCCAGGTGATGGGTATAGTTTGGAGGGCGGTGGGTGGCATGTGGCTCTGATTAGCAAAGAGCTGACAACCGACACATCGTTGGACTAAGTCCTGAGCATCTGCCCGGGCCGTCGGCCAATAAAATCCTGTACGGAAGGCCTTGCCTACAAGGGCCCGGGCTGCAGCATGGTGTCTGCCTAGTCCGGTGTGAATTTCAGCCAGAAGGTTTCGCCCTTCCTCTTCGGAGATGCACCTTTGAAGAACTCCGGTTGTGCTTTTCTTATAAAGTTCTCCCTCATGGACCTTGTAGGCTTTAGATCGTCGAACTATGCAGCGAGCCTCATTTTGCTCTTCGGGAAGTTCCTGCCTAATTAAGTAGGCTAGGAATGGTTCTATCCACAGGGCAATTACCGCCATTATTTCGTGGGCTGAAGGTGTTATTTCATCGGCTGAGCCGCTGATTATGTCAGATTGTTCTGTGTTGGGTGGTGCGGGTTCTTCCGGGTTGCTATTTCCCGACTCCTCTTCCCATAGTACGGATGGCTTAAAGAGACGCTCCAGGAAGATGTTTGGAGGGACGGCATCGCGTTTTGCGCCGATGCGTGCCAACACGTCGGCTGCTTGGTTATTATCCCGGGCTACGTGGTGGAACTCGAGTCCTTCGAACCGAGCTGACATTTTTAAGACAGCATTATGATATGCTGCCATTTTCGGATCCTTGGCGTCAAAGTCTCCATTTACTTGGGATATTGCAAGGTTTGAATCCCCGCGCACCTCTAACCGTTGAATACCCATGGAGATTGCCATCCGGAGACCATGTAGGAGGGCCTCATATTCGGCTGCATTGTTGGAGTCCGTGTGCATTATCTGAAGTACGTATTGGACTGTGTCTCCGGTTGGCGATGTCAATACGACGCCAGCCCCCAAGCCGGCCAACATTTTGGAGCCGTCGAAATGCATAATCCAATTGGAGTATGCGCCTTACTCTTTAGGGAGTTCGGCTTCGGTCCATTCAGCGATGAAGTCAGCTAGAACTTACGACTTTATAGCTCGCCGTGGTTTATAGGTTATGTCGAATGGTAAGAGCTCGATGGCCCATTTCACAATCCTGCCCGTCGCGTCGCGGTTGTTTATAATGTCGTTGAGGGGTACTTCGGAGGCCACTGTTATCGAACACTCTTGAAAGTAGTGTCGCAGCTTCCGGGATGCCATGAACACCGCGTACGCTATCTTTTGATAATGCGGGTACTGGGACTTGCATGGAGTTAAGACTGTGGATACGTAGTACACTGGTTTTTGAAGAGGGAATTTGTGTCCTTCTATTTCTCGTTCGACGACGAGTACCGCGCTGACAACTTGATGTGTTTCCGCGATATATAATAACATTGGTTCGCCCAAGTTGGGCGCGGCCAGGACCGGATTTGTTGCCAATATGGCTTTTATTTCTTCGAGTCCGGCCGTGGCAGCGTTCGTCCACTCGAAGTGTTCGGTGCGCCAAAGGAGGCGATAAAGGGGAAACGCCTTTTCTCCCAAACGGGAGATGAAGTGGCTTAAAGCTGCCACGCATCCAGTCAATTTTTGTATTTGTTTGAGATCCTTTGGGATATCCAACTGTGACAGAGCTCGGATCTTGGCTGGGTTTGCTTCAATTCCTCTACCGGATACAATGAAGCCAAAGAGCTTTCCGGCTGGTATGCCGAAAACGCATTTTTCTGGGTTGAGCTTAATGTCATATGCTCGGAGGTTGTCGAATGTGAGCCTCAAGTCGTCTACTAGAGTTTCGACATGTTTGGTCTTGACGACCACGTCGTCTACGTATGCCTCCACAGTTTTGCCGATCTGGGTAGCCAGACATGTCTGAATCATGCGCTGATATGTTGCGCCGGCGTTTTTGAGTCCGAAGGGCATTGTGTTGAAGCAGAATGGTCCGTATGGAGTAATGAATGCCGTTGCGGCCTGGTCTATTTCCGCCATCTTGATTTGATGGTATCCGGAATATGCGTCGAGGAAGCACAATGAATCGTGCCCTGCAGTAGCATCGATGATTTGGTCGATGCGGGGAAGTGGGAAAGGATCCTTTGGGCAGGCCTTGTTAAGGTCTTTAAAATCGACACAAAGGCGCCATGATTTGTCCTTTTTTTGGTACCATTACCAGGTTTGCTAGCCAGTCCGGATGTTTGATATCTCTGATGAATCCGGCTTCTAATAGTTTGGCTAGCTCTTCTCCCATTGCCTGTCTTTTGGGGTCGGAGAATCACCGAAGAGCCAGTTTGACTGGCTTGAATCCTTTTAGGATATTTAGGCTATGTTCTGCCAGCCTGCGTGGGATTCCTGGCATATCTGAAGGGTGCCAGGAAAATATATCCGAATTTTCCCGAAGGAGTTCTCATAGTGCGGCGTCTACATCAGGGTTTAATTGTGCCCCGATGGAGGCCGTCTTTGTGGGGTCCGTTGGATGGACCTAGAATTTGACTATTTCGTCCGCTGGTTTAAAAGAAGTGGACTTGGATCTTTTATCGAGTATCACATCATCCCTGTTCACCGTGGAGCGCAGCGCAGTGAGTTCCTCTGTCGTTAGGGCTTCAGATAGTGCCTCTAGGGCTAGTGAGGCTGTCTTGTTTTCGGCGCGGAGTGCTATGTACGGATCACTGACAAGAGTGATTATTCCATTGGGCCCGGGCATTTTAAGCTTCATGTACCCATAATGGGGTATGGCTTGAAAAATTGTGAATGCCTCTTGCCCTAATAAAGCGTGATATCCGCTGCTGAACGGGGCCAATTGGAACGTGACCTCCTCGGACCTATAATTGTCCAGCGAGCCGAACACCACAACGAGTGTAATTTTTCCTGTACAGCGTGCTTCCCGACTAGGGATTATTCCTCTAAAGGTTGTGCTGCTTCGCTCAATGCGGCTCCAGTCTATTTCCAGTTTTCGAAGGGTTTCCTCGTAGATGAGGTTTAATCCGCTGCCGCCATCCATGAGTACCTTGGTAAGACGAAAACCGTCCACTATTGGACTGAGGACCAATGCGGCTGGTGCTCAAGCTGTTCGGAATTTAGGTTCGTCGCTGGCGTTGAAGGTGATAGCCGTGTCGCTCCATGGATTTATTGTTGCTACTTGGTAGACTTCGGCGAGGCTGCGGATTGTTCGTTTCCGCATATTATTTGATGCAAAAGTCTCGAAGTCTGTTGACACCGTACTGGTACTGTTGGAGTGGTTGTCCGGGGCTAGAAGCTTTTCGCCACTTTTGGCCACCTGCCGCAGTATCCAACATGCTCGAAGGCTATGTGTTGGAGTGGCGCCCTCTGTACTATGAATTTTACAGGGTCCGCTAAGCCATCCCTCTAGTACGGTTCCGTGCCCTTTATGGGGTTTTTCCTTTTTGGTTTTTGTACCGGGTGCCTGAGCATGATGCACCCTTTTGTTTCGGACTAGGGTTGTATTCGGAGCCGGATTGTCCCAAAACTTAGTTTCGGTTTTCCGGAAACTCTCCATCGCACAGTACTTTTGTACTATGGACGCCAGGTCGGCGAAGTGTGTAATTTCACGACGACTTACGGCGTTCAAGGTTCCCTTGTCCGTGCAATTATTGCAGAAAATTGAAATTGCATTTTCCTCACGGCAGTCCTTTATCCTGTCCATAACCAGGAGGAATCTGGCCCAGTAATGATGTAATGTTTCAGCGGGCTCTTGCCGGATTTGAGATAGATCGCATATGTTTGGGTGGGTGGGTGGAATTGAGTGCGGAACCCTGCCCATCTTGAGGCTCAAGGGCCGAAAAGCATCCAAATTTGGAAGCTTGGATTGTTGGACGTTGTCCGACGAGTCTGGTCCGCTGCCTGACTTTAGGTTCAGTACTTGATCGATGTCCGTCCCTCCGCGGGAATCCGGCATGGAGGGACAGGAGTCCGGACATAACTAGTTTTTAATACAGAAGAAGAGTCACTGTGTTGTTCCTCTACCACCGCAACGTGGTGGGTAACCTAGGGAGAGTTAATCTCTCTCAGATCGGTTTTAAGCCCAATCTGATTGTAGTGTGTAGAGACTCCCAGGGCGGCGATGCGATCCAAGAGCGCATTTACGGAAGAGAGCTCCATTGGGTCCAGCTGCTCGGCGAATTCCGAGTTGACGTGAAGATTGCTTTTGATGACCTGAGAGGTCATCGTCGAAGCGGCGGCCAAATAGGCGGTTGAGGGAGTCCTGGACTAGGGGGTGTCCGGACAGCCGGAATATCATCGTCCGCCGGACTCCAAGATTATGAAGATACAAGATTGAAGACTTCGTCCTGTGTCCGGATGGGACTTTCCTTGGCGTGGAGGGCAAGCTTGGCAATACGGATATGTAGATCTCCTACCATTGTAACCGACTCTATGTAACCCTAGCCCTCTCCGGTGTCTATATAAACCGGAGGGCTTTAGTCCGTAGGACATAACATACATTACAACAATCATACCATAGGCTAGCTTCTAGGGTTTAGCCTCCTTGATCTCGTGGTAGATCCACTCTTGTAATACACATCATCAATATTAATCAAGCAGGACGTAGGGTTTTACCTCCATCAAGAGGGCCCGAACCTGGGTAAAACAGCATGTCCCTCGTCTCCTGTTACCATCCGCCTAGACGCACAGTTCGGGACCACCTACCCGAGATCCGCCGGTTTTGACACCGACATTGGTGCTTTCATTGAGAGTTCCTCTGTGTCGTCATCGATAGGCTTGATGGCTCCTCCAATCAACAACAACGCCGTCCAGGGTGAGACTTTTCTCTCCGGACAGATCTTCGTATTCGGCGGCTTTGCACTGCGGGCCAATTCACTTGGCCATCTGGAGCAGATCGAAAGCTACGCCCCTGGCCATCAGGTCAGGTTCGGAAGCCTAAACTTCACGGCCGACATCCGCGGGGACTTGATCTTCGACGGAATCGAGCCGCAGTCGAGCATGCCGCACTGTCAGGATGGGCATGATCTAACTCTGCCGCCGGATAGTGCCTTGGTGGCCGCACATGAATCCACTCCGACCCTTAGTTCGGAGCCGATCGCGCAAATCGAGGACCGGTGGCTGGACACAGCCTCGGGGGCTACAACTTCCACGGCGATGGAGCCGAACACTAACCTTGTCCCTTACAAAGCTCGTGACTCCGAGGTGCCGGACTCCCTGCCGGACTCCAAACCTCCCGCGCCCCTGCCAATCGAATCTGATTGGGCACCGGTCATGGAGTTCACCACCGCGGACATCTTCCAATACTCACCCTTTGGCGATATCCTAAATTCGCTAAAGCATCTCTCACTATCCGGAGAGCCCTGGCCGGACTACGGCCAGGAGGGTTGGGATGCGGACGACGAAGAAATTCAAACCCCACCCACCACCCACTTTGTAGCCACTGTCAACGATCTAACCGACATGCTAGACTATGACTCTGAAGACATCGACGGTATGGACGTCGATGCCGGAGACGATCAAGAACCAGCGCCTACAGGCCACTGGAAGACCACCTCGTCATACGACGTATATATGGTGGATATCCCAAAAGGAAGCGACGACGAGGAACAACGGGGCGCGACAAAGGATAATCCCGCCGATAAACAACTAAAACGGCGACGCAAGCGCCGCCCTAAGCCCGGCCTCGGCAAAGACAGCATTCCTAATGACCCAGCATTAGAGCAGGGCAAGCCAGTGGACGACGAACATGCAACCAAGCAACCGTCCGAACAGGACAAATCGGATAATCAATCCAATCCCGGCGAAACCAACAGTCCGGACGACCTCACACCGGACATACCATTGGAGCATAAGAACCTTCACGGAAGACTCGTCGCCACCGCAAGAAGCTTGAAGAAGGAAAAACAGAAGCTCAAAACAGTCGAAGACATACTCAAAATGAGGTGGAGCAAAGTACTCAAGACCGCAGACAAATATGGCAATGGCCACCAATCAAAGAGCTACCCGAAGCGCAAGCTGCTGCCAGAATTTGACGAGGAAGCCATAGAGCCACCACAGTCAAAAATTAAAGAAGCCACATGGCCGGATAGACGACCAGATGACAGGCCAAAAGCGACAAGCGACGCCGCACTCAAGCCGACTCATGATCCTGGGAAAACAGATGGCCCAGCCAGGTCCATTTACGGGCCAAAAAAGAGGGGCCCAGGAAGCATCACAACATGCCAAGTGTTCGAAGACAGCGGCACACCCAAATACAGGGGTGCCGCACACCCACTATGTTTCACCGATGAGGTGCTGGATCATGAATTTCCAGCAGGGTTCAAACCCATAAACATAGAGGCATACGACGGAACAACAGACCCTGGAGTCTGGATAGAGGATTACATACTACACATACATATGGGTAGAGGAGATGATCTCCACGCCATAAAATATCTACCCCTCAAGCTCAAAGGACCAGCTCGGCACTGGCTCAAAAGCCTCCCAGAAAACACTGTTGGAAGTTGGGAAGAGCTCGAGGACGCTTTTAGAGCAAATTTTCAAGGGACTTATGTCTGCCCTCCGGATGCAGACGATCTAAGTCATATAACTCAACAACCCGGAGAGTCAGCGCGCAAATTCTGGAATAGGTTCCTTACCAAAAAGAACCAAATAGTCGACTGTCCGGACGCGGAAGCCTTAGCAGCTTTCAAACACAACGTCCGTGACGAATGGCTCGCCATACACCTCTGTCAAGAGAAGCCGAGGACAATTGCCGCGCTAACAAGCCTCATGACCCAATTTTGCGCGGGGGAGGATAGCTGGCTAGCATGATGCAGCACCAGCGACCCGAGTACATCCGAGATTAGAGATGGAAACGGAAAATTACTACGCAGAAAGGATCAACGCTGGAATAAAGAAAAAAAGCCCAAAGAATACGGCGGTCAACGCCGGATTCAAAAGCTCGCGGACAAACAACAAAACACTGCCTCTTAAGGATAACAGTGATGAGCTATCCAACTTAAACAAAATTTTGGATCGGATATGTCAAATCCACAGTACCCCCGGAAGGCCTGCAAACCACACCCACCGAGATTGCTGGGTTTTCAAACAGTCCGGCCGACTAAACGCCGAACACAAGGGGCTCGACGCATCAAGCGACGATGATAAACCCCACCAGCAGAGCACCGGAAAACAAAAGACTTTCCCACAAGAATTCAAAACAGTAAACTCACTTCATGTGATATTGCGAAAAAACAATGCGGCACCCGCTAAAATAAGTGCCGCACGGTCCACCCCAGCGGAACCTTGAAGTTGGATGTCAAAACCAATCACTTTCGACAACCTGGATTATTCCAGAAGCATTCGAAACGCAAGATGGACTGCTCTGATATTGGATCCCATAATCGACGGACTACAATTTACACAAGTCCTGATGGACGGTGGCAGCGATTTAAACCTGCTATATCCGAACACAATTCGCAAGTTGGGGATAGACCTTACTAAAATTTGACATAGCCGCACTTCCTTCAAATGAGTGACGCCAGGCCCTTACGCCAAGTGCACATGCTCCTTATTACTAGAAGTTGTGTTCGGGTCACCGAACAACTTCCGACGCGAAAAGCTAATCTGCCATGTCGCCCCATTCATAGGTAGCTATCAAGCACTATTGGGGCGTGAAGCTTTTGTTCGCTTCAACGCCATATCACATTACGCGTCTCTTACACTCAAAATGCCCGGTCCACGTGGCATCATTTCATTAAGAGGGTCATTCAAAGACCCCGGACACGGCTAGACGAGTCCGGCATAAATAAGCTAGGGGCTCCCTAGCTGCACACCCCTTCACAGGGGGCTGCGCATATAAGCAACAATGGGCTAATATAGGCTCAGATTTATTAATTTATTAATATTTTTCTTTATGCACTTTTCACATGATTTCTTTTCAAACTAAGTTCCTCTCTTTTTACAGATGAACACCGTGCACACCCGTCCAGGATAACGGCACAACGGAGACACAGGCGCAGACGTGCAGTAGGGACCCGTTGCTAGGATTCTATTCAGATTAAGACCCTGCGTAAACCTTTTTTACTGTCTCATGTTGCTACAATCCCCTGGTTTTTCATGATAACCAGAGAGGATACTGACGTTTTGGCATCGGCCGCGCCAGAGGACCTCGCCCGTACCTGGACACAAGGGGCTTAGGGCATTCTTTCGCCCGTTATTATAAAAGACCGAACACCTTAGGGAGTGTTCGGCGTCTCGAGTTAGGCCTTATATGCATCAGCTCCGAATCATGTCTTTGGTCAAATGTTGGGTTTGCCCAGCTCCTGTGTTTTGCTGCCTTACGTTCCGTATCATCGGCTAACGCGGCACCAGGAGAACCACTGCGATTGTGCCCCAGTTCGGCTGGGCGAGCACCTTAGTAGAGAAAGCCGAAAACTGACTGTCATGATACAGCGAGAGACTGGTCAACCACTCGATCGACCACCGGAATGTTTAGAATTCCTCCGCTTTGACGAAGGACCGTTTCCCAGTCAGGCACATACACGCCCCGAATTCGGAGAGCGCGGTGCCCCCAGGGGCTATATCGTAGCCCCACCCTCGAACTCCAATGGCTAAGTGAAAGTGATAAAGCGTTATAGTCTGGTTGCCTCGTTTGCTACGCTACCACCTCCTCAACAGGACCGAGACGTCGGATTAAGTGTGAAAATGCGCTATTTTTGCGAACACCCCCGCACCTTGTGCGTGGGGGCTGAAGCCGAAGACTGCCACCTTTCAGGTTATACACACGTATACATAAACGGCCGCATAGGAGATATTTCAATACTGGAACGCACAAGTATAAAAAGCGATTACATCATAACCATTGTTTTACAAAATAAAACCTTCATTTGAACGTGACATTTTGGAGCAGTGCGACTCTATTACATGAGCACCACGCATAACTTCCCCAAAATAGTGCTCGGCGGGTAACCGGCTTTCGTCCGAACCCTGGGTCGCAACAGCGGCGGCATCCATCTCTGTCTAATGTGTCTTCACACGGGCAAGTGCCATCCACGCACCCTCTATGCAGGCTGACCGCTTCATCGCCTTAATATGCGGCACCGCCCAAGAAATTGCTGCAACAAGCCGAAATAGCTCTTCGGCTTGGGCCTATCCGGCCAGACATGAGTCACGATATCTGTCATGGCAAGCCCGGACAACCTATTCAGCTCAGCCCATTCGGCCAACCGGTCGGTCAGCGGAAGTGAACGATCCGGACTATGGAATTGAGACCAAAATAGCTCTTCCGTCTTTTGATCCTTCTGACTCCGGAAGTGCACAACGGCATCCGCCGCACTTGCCGCTAAGTCCATAAATGGATCCTCCGGACCCCACAGCTGGCCAAGCTGGACATACTTTGGATCCGTAAACCTGCGGCGTAGAAGAAAAGGCTTGCCAGCCACAATGTCTCCGGCCTGACGCAGCTCCTCCTTCATAGCCCGCATTGCAGAACAGGCATCCTTGGCTTCGGCGGTGGACTTCCCCAGGTCTTCTCGCTCCGACAGGCGCTCCTTTTCAAGAGCCTCATTGCGGTCGGTAGCGTCCTTCAATTTAATGGCCAATTCGGCCATCTCTTCCCTGCTTCGGCAGTGTGCAGCCCTTTCGGCTTCTAACTCCTCGGCCGCCCTCGAGGTAGCCGCATCACTCCTTCTGGCTTGCTCCTTGGCTTGAGCAAGTTCTGCCTGAAGGCTCTCCACAGCAGCAGCACCATCTGCGTCAAGCATAAATATTGTAAGCGGTAGGCTTTTGCTCCCTTAATTGGTGATTGCGGAGACACAATTTACCTTGCGACTCGTCAAGTCGCTTGTTGACTAGCGTGATGTCTGCATCCGCAACATCGAGTTGCCGCATTAATTCAGCAACTCCATCAGTCCGGCTAGCCCCCGGACTATCCGCCACCTGCATAGGAAAGGTGACACTCAATACCTACGATTTTGATCCTCGGCACACTGTCGCTTTCGACAACCTACCGAGTCTCAGGGGCTACTATCAATACAGGGTGCACTTTCTTGTGCAAAACTGTCAAAAAGGCGCGTCGTTTTTACGTACCACAAAACCCGCCAGCAAACTCATGACGGCAATATGCAATCCGCTATCGGCGGACGAAATCCTTCCAATCACCATATTATTCAATGCATGGTGATCTTCTGAGATGGACGCCCTCTCAAGCAGATCCTTCAGCTCCCCCGGCCGAACACTAGTTGGCACCAAACTCTTCGGCTCTGCCGGGCTCGGGGATACCCTCCATGACGACACTTCAGGCTCGTCCGCCCTATCCGATGGCGTAGCAGACGGAGGCGTCTCACTCCCCATCATCTCCGGACGAAGATCCCCCTAAGACGAGCTCATCTGAGAAGGTCACAGATCCGAACTACAAGGTAAAAATTTCGGTTATCCTCAGAAGCACAAATAGGGATGTTTCTTATTAATGAACTCCCGCTTTTTTCTACTCACGGCTCGCTGGAGGGCTGATTCTTTAGAGAATACTGTGCGGCCGGGGCCACCCCGGACGCAGGACCCTCCAGTGAGGATTTCTTCCCCCGCTTTGGGGCTTTGGCCTCCGGGTCTTCAGAGGCGGGCCTCTTCTCCCCCTGGAGGGAGGGATTCTCGATCCCCCTTCTTAAAGCGCCCCCTTGGGCAAAGCGGTAGCTCCTCCATTTCCCCCTTCGCCTTCTTCTGAAGGCGCAACCTCCAACATTCTGACCAGCACGGGCTCCAGTGCGGTCTCTGGGAGGGGGGCCGGACACCGTATCAGCTTTGCATGCGCTATCCACTCCTGTTGAAGGATAATGGGTTAAAAGGCGAATTGTAGAAAGGCAAACAAACGGTACGTCCGAACACTAAGCTACTTACTTGAGTATCCGGGCGATTGCAGCTTAGGCCGACATCCTTGGTCAATTCCGGACACACCGCCTGTGATCCGAAGAACAACTTGTACATCTCCACGGGTGTCGTACCCATGAAGTGTTGGAGAATCCGTGGTCCCTCCGGATTGAACTCCCATAGCCGGAGACGACGGCGTTTGCAGGGCAGGAGACGCCTAATCAGCATAACCTGCATCACCACGACCAGATCGATCTCCCTCGCCTGGAGGTCTCAAATCCGGCCCTGCAATAGGGGCACGTCTTTTGACGGCCCCCAGTTGAGCCCTTGGTTGACCCACGACATCAACCGTCGAGGAGGTCCCGAGCAGAATACAGGCGGCGGCTTTTGCCTGCTGCCCTTCGGAGCGGTGATATAAAACCACTCCTGCTGCCACAATCCGAGCTCCTCTTGGAAGGAGCCCTCGGGCCACGGGGCATCGGCCGTCCTGCTTACGGCCGCCCCGCCACACTCTGCTTGACGCCCCCCGATCATCTTCGGCTCCACATTGAAGGTCTTCAGCCACAGGCCGAAGTGGGGGGTGACGTGGAGGAAGGCTTCGCAGACAACAATGAATGCGGAGATATGGAGGATGGACTCCGGAGCCAAGTCGTAGAATTCCAACCCATAGTAAAACATGATCCCTCTCACAAAAGGATCCGTCGGGAAGCCTAAACCCCGACGGAGGTGGGATACAAAGACGACATACTCGCCGGGCTCGGGGTGGGGATGGCCTGCCCTTCGGCGGGCAACCTGTGCGAAATCTCGTAGGACAGGTACTTGGCTTCTCGCAGCTTTAGCACGTCCTCCTCCATCACGGCATCCACTGGCCTTGAAGGTCAGAGCCGGACATTGTTGAAGGTCCGAAGCGCTTGAATCTGGGGCTCTGGGTGTTGGAACTTGGAGCAAGGAGAAGATTCGGTGGAAGATTGAAGAAAAGAAACGAGCCTTGGTCCTATTATAAAGAGGGAGAATACCAAGAGCCATCTCCGTGACCGTTCGGGACTCGCCTTCGATAGAGGAGGCGTGGCGACGGGCACGGTTCGGTTACCCACGTCTGTATTGATGAGAATCCCGGAATAAGGGGAACACGATCTCTGCTTCGACAAGACGTGCCAAAGAAACTGCTTTGCTAAACGCGCTGAGGTGGTATAATAAAAAACGATTCAAGTAAAGGCTTGGCAGTGGCGTGACGTCATGCCACGGAGTACGTCAGCAGATTGAACTTGTGTATATTTTATTCTCTCTATGGTGGAATGTGGAATTTATTTTGCAGAGTCGGACACTATCATGGTGTTCACAATCTACTATGGATTATTTGGAGGAGGAACCCTCCTTGCAATGCCGAATATTATGCGCGCCGGACTCATCGTCATTGAAGCCAGGTTCAGGGGCTACTGAGGGAGTCCTGGACTAGGGGGTGTCCGGACAGCCGGACTATCATCGTCCGCCGGACTCCAAGACTATGAAGATACAAGATTGAAGACTTCATCCCGTGTCCGGATGGGACTTTCCTTGGCGTGGAGGGCAAGCTTGGCAATACGGATATGTAGATCTCCTACCACTGTAACCGACTCTATGTAACCCTAGCCCTCTCCGGTGTCTATATAAACTGGAGGGCTTTAGTCCGTAGGACATAACATACATTAGAACAATCATACCATAGGCTAGCTTCTAGGGTTTAGCCTCCTTGATCTCGTGGTAGATCCACTCTTGTAATACAGATCATCAATATTAATCAAGCAGGACGTAGGGTTTTACCTCCATCAAGAGGGCCCGAACCTGGGTAAAACATCGTGTCCCTCGTCTCCTATTACCATCCGCCTAGACGCATAGTTCGGGACCCCCTACCCGAGATCCGCCGGTTTTGACACCGACAGCGGTCATGAGAAAACCACCTAGCCGGATAGTTTGGCCGGCGGCCAAAGCTCCTTTGGCGATGGTACTGTCTTTAAAGACGGGAAGAGGCATCCTTCCTGATTGTGACGGCACAGAGGAACTCTCAATGAAATCACCAATGTCGATGTCAAAACCGGCGGATCTCGGGTAGGGGGTCCCGAACTGTGCGTCTAGGCGGATGGTAACAGGAGACAAGGGTCACGATGTTTTTACCCAGGTTCGGGCCCTCTCGATGGAGGTAAAACCCTACTCCTGCTTGATTGATATTGATGATATGGGTAGTACAAGAGTGGATCTACCACGAGATCAAGGAGGCTAAACCCTAGAAGCTAGCCTATGGTATGATTGTTGTTAGTCCTATGGACTAAAACCCTCCGGTTTATATAGACACCGGAAAGGGCTAGGGTTACACAGAGTCGGTTACAATGGTAGGAGATCTACATATCCGTATTGCCAAGCTTGCCTTCCACGCCAAGGAAAGTCCCATCCGGACAAGGGACGAAGTCTTCAATCTTGTATCTTCATAGTCTTGGAGTCTGGTCAATGATGATAGTCCGGCTATCCGACACCCCCTAGTCCAGGACTCCCTCAGCTGGCAATTCATAGAGAACATTCAAAACAATCGATGATTATGCATGTTAGCGACTCACATGTCGGAGGCAATACTTACTTCACAACTAAAGAATAAAGAAAAAATTGATCGATGCTGCTGACAGCAAAGGGCGTCCCATTCGAAAATATCAAACGCTATCTTGCTAAAATCAATTAGCAAAATTTGACAAGGTTGACCCATTCCAAAATATCAAATGCCTACAATTGTGAAATGCGCAAGGTTTGCCATCAGTTCGGACATTGACATGGCACCTCGTGCTAAATAAACCAGCTGTTCTTTTTGTGCGGTTCCACCAAAATCAACCAAATTTGCACGTAGCTTGTATGATTTCGCCCTTATATGTTGCAACGCCTTGAACTTATCGGCACCTCCTTTCTTGTGGTGGAAATGAATGATTCGATGTATTCATGAACATTTTGTCCAGTTCCATTGAAATCAAGCTGAGCACCCCTGTTTGCACAAATACAAAAAAGTGATTAATATAAAGCAAATCGTACTATGAATTGACAGTTTAAACTGGCACCTACATGGTCCATGTAGAGCACACTTTTGGAAAAATGGAACTCACCAGAAAGAATCCTAGAACAACATTGTACCCGCGCATCACAACAAAAAAATGGAGATTTGTCAGTGCTTCTGAGCTAAAGTTAGTTTGGTCTTGTGGGGAGTAATGTAACCATCCTTCAACTGCTTCTTGTGATGAGAAGATAGACAGGGCTTCTTCATCTTGGCATAATTGAAACTAGTCACTTCACGTACTCCATATTCTTCTTCAGAGGAAGATGATCCTGTTGTGCAAAGACAAGAAGACTACTAAATGCTAGCATCCCTGTTTGCTCGTAAAAAAGGAAAGAAAATATTTAAAACAACACAGATGAAGCACTTATCAAGGACAATACCACTTTTTCATGACAGTATCTAAACAGTAGCACAACACCAATAGAGATGACAAAGCTCAATCATATGGATGAAATGAGTGGGCGAGTACCAACCTTTGTCAGGAGGCTAATTGTGTAGAGCATACAGATGAAGCACTTCCCCGGAACCATCTGTTGCTATCTACGGTGGTGGCCATGCTTACTATATACTCCTCGATTAGTTTAATGTTTCCAACATCTTCTTGTGCAGTTCCATTAAAATATATGGTATCTTCAAAGAAGATCCCTGTTTGCACAAGTAGAGATAATTATGTATTACATTAAGAGTGGCATCAAATCAGTGGCAAAACAATTGCTTGTTCCAGCCATAGCAATAAATTAAGATGCAAAACTATATTATTACTTGTGTCATCACAGTTGATTTTTGTTTTTCTTCCGCTTTTTCTTCTGCTTCATCACTTGGTTCAAAAACAGACAAGTTTCGCCTTCCATGTAAGATTTGGCATGGCAATTAAGGAGCACAAGTTTAGTACTAAACTTAATTTTCTGATGAAAGTGGCAAAATACAGGCCAACAATTGTGAAATATCCTTATCTTACCTCAATGGGATATTACGGTGCACATACAGATTGGAAGTCTTGTCTCCATTTGTGTAGTTCACTAAAATCAAGCTACATATCGTACAAGTAACACAACATATGAAAGCACACTATCGAATCATGTGAAAGAAGGCTAGTACTGACCTCTCATGATGCGGAATTCAAACAACTCACAAGAAGAAGATCTGAACCAAATTTGCCAACACGGATAGAAAGTAAGATCTCCTCATGTGCAGTTCCATTAAGATCAAGCAATCAAGCAACATTGTCGGTGTGACATTTTGGTTGAACTGCACAAAACACTCTTAAAAACAAAAGTGTTTTGTGCAGTGCAACAAAAGGTCACAATGGCAGCGAGGTGAAGTAAATAACCCTGTTTACGCAGAGGCGCAAAGGAAACAATTAGTGGTCAATAACGGTGGATGACACAGAAGCGAACAAAAAGAAACATCTACCTTATCTAAATGGGAAAGAAAGCAAGACAGTAGCATTTCTCAAATGGTGGCATTAACATAGAGATTATATTAACAACAAAGTTCGTTAAACATGTAATTTGCTTTTAACTGTGGCATTGCATCAATTTTCCAGCGGTATTATTAGAGGGTGTTTGTTTACAGGGACATTTTGGTGTAGGGACTAAAAAAGAAGACCCCGAGGGAGTCTTTTTGGGACTTTTTCCAATAGTTGCCCCTGCCACACATCACGCCCTATCTCCATTAGTTCATTACTAGGGGTAACATGGTCTTTTAGCATGTCATTTAATAACCTCTAGTCCATATTTAGTCCCTGGAACCAAGCGGGTAGGGACTAGGGAGTTTTTAACCAAACAGTGCCTTAGATTAACAACAACTAATGAGTTGCACGGGACAGTGGATGCACCAGCACCATGTGCATCTACCGATGTACTGTGGTCATGCATAGTCTGTTGCAACAAAGAAGAAACAACCAAGGAGCATATTTGTGTTGGTCCCAGTTTCGTTATCTTTAGACACCTTTCCCTATGTGAGAGCAGCAAATCTAGTCCCACTCAAACTCTACAGCCTTGTCCCCCAAAACAAAAGATCAGTTCGTTACAGATGTGTGTACTGCGTTTATCATTGTTTTCCCTTTTCGACCAACGTAGCTGCTGGATAGCCAGTCTGTACTAGTACTTTTGCCCCTTCCTTTCCTCTTTGAACCCCGTCCTAGATTTATGCGATACAACTTTCCCCACTACTTTCCCCCATTCCTTTCCTCTTTGAACCACATCCTAGATTCATGCTATACAACTTTCCCCCTTCATTTCCTCTTTGAACCATGTCCTAGATTCATTCTATATACAACTTTTCCCACTACTTTCCCCCACTCCTTTCCTCTTTGAACCACGTCCTAGATTCATGGTATACATGCAGCTAGAGCAATGCATGTGGAGTAAGTAAATTATACCTTAAGGTTCTTGGGGCGTGGTTCGGTGGGCGGCGGGACGACAGCGAAGAAGAAGGGGTCGGAGACCCTCCCGCGCGGCCGCTGGGTGAAAGTGAACAGCTGCGCCGGTAGTGGATTCCCTCCTTCGCCAACGGCGACAGCGTTAAGCCTCCTTTCCTTCCCGGCGGATGGATCCTGCCGGCTCTTTGAGCAGAAGTGAGGGGACAGAGAGGCCAACGAAGTCTTGTTTAGATCTGGAGAGGGCAAGAGAGTGTGAAGAGAGCAACTACAAGCGTTGAGGCTCCAACGTGTATATATATACTAGAGAGAGAGTGTGAAGCGTGCAAACCCTAGAAAACAAGCACCGAGGCTGGAGCGTATACGTGATGAGGTGATTATATGGTCACTATGAGATCATATAGCTCTGTATCCATCCATACCAGTTAAAGAATCCTCCTGGCACAAATTATGCTCAAGTGTAGTTGTCGAACCCGAGACCTCAAGTTTGATGAGAGAACAGGCTAACCAGCTACACAACCCTCCCGTTGTGTTCAGTGAGAGGAAAATAACCTTTTATACATTCCTGCATTCGTGTGACAAGCATGCCATGTTTTGTGTGTGTGTGTGTGGGTCATTGGGATTTCAATCATAATCGTGTCATGTGGCTTTGGTGGTAAGACTATCCACAATGGTGCAGAAGTAATGCAGCCTTAGTCACCTTACCTCTCTCCACGTAGTACGTTGGGTCCCACCAGTCAAAGGGTGAAACAAACAAATTAATAAGAAAAATTAATCCCTCTGTTCACTCACGTACTATTTTAAGTGAATCCTTATTATAACATGCACACAATTTTGGGCACTTTTATTCGACTTAAGTCAGTGTGCCACTATATACTTACTACTCCCTCCGTCTAGGTGTGTGTGTGTGTTTGTGTTTAACAGCATGTGTGTGTTAGAGAGAGCGACAGATCGACCTACTCCTACAGAGAGATGGTGTGTAGTCTACGATTTTAGCCGCGAGAGTCAGTGCATCCTCTCGTATCCGGGCGTGTCCGGTAGGGACATGCAGACAACTGCCATGCCCTCTCCTGACCAGCCTGGCCCACCCAAAGCCCCTCCATCGCCCGCGCGCGCTTCCCGCCCGAAACGGTCAGCACCGCTCCAAAGAATCGGTGCCACATTCATGCCCGGGCAGAGCGGACGTGACCTCTCACTGGCGCAAGAGTAATGGTTGCTTTGTCCGTCCAACTTACTGCTGGGTCTATGTGATTTGACGGCTTATTGGTTTTTATTACTGAGATGGTAGGACTGCTGGATGTCCCACGCTTTCGGCGAAAGGAGGTACTACTAGATTACATTTTTCTCCATTCTTACAGTGGAGGAGTGCAAGAGCAGTGAAAACACATAGGCTCAGTGATTACATGGCCCACCTCACACTATCACCGAGCGATAACTAACTCTTTACATAGTACTCCCTCCGTTCCTGAATATTACTAGATGATTCCCCGCGCGTTGCCGCAGAACAGCCGTATATCTCTTTGCGCAAAATTATCGATTTCATAGAACTAAAAAAACTCTATAACCGCATGAAAAATGTGGTAGCCAAACTAAATAAATTCCCGTCATCATTTAGATCATCCCACGTAAGGAAAAAAGATCAAACAACTCCTACTTCATAATGGGATTATATTACTTGTTTTTGACATGTTAATGGGACTTAAAGGCTCACTTACATGCATGCTACCGGTACATGCTTGCATGCAGACATGTTGATGTGATTTAAAACCCACTCACATGCATGCCACGATATTTCTGCATGGTTGCATGTGGCTTAGTGCGGAGCCTCTCAACGTCTAGATCAGACGGCTATTATGGACTGATTTAGTTCATCTAACGGCTACATTAATTTTGATGATGTGGCTCAAGGAGAGGATAGAGAATTCCTACTAGTGGGGGCTAGCTATTACTAGTAGATAAATCTTTGTAGAGATTCCACTAGGTGAACTACATATGGAACAAAATGAATGAATCTACACTTAAAATGCATCTATATACATCCACATGTGGTTCATGGTGAAATCTCTACAAAGACTTATATTTAGGAACGAAGGAAGTACTAGTATAGTACGTACTATATTTTATCAGTGAGATAAATTTGTACAATGCTATGAAGCTTCCAGCTTCTGTTGCATGTATCTTGCGTCCAAGGTTGCCCGTTGCAACATTTCATCAAATAGAAAGGAGACTAACATGCATGCTATTGCATCTCAATGATTGACAGATCATAGCAAATATGTACTCTCTCCATTCCAAAATAAGTGTCTCAACTTTGTGCAAACTTTAGTACAAAGTTGTACTACTACTAAAGTTGACACTTATTTTGGAACAGAGGCAGCTAAAGAAAAAAACGATCCATGCAGTCCCTAGCCCTTGAACTGTGAACCCTAACCAGGCTTCAATTTGATGGCAATGTTCGAGCTTCCTAATAAATGAAGTTTGCAACTTTTTGACCATCGGATCATTTTGTGCAGTTTCACTAAAATCGAGATGAGCATCCCTGTGGAAAAGAAATTGAAGAAGCATGATTAGAATAAGATTACCGGGACTAGTTGATGAGACATAAACTCATCACAAATACAGTACGTAGAAGACAGTAGAGGTATGTGCGGGGCAAAGAAGTAGAGAAATATCCACAGGGAGTGATGTGGGCAGCTGGAGCTGTGGTGAAAGCCGGCTGTAAAGGGAGTTGTACCTGAGGGACGTAGCTCGACCTTGAGGAGGGCGGCGGGAGGCGGCAACTGCCCACGTCGTGTCAGTGAGCAAGGAACGAAGGCAACCTCACTGGCTATGTGAGAGAGAACGGCGGGGACCCCTGATTGGGACGTGCCGACAGGGGGTTTTCACCGTCGGTGACGGCGACCGCATCTACACTAAGCATCCACCCCTTCCCCCGGCGGATGTGATCCGCTGGGATGTTAGAGATGTGGCCACAGTCGTTTTGTGCAAGAGAGTGTGAAGAGAGCAACCCCAGCAAGAAACCGTGTAGGCTGGGCCGTCCTGACTATGTATATAGTGGAGTGGTTTACTTTTCTCTCCATATGAACCTATCATATTGCGTACGTGCCACTGAAGAAAAAAAAACTTTATTTATAAATGACGCGACACCTACTAGTCATTCTCCCATAACCTTGCACTTGGCATCTCCAAATATTAACCTTGCGATTAGCTCTTCGCCTCTTCGGGAAGTCGAGCTATAATGGTAGTGCAGTATATATCGTTCTGGCTATATGAGACCAAATGAATTGCTGCACGTCCACCATGTGGGCGGGGGTCAAGGGGCGAGAGAGAGTGGTACATACGGATCAAAATGAGTGAATCTACACTCTAAAATATGTCTATATACATCAGTGTTTGGAGTATGTACTAGTAGTTCATATTGAAATCTACTACTCCCTCCGTCTCGGTTTATAGGGCATGCACATGGTTCTAGGTCATTGATTTGACAAATTAAATTTGTGTAATATGTCACCAAAAATATTTCACTAGATACTTAAGTGGATGTAGTTTCTAAACATATATTTTTCATCACATATAATACATATTTAGCTAGTTAAATTGTTAACCTAAAACTACGTGCATGTCCTATAAACTGAGAAGGAGGAAGTAAAGGACATATAGATTCCAAACAATATGATATAATCTCTATAACCAAGGTAGTACTGACGAGGAGTAAACGGAGGGAGTAGTAAATTTTTCTCCTAGTCCTGCGAGCCACCGCGTGCATGGGCGAGGGAGCGGGCGTAAGGCGGAGCAAGCTTCACCTCATCCTGCGAGCCACCGCGCCCGTGGGCAGGGGAGATGGAGTACTAAGCAAGCTTCTCCTTGTCCTACGAGTTGACGGGACACATCAAAAGTACTCCACTGTATAGAGCCTTGCCTCTAAGGTAGGCCCCACATGGTTTGCCTCTTTTTTAATTTAACATAACGTGTCAAGTTGCAATTTGTTTGTTCACCCGTGGCAGACGATCCTCCCTCCACCAAGTGGACAACCAGTACACGTGCCAAATTACCACGTGGGCTGCCTTTTTCATACAGAAATGAGCTCCACCGTGTACCCACGCGGGTGTGGTTGGGAAAGAGACGGGAGTACATGTGCCGTGCATGCACCTCTTCTCTTCGTGCACGCCCCCCGCCTACGTGGGTGTGTGTGAGAGATACAAACCGTGTTCATGAGTGTTTTTTGTTATGGGGTGGGGGTGGGGGGTTGATTTCATGAATTATTTGTGGGAATATGTGTCGATGACATCTCAAACAAAATTTTGCATGCAATGTGTGTGAAATGGAGGCCTATCCATATCATATATAGAGGGTTGGGCAATCCACAAGAAGAGAGGGAGGGGTCATAGCTATCGATAGAGTTGAAGAGAGGATCTAGGTGGGTGCGAGATCGATGAAGAGAGCCATCGAATTTCTGTGTTTGTGCAAGATAAATATATAGGGCGACTGGCCTACCGGAACGTTAGAGGGCACATGTCAAGTTTGTGTGTGGCAGGGAGACATGACTAGAGCGCTCGTTGTATCGGTGTGTGTGGGGGGGGAGGGGGTGGGGGAGGGGTAGGCAGAGGCCTAACTATAGAGGTAGAATGACTCGTATATGTGTTGAAAAGGAGAGACATTGCTATGTCTTGAGGGAGATCGGTCGACATCCATACATAACTGAAGGACGGGAAATATGATGGGACAGAGAGAGAGAGAGAGAGAGAGGAGAGAGAGGGTTGGAGAGGGGTAGAGTGTTGGATGGGTGATGGAGTTGCTTCTCAAAGATGGTGGGAGAGGCCTACTAAATAAACTGAGGGTGGAACTGCAATGTTATCAATAAGAGTGGGGATGTGTTTCTGTGTGTGCCTGTGCATGATAGATCTGTCGGGACGCGTCCATGGATGATGAAGGGGAACCATGTGTTTGGTAAGCAAACCTAACAAGATCGGTAGATCAATTGTTGTTTGTCGAAGGAAGGGAGAGACACAACTAATGAGACAGATCGATCGACGTGTGGGTGAAAACGAGTTATAAGGACCTACCTAGCTATATGTATAGCGAGAGATCGGTCAGTGTACGTCCATTTGTTAGAGGCAAATAAGGCCCAGCGAGACAGATAGATAGAGAAAATGGAGCTAGGAGGTGGTGAGAGAGGCCCAGCTACTAGCTAGATAGGGGGAGGATTGTGCGGTTGTGAGATCGATGAAAAGAGGGGTAAGAGTTTACACGTGTGTGTGACCGTATGAGAGACACGAGGCAAGGACACATAAAGGAGGAGATTGAAGGTGTGTGTGTATGTTGTAGGCAGGCATCGCTGGAGAGGTTTATCGATCGGTGTGTGTTGGAAAGGAGTTGTGGAGACTCTGGGAGAACGACCTAAAGAAAAAAAATGAATGTGCCCGCTGGATAGAATGATGAGGGAGGGGGAGGGCGTGGAGGGCGTGTGCATGCACGAGAGAAAGTTAGTGGTAGCTTCAAAGGTTAGAGGATTGTGTGGGTGTAAGAGACTAATAAAGATCATAATTTGATATGAAAGCGGATTCATATATTTGAATAGGAGATCATAGTGTTTTAAACATATGCATGCATGAATATAGCGGTGATACACGTGCTGTGCACATGTTATACCGTAATGTGATAATGCATGGCGTTTGCAACTCACAGCTAAATGCCGAACAATCTAAACCATACTATACATCAAACAATCTCACATTTTATTTGAATTTGTGATAATGTGTGGCATTTGCAGCTTACAACTAAATATCGAACAATCTAAACAATATTATATATCGAACATTCTCATATTTTATTTGAATTTGTGGTAATGTGTGGTGTTTGCAACTCACATCTAAATACTTGTAGGCGTAGGGGGCGGGGCACTATACATAATGTGATAAACACATTATACATATGAGACATGGTTTAGATTATGAAGATCTAGCTAGAGCTAGAAATGTATTGTGATTTGAAATCAACATAAAGTGGATTCAAAAAATCGAGTTCGAGTTCATATAGTACACATAGTTCATCTGTAACTCGAGACTAATCATGTGATGTGTTGTGAAGATAATACACAACCGATGGTTTAACTTGACAATAATGATGATTGTAGATCTTATTAAAACAGAGAAACGAATTCAAATGCTTTGACTTCACAACAATCATTACTGTAGATCTTATTTAAATAGAGAAACGAATTCAAATTTAGTTCATATTGAAGCGGTAGTATATATGTTTGGAATGCATTAAAACGTTCATTTGAGTAGTAGGTTGCATGCATTATACACGTAGCGAAATATTTTAATTGAACATAACATGAATTCAAAGTTCTGAATGACATTTGTAGTGCGCATTGATTTGGTACAGTACACATTAGGCTTGTCCAGAAATCTCAGCTCGAAATATTTAAGATATATCTTTGTCTCGTCGTGCCTCGACAACTCCCTCCATCTCAACCCGCGCCTTGCTATTCCGAAATTACAACGCGCGCGAAAACTCCCACCTCTTGTGAAATCCTGACACGCGAAATGCCCATGGTACCCCTGAACCGAAAGAACCGCCTCAAATGGGTGGGGGTACTTTCGTAACTTACCCCACATTTCAGACAAGCGCGTCCCTAAGCCATGGTTCCCCGCTGCCATCCCATCCGCCCACCCATTCGTACAGCGAGGCCGCGAAAACCCATGATGAAGCCCCACACTGTGCTCCATCCGCCACCCAGCCGGAGCCCCTTCCGCGATGACGTCGACCACAGCAACACCTCGACGTCCCTCATCCACCGTACCGGATGAGGATCTGTCATCGATCTCGTCGTCTCGCCGGTTCAGCCACCCCGTCCTCCACCTCCAAGGAGCTGCCCCGATGTTCCCCTTGTATTTCACGCCGCCTCCATTCCCACACCGCCGTCTTCACCTACACCACCGGAAGAGCATCATCATCACCGTTTCCTCGGATGAAGCTCCGGCCTAATCGGCGCCACCAAAGAGGTTGTAGACTAATCGCCGCATTTTCTTCTTGATTCGATCTCACGGGGCTGCCGGTGCTCGGTCCCAAGCCGGCATGGCGCGGCTCCATCCACGGCATCATCACCGGCCACTTCCTCCACGACGTCGTTCCCTCGGCGGCGATGTCCACATCAGTAGGAGTTGCTGCTGCTTTAGCTCTCGCTCACGCTGCTGCTCTGCTCTTGCTCTTGGTCCCCTGCCTGGTCTGCTCTTGCTATTGCTCTTGCTCATGCTGCTGCTCTCGCTCCTGCTCTTCCTTGCGATGCTGCTCAGATTTAGCTACACTTCAGTCGACTGAATCGAATTTTGGTTCAGATGATTTTCAGGGGGTGGGGGGGCTCACCGGGGTGAAGGAAGAACCAGCCGCAGCAGGGAGGGGGGCTTGCCGGAGAGGTACCCCACTATGTATCTTAGGGTTTAGGGTGGGGGCGGTGGTCGCTCGCAGTGGCGGGGCGGTGGCGTGGGGATCTCCAGAGAAAAAGCTCAGCATAGTGGGGCCTAGAGGGATGGCCGGGGCAGCGGCGGATCGACGGTGGGGAGTGTTGGTGGGGCGGCGCACCGCCAGCCACGGGCGGCGGGGGGCTGCTGTTTGGCCGGTGGTGGCTGGCGGCTCAGGGGGTGGAGGTTGAAGATGAACGGCAGGCCCTTGATTTCGTATCCAACGGCTGCAAAATCGACTGACCAGAGATGAAAAAGTCAGTCGACCGACGTGTAGCCTCACCTTGCTAGTGCGTTCAGTTTCGACAGCAGAATTCAGTTTCGACAGCATAATTCAGTTTCTACAGTTAAGTTCAGTTTCGACAGTTAAACTCAGTTTTGACAGTTAAGTTCAGAGATGAGCAGCTGATGTATTTTATATCTAGCACTTTGTGGTTATGTATTTTATGTCATGTATTGGAGATGCTATTAGAATTCCACTCAGGTTAACGTTGTCTCTCTTGTCCTGCTTCAGCCTCGGCGTCGTACAACTCACCGGAGCTGCTCCAACGATGAAACCCTCCATCATAGCAGAGCAGTACCTCGGGCTCCATCTCCAGACACCTAAGATCTTCTTTCCCTCCTCCGACAGCCAAGTCAGCCGGAGCATCCTCACCGGCCAATCCAATCACGCTGAGATTGACATGGCTTCTCCAAAGAGGTTGTACACTTGTTGCATCTCTTTTTTACTCTACATGTTATATATATTGTCCACTAAGCACACGGATTTGTTCCTTTAGTGTCTCCTTGAAAGAAAAAACGTAGGAATTTTAATTTTCACTTGTCCTCCATTTCAAATTCCTATTCATGAAGTACAAGACTAAGAGATAGTAGCATAATAGCATTATAACCGTGCATTTTCTTGTGGTTTGACTTAATCTCTCCATGCTTCTTTGCATCCTGCGATCTTCCAATTGTTGTGAATCAAACACCAAAATTGGTAGAAATCCTGTGTTTTTAAATTCTCTGTTCTGCACATGCATTCCTATCCTATTCCTGTCTATTTCCTATCCCTGCATTGTTGGAATCCTCCAATTCAAATGAGCCCTTATAAAATTACTTCTCTTACAGATAGTTGTCAAAGAAAACCTTGCGTGGGTTGTCCCGCTCCTACTGCGCCATCGTCCACCCCAGCTCAGCTGCTCCAACTACACAAGGGTCCAGCACAGCAGGATTCTGGCCTCTAGACTGTCTTTCGCCGCCTCAGATCTTCTTCCCAGCCATCGGCAGCCATGAAAACTGCATTACCATCATCAACCGAGCAGATGACCTCGAGGACTACACGGTTCCGCAAGAGAGGTCGCACTCTTTCGTGTCTGCTTACGTTATGCATCGCTTAATATTACATGCTACTTTATCGTCATGTTCACCGATTAGACTCTCAGTCAGCTCCAAACTAATGGTCAAACTTGAGTTTTTAAATGGTTGTGGGGTACATATCAGGGCCGCAATCAATAGGATCTATCTACTATCTGGTTAATCTCCGGTGTCTACTATGAGTTTCATGTTGGGTGGGAAACAAACAGTAAAGAAGCCATTATCTGTATTTTTTAACTGAAGCCATTATCTGCCTGCTATTATTGGTTTTGGGTCTATCCACAGGTTGCTACCATCACTCTGGATTTCTGCATGCACTCCTTACATAATCTCACTATATTTTATTCCTATGCATGGCAGTTATTGTAAACAATGGAACTGAACATGTAGAGCAAAATAGACGAGCCTTGCATGGCAATAAAATTTCATGCAGACGTAGCTCCATGGTAGGCGCAAAGGCAGCCCCCCTCCATGCATTTTGGATTGTAATCGAGAGGAAGATACTTGTTCTCAGGGGGATTCAGAAGGAGAAGACAACTCCTATTTACCCCCTGAGGTGTTCGCTCTAACTTGGCATGCTGATGTTGGTTATATCATGCATATGGTGTCTTGCATTGCTTACTTTGTGCGAATGCCATCTGTTTAGTTTATTCATCGTTTATGTGAATTATGCAATGCCATCTTGTATAGCCAGGCATCATATATGTCAATTTTGCAATGCCATCCTGCTTAGCCAGTCATCTTATATGTAAATTATATCAGGCCATCCTTTTTTTCGTTACATATTACATTTGTCAACAATGTTAGTACATTCAAATGCTCTTCATGTGCATCAGCCATTTGATACGGTGATGGCAAATTCTGGAGTGAAAACAAGGTCTTCAGAGCAGACTATGCTATCTGACGAAGCGCATATCTTGCTGGTTATGGATAGCTCCTTAGAGGAGGATTCAGAGACAGATGATCAATCCTATCCCTCCCCCCCCGAGGTGTATGCTCTAACTTGGCAGGGTTATGTTGCTCATATCGTGCGTATGGTGTCTCGCATTGCTAGGTCATTTGATTAGTTTAGACATGCTTTGTGTGAATGCCACCTGTTCAGTGTCTAATTACCATATATGTGAATTATGCATTGCCATCTTGTTGCAAGACATTATATATGTGAATTATACAATGCTATCTTGTTGCAAAGGCATTATATATGTGAATTATGCAATGCCATGCTGTTTAACCAATCATCATGTATGTGAATTATATCATGCTATCATTTTTTTGTATTATGTGTTCCATTTGTCGATAACGTTTGTATATTCTACTACTCTTCCTGTGCATCAGCCATTTGAAGCGGTGATGGAAGTATCTGAAGTGAAAACAAGGTATTCAGAGCAGACAATGCTACCTGCTGAAGCAGACATCTTGCTGGTTATAGAGAGCTCCTCAGGGGAGGATTCAAAGACTGATGACCAGTCCTATTTCCCCCCTGAGGTCTATACTCAAACTTGGCAGGGTTATATTACCCATGTCATGCATGTTGTCTTGCATTGCTTAGTTTTTACATCATATATGGATTGCCATCTACTTAATTGCTTACTATATAAATCCTATATTTGAATTATATCATGCCATCATGTTTACATAGTACATACACATCATCTATCTGAATTATGGCATGGCAACCCATTTCATAAAGACATCATATAGTTATAGCATCTCATCCTGTTTAGTGTTTACAGTCATCATATTTTGAATTATGGCATTTTATCCGTGAATGCATGTGAATTATGGCATGCCAACCTATTTAACAAACACATTATATAGTTATATCATGTCATCCTGTTTACATAGTCTCATATTTTGAACTATGTCTTCCCATCTTTTTTAGTTAGCCATTATAATGTGATATTGTGTCATGCTATCATGTTTAGTTAGCCATCATATATGTGAAATTGTGTCATGCCATCCTGATTGGTTAGAAAACATAAATATGAATTATTTCATGCCCTCTTTTATTCCCCACTATCCATTGCACCTGTCTATCATACAATTTCTATACTTTCAATTACTTTTCTTCTTTATCAGTGAATTGAATTGGAGAGGGTGATGGAAGTATCTAAGGGAGTAACAACACGTCAGAAAAGATAGTGCTACCAGTTGATGCAGATAGAACCACGGTTGTACTTGACCAAGGACCAGATCCACCACACATAACCCAGACTCTCGCAGATTGTACCCCTACCCAATTGGACAGAGAAGCAGCTACACCCCTTCTAACCCCAACCCCGGCAGATAGTAACCCGGTTCCAATTGACACAATACCGTCTCCACCACAGAGCACCCAAACACGAGCAGTTAGTAAGGGAACTGCAGTTCCCAAAGCACGAGGACCACCACTCCGAATCCCAACTCAACGCTTAAAGGAGAAGAAGATTTGTTCTCAGGTCAGGTTCTGTAGCTATGGTTCATACTCCTTTGCTCTTGCATTACTGTATTTACTCATACCAACTATTTTCGAATTTGAAGGATGGACTTGAAACTCCAATGGCGCAACAGGTATGTTTTAAACCCGTTTCTTTAACCGGTTTGCTATTGTAACTTGCTCTATGTTGATTTCAGTTTCAATTGAATAAATAGTTATGTTCTCATGTCATGCACATTACAAGTGTTGTTATTGCTCTATAGTTTCCTACACTTATATTCTGTCTATTCTGCTTTGTCTTGAACAAATATTATTTGAACTGTGTCTCTATCTTGATTTGGCTACAAAACTAGAATGATATAGACCATAAAGTGACCATGGCACATAGATATATGTTTGTTTCATGCTGTTATCCTATCCACTTTACTACTGAACTCATTTACCAAAATGAGTTTCATATACAACATGGTAAACATGTCATGCATGTGTCTGCTTGTTTCTCTTTTAGAATGCGGACAAAATATTGGAGAACAGTACCGCGTTACCCAATGGTAAAGGAAGTAATGCAGATAAGGTTCAAGATAGTGAGACATCCCTGTTGGTCTCCAAGAAAGCTGATAAAAACTATCTTGATGACAGTGAGAGAACCCAAAAGTCCTGTCTTGATGTAGTGTTCGAGTTACTGGCCACTACTGCTGGCACAAGCTCTTCGAACTCATTGCCTGAATCAGTTCGTCTTCTTGGGTCTCAACTTCAAGTGGAAAGACATCGATCAGATGTGCTGCCACAGGATGCTGAAGGACTGAGGAAGTCCCTGCAGAATTCAGATGCATATTTCCTAGTGCAACAGCAACCGCTGGAGGATTTGAGCGCCAAACAACAGAAAGTTAATAAGCTTGCCAAGCATCTTGCCAGCATTATGGGTACCCAGGATATTGTTTCTTGAGATCTTCTGAAGTGGTTTCAGTTATGGATTTGTTTTGCTGTGGCATTTATTTGCGCTGGTCGCCAACTTTGACAACCAATGTATACGATATGCTGCTTTGTTCCCTATATTTGCACCGGTGGCGAACTTTGATGCCCAGTGGATGTAATATGTGTAGTAGCCGTGATAGCCTAGCGTTAGTTGCTTGCTTATTTATTTCCTTGTTGTCTTGTTTATTTGTTTGCTTGTAGTCATTGCAGTTCTTTTTCCGCGGTTTGCTAGTGGCTGCAATAACCTATTTTTTAAAACTAGGCCATAATAACCAGGGGCTAATATCTACAATAGTGACACTAGGCCTCCTACGGGCCATAGAAACAGTGGGCCTTCTACGGGCGGTAGAAACAGTGGGCCTTCTACGGGCCATACAAACAATGGGCCTTCTGCAGGCCGTATCATCAATGGGCCTTATATGGGTCGTATGATTGATTGGCCAAACATGGGCCAAACACACCGCATTATGGCTGTAAACGGGCTAGAGTTGGAATCGTCCGTTCATGGGCCGACCATAACGGTCCATCGTTAATAGGCTGTATTTGATGATGCTATGAAAATGGCCCAACATATGAACGGACCACAAACGGGCCGACTGTAACCATGGGCTGAATTTGGCCCACAAGTAGAAAATGACAGTAACAGGCCGTAAGTAAACGAATGCTGGAAATGAGCCCAAAAATAAATGGGCTCTGAGAAGGCCGAAAGATAACATGGGACAGAAATGGCCCAACGGAATAATGGGCCGTTAATTGGTATAAGGTGATACACTATTCATTACGGGCCAGTTTCACCACGGGTCATTAATGGGTGTAAATTGATACACTGTTCATTACGGGCCAGTTTCACCACGGGCCGTTAATAGGCCAAGAGTTACAAAGGTCCTCATATGGGCCGAAAGACGTCATGGGCCATACATGGGCCAAAAGTGAGAACGGGCTGGATACATATTGGATGGTCCAGATGACGCTACTGGGCCTAATTTGTATAGGTCGTAACGGGCCTTGGGTTAGCGAGCTATAAATGGGCTATATGCGAACAGGCCGTTAACAGGCTTTCCATGGGCCGGCCCGCCACCTTTTGACCAAGTCAAACGGGCCGGCCTTTTCACAGGAATGGGCCTCTGTTGGTCCCTGCCACGTGTCGACGTATCATAGGCGCCTTCTATCCAATGAGTGGATGACATCTGTCCCAATGATGAGCCGACACGTGTTTACTCCAGCCAATGACAATTTTACACGTGGAAAATCCCCATTGGTCGAGGCTGTTAACGGGTTATCAGATCCAAAACCTGACCCGATAGCTTAACGGTGTTCCGTTACGATGGATGCCACGTGTCGGTCACCGTTGACGAAAGCACTTCTGTGACGCGCGATTTATCGTCATGGAAGTGGCCACTTCCGTGATGATAATTTTGATAATGTCATGAAACACTTCTACGACGGCACAGGTATGACTATCTTGATTCTGTCATAAAATCGTCATGGATGTACATGCATGACAAAAAACGCGACCTACCGTGACAAACACGTATCATCACGGAAGTGTATTTTTTTGTAGTGCGTGATCCGCTGCGGCCTTGGCTTCAGCGGCCTTCCTCGTAGCGCTGGACGTGGAAGAGCCGGTGTCGATGGCGAACACCTCTACTCGAACGCAGAGGTCCATTGCCCCAGCGGAAGTGTTGTTGCTGAGGGGAACGGGGGAGTCGGAGATGTCGAGTACCTCGCCGGGGTACTCGTCGGCCGCAGGTGCATCGGAGATGCGCAACGCAGCGAAGGAGGCGGAAACATGCTTCCAGCCGGGACCTCGAGCTACCCCAGTGTGGACACCAACTGTCGTGGTGGGCGCATAACATATGCTAAGGGATGGCTAAAGAGAGGAAGAGTCTCGAGTGCGTCGGTGGGCTCCAGAGGCGAGGTCGACGTGAGCAAGCAAGGGACGCAAGACATACCCAGGTCCGGGGCTCTCCAGAAAGATAATACCCCTAGTCCTTCCGAGTGTGGTTTATATGGCACAGTACACGGTTGCTCTTAGAGCTGTTTGGAGGAAGAAGGAAGGCAGCCCAAGGCTCAGGTTGCTTCCTCTCCTGGTGTGTGAGTGTGTGTGTTCTACTGATGATCTGATCGCTTCACGCCCGTGCATGGAGGCCTCCTGGGGGATTTTATAGGTCAACCACCCAGGGTTACAATGGTAATTATACAAGGCTGTGGGGCCGGGTTGTCAGCGTCCGGGAAGCCGGTGCTGGGGCCCACCGGGTGCCAGGGCTTGCCGGGTTGTCCGAGCATAGGCCTCGCTCACCGTGGGGCACTGTTCTCCATCTTTTCGAATGTCACAAAGTGGCCGGGTCGACTTGGCTACTGTGGTGCACTGCCTGGTCATTGTTGTCTTGCGTCAACAGTGATGATGGGCGCACTATTGCCATGCCAGCCTCGGTCAGTGGAGTGGATGGGCCACTATTGCTATGCCTCTGCCCGTCAGAGGAGTGTGTGGGGTACTATGGCCACGTCGGCCTTGGTCAACGGAGTTGGCGGGCCACTGTTGCCACGCCTCTGCTGGTCAGAGGAGTAGGTGGGGCATTGTGGCCACGCTCATCCCTTCTATGGGGACTTGTCCCATGGCACGCCTTGGATGGGACGGGAGCTGGCCCATGGCCGGGTTGAGGGTGGCACCACGCGGGTGCTGGCTTGCTGGGGGAAGCCTTGGCTCTGCCGGGTTGAAGGACTTCGCCGGGTTGAGGGACTTGGTCGGGTGACAAACCCGTCCAAGTGCGTGCCAGATTGAGGGGTCATGCTGCCCCAATAATTTTGAAAAGGATCCTTGGTTCCGGTGCCTTCCCAGGGTTCATCCCCTCGACAACAAAGCTACGTTCACTATCTTCATCTAGCCTTGCTATTTCTTCATAACCATGTGGGGAGGCTGACACTGCATTCTTTATAAGAGCGTATTTTTCCACAGTAACCCACTGGCATGACTGTCTCATCATAAGTGATTGATGAGGGATACATAAGAACATTAGTTTAATGTAAGAACATGGTTAATAGACAGATGTACTAGTATGTACCAAAAACAGGAAGGCATGAGCTAGACACCATATGCAACATGCAACCACATATGACACCGCAAAGTTAAAGCAAGCACCTAGGATGGTGGTTCATGGCAAGCAAGATCATCAACTCCAGAGCTACGTTTACCATCTCCATCTGCTGACACTCCAAACTTTATAACGCTGAAACGTGTCTTGCCTAAGCCCAAAGAAATCTGGAGCTGCTTCTCTCTTTTATTTCGTGCTTCTATCAACGGATTGGGAGAGTATGAAATAACCATGCATACAAAAAAATAGTGAGAGTATGGGTGAAGTGTGCACAGAAGTAGTGCATTGTAAAAGTAGCAGATAGCAGGTGGCTGAAAAATAAATGACAGGAGACATATGATAGCTCTACAACATTGCATGGCAACCAAAATTAGATTCTACTCCATATGATTTTGTAATATATGAGCACAGGGATGGCTGGGAAGTGCAGGTACTCCTCCAGCACACCACCACATGTGGTCCTCTCAAAATAACAGTCGACTGAAAATAAATAGGTCAGTCGATTTTTTTATGAACCGTCCGATCTACAAGGAACAGGCAGATGGCCTTCCAAAGTGTTCCGGAGCACTAGCAAGCTACCATGGCTCACTGGAAGCACTAGGAGACATTTCCCGGTAAGAGAGGCTACTAAGGATAAACAACTAGATAGTCAGATCCCACACATACCAAGCATTTCAATAACATACACACAATATGCTCGATATGTGCAAATACAACATGGCATCACAACATGACTCTACAACTCAAGTATTTATTCAATAGGCTCCGAGGAGCGAGATATTACAAACACGGGTCTCACTACCCAACATTCAAAACATACAAGTCAAAGCACATGCGGAAGCTTAACATGTATGAGTACAGACAACTACAAATGAAGAAGGCTGAGAAGCCTGACTAACTACCAAATCGTGCCGAGGGCACAAGATCGTAGCTGAGGTAACAAGCTAAACGTCGAAGTCCACACGGAACTACTAGTGAGACTGAAGTCCCTCTGCAAAAAACATAAAATAGGCAAACGTGAGTACAAATGTACCCAGCAGGACTTACATCAGAACTAACTATATATGCATCATTATCAACAAAGGGGGTGGTGAAGTTTAACTGCAGCAAGCCAGCTTTGACTCGGTGGCTATCATGAACTACGACTGCAAGTAACTCTTTTGAGGTGGCGCACATGAGTCCACATATTCACCATATCAATACACCACTATGGATTCGGTCCCGTCTCCCTACGAGAACGCCATCCATAGCACTCACGCTTATCTTGCGTATTTTAGAGTATCCACTTTCACTTGTCTATGAACTATACAAGCAACCCAGAAGTCATTTACCGCGGACACGGCTATTAGAATGGATCATATTAACCCTGCAGGGGTGTACTTCTTCACACACGCTCTCGCCACTTACCGCCATGTACACGTCATGTATCTCGGCAACCTTCAAGCGGAAGCCTGGCGAGGGTGTCGGCCACGACCTGGCAAACCACACAAGTCTCTAGTCCAGGTTTATCGCCTATTCGGGTTCCATCCGCAAGGAGATCCGGCCAGGGTGTCGCTCACGGCCCCAAACGATGTGTGCAGGGTTCCCAAGCCCACCATCCTGGTGCCACTTGGTACACCGGGCCACTGTGCCTAGTCTGTCCCAAGCCCACCTGTACCGGGTGCCACCTAGTAGACTACTAGCACTACCTACAAACACCAGAAACTAGTTGCAACTCCTGGACAGAGATCGAGTCGGTTAATAAGTCGAGAGAGTCAATTAAGGATCCCAATGTGTGGTAGTAGCTGTTCATGGATCATAAACACAGAACTCAGTTCCTAAGGACGGCTTCAATGAGACAACCCACCATGTACTCCTACATGGCCTCTCACCGCTACCTTTACCAAATCGTGTTCACACACTTAGTTCTCAACAGTAGGACATGTTCACACACCTCCAATTCATCCCTGATGAATCAGACCTGACACAACTCTAAGCAATAGGAGGCATGACAAACAAGCACGATTGAGTAGGCACATCAGGGCTCAAACAACTCCTACTCATGCTAGTGGGTTTCATCTATTTACTGTGGCAATGACAGGTCATGCAGAGGATAAAGGGCTTCAACTACCGCAGCAAGTAATAGTTGTATCGTTGTTGTCCTAATGCAGTAAAATAGAGCAGGAGCGAGAAAGTGGGATTGTATCGAAATGAACAAGGGCATTTTTGCTTGCCTGGCACTTCTGAAGATAGTATAGTTCTTCATCAGTGTCATCGAACTCATCGTCAAACGTCGTCTACTGAGAGGGTTCAATCACCGGAAAACGAGAGGGAACACAATCAATGCAATGCACAATATGATGCATGATCATGACATGGCAAAATGAGTGTGTTTGGCTAATGCAACTTAGAACAGATTAAATGAAGTTGGTTTGAACCAAGGGTTCAAATTCAAACTCCATATGTGCTTATTTAAATGCCAATTATGGAAATTGCCATATACAGCAACCTTAGGTTGTTCAAACATGCATGAAAATGGTACATATGGATAGATTAGATGTTTTTGATAATTTTTCATATATAAATTATTTCATTTGGAGTTACGGTTGAATTTCTATGATATTTAGAAGTTTATACTATTTTCTGGAATTTCCTAAAAACAATAAATCCAGAAAATGATTTCTGCGTCAGCCTGACGTCGGTGTGGCGTCAGCAGGTCAACGAAGCCGGGTCCAGGTCAAACCTGACGTGTGGGGTCCACACGTCAGTGATAAACTAACTAATCTAAATTAATTAGTGTTAAACTACTACTAACTAAAAATGTCAGTGGAGTAATTAAACTTAATTAAAAACTAATCTAGGATGAACTGGGGCTTGGGCCCACTCGTCAGTGACTCAGGGGGAGTCAAACTAGGGTCAAACCGGGTCAAACTTGTCGGAGTTGACCAGGGGCTCGTCGCCGGCAGGGCCAGGGACAGCGGAGATGTGCGGGTTTCCTCCTCCAGCGACCAAATCGACGGTGGAGAGCGGCTAAGTGGAGCTGGAACTCGCGCGCATCTAGTGGTGCCGGTGGGAGGTGCTGGGGTGGCCGGAAACGTCGTCGGCGATGACCTTGGCTGTCGCCGGAGTTTGGACGAGGTCGGCTCCGATGCTAGGGGTGCACGGCGAGGTGCGTGGGGAGTGCTACGGGCTCGTGCGAGTGCGGCGGGGACGATGACGTGCTCGGAATCGATCTAACGTGGCTGTGGCCACGACGGCGACGTGCAGTGGTGGCGGCGGTGCGGCTGAGCACGGTGCGGTTGCTGTGGTGCTCGAGAGCGAGAACGGTAAGGGGGAGGAGGAAGAGGAGGTCACGGGGAGTCGGTTGAAGCAGACGGCGAGCTCGGGGAGGGGCCAGAGAAAGCGGGGCGGCGATGGTGATCTCGGCGGACCGAGGTTGAAGAAGACGGCGGGGACGGTGATTTGGGGCTTCTGGCGTCGCTTGGATCGGTGCAGAAGGTCTAGGGCGACGAGGTGGAGCTCTTGAGCCGGTCAGGGAAGCGAGGGGGAGGCGGTGGCCACGGTGGTGTACGTCGGCGGCGGCGGGCGCATTCGGGTTGTGCGAGGGAGAGAGATAGGGGAGGGGAGGAGCACGGGAGAGAGTGAGAGAGGTCCAGGGGGTGGCGTGGCGCTGCGAGATGCGTTCAGGGGGAGGAGGAGGCAGCCAGGCAGGGAGGAGGTGGCAGGCGTGTGGCTGCGCGCGCCGGGCACGCGCCCCTGCCTACTGGCGCGAGGAGGAAGGCGACAGAGGGGCTGCGGTGGTGTGCTGGGCCAGCTTTGGTGGGCCGCACAAGTAGGTGGCCAGGTAAGCGGCCCAGGTAAGCGTTCTCTCTCTTCTAAATTGTTTCTGTAATTGTGTTTGGCTTTAATAAAATTTCCAGGGCATTTTCAAAAATCATGAAACTGCTCAATGTCACTGTTTGGAACATTTCCAGCAACAAACATTTCAGTTTGTGATTATTTGAGCATTTAAAATATTATTTAGAAATTAAATGCCCAAATGCAAATACCATATGATTTAATTCAAAAATCCAGAATGGCCTAGAAAAATGTGCACCATTTTTGGGAGATGTTCTAGACTAATCCAAAAATGATGAACTTTTCTGAAGGGCATTTTGGGATCATTGAGAATATTTTTATTGGAACCTAGTTGATTTGATCTGATGCTAGGGTTTGAGAAATCCCCAATTCAACTTTCAAATAAATTAGACATGATGCAACAACCAAGCTAGTCCAAGTGCATAGCAAGGCTAGGGATGTGACAACTCACCCCCACTAAACAAGAATCTCGTCCCGAGATTCAGGCGTAGGGTAAGATGAAGGGGGAACGCAACTAACGCAATCTTCATGATCCAGGTTGCACTTCAAATGAACGTTGATTCAATCACCATCTTTGTCTTGTCGTCTTACTCTAAGAACCCCAACTGACATGACAACAAGGGTAAAAGGAAACTCTAGAAGGATCGATCTTCTCGAAGATTGAACGACTCAAGATCAACTCACGGAATGAGACATAGCAACATCTCTTGAGCTGAGACACGAGGCACACATATAAATGAATGGGGTGGAATAGATGACGATGGTTCAATAGGTAGACAACAATTCCACGCTCAATTAGATGGTGAGGGGGTTCAAAGTAGCGAGGAGTTATGTTGCCCATGATACCATAAGGAGACATCTTAGAGGAGGTGACTCGTGGAATCATCCCTTAGGTGGCAAAAAGAATTACCTTTGATTCAAAGATCATTGAAACTCTTTATACCACCCTAAGGCAATTCTCGAGCGATCGTTTGGAGGGGTTCGGTAGAATGGCATACCCGGATTAGAATGGATGATGTGGATTACCTTGTTGAAAACAACACAAGGGATGATTTTAGTAACTGGGGAGAAGCTCAACAGTAGAGAGTGAGTCCACTGTTTGAGAAGTTTTATTATAACCGAAGAAACTAGGAGCAATCCCAGTTAGTGCCGATGATAACACCTAGTGCTTTTGCGAGCTCTCAAGAACTTGAGCATCTCCATATTCATCAAGGTTATACCAATATCCGAGTCAAGGATCCTGGCAACACAACATACTACCATGATGAATAGTGATGGATAATTCAGATGCAAAGGAAGATAACTCCTTCTCGGATTTCACCTTAGCGAGGCCAAGGGACGAAATCCGAATGATCGATCGAGAGACATTTAGCACTCCGCTTTTAATGTTCTCCTTGATGTGCTAGTGCAACCCATTTATTAAAATGGTTTGATACGTAGAATATCAAGTAAAGGTCGGACTTCGGGAGCACAAGAATCCATATGGAATAACTACGTAAGTAGTATCCTACGAAATCCTTATGGGGAGGTGGCCAACGTCCTCAATCAAGATACTACAGTAATAGGTCTTCCGGCTGGACGTGTTGGCCACGACATCCTCTTTACCAGTTATAGAGAGACCAATATTATAGTTCTTGGAAAATGCTCCAACCACCATATCTGCCTGAGATTCAGATCTGGTTGGTGTCAGAACAATCCAGACTCATCGAGTCTAGAAAGAAAAATGCAAGTTTGCAACACAAATCGACGAGATGACGTTGCGAGAATCTCGGGGAATGAACTACGGTAGTATGCTCCAAAACATGAGCTGGTTCTGCTAAAAGCATGTGAACACGCTGTCCCAGACAAGCATGACCACGCAGCAGTCTTATAATAAAACACTACCGAGTTCTGACAGGGAACCATCATCAATGATATCGGAGTCTCCACGCGTGGAGATCCAAAGGTTTCACCTTAGAACAAACTCCTTTATCTTTGAACAAGTCAAACAGTGGCTTGATGTGCTAGGGACACATATAGAATGGAGGTAGCGAGCCTATCAAACCATAGCATACTTTGCACATGCATGACTGACCTGGGATGATTCCAGGGAAAACAAAACAATCTGTCTCGAACTCACGGTGGCAACTTGCACCAAATGCACATGAATTCGAGGAAGTCACTTCTTCCATCCAAGCATAAGCTTCATGAACGGAACACGAAGGCATTGCTTACAAAAATTTCAACACTAGGTTGATGTACAACATGAATCATGGGGGAGACAAAATGCTGCTGATGGACTCAACAGCAACTCATCGGAATTTCCATATCACTGGACTTCCACCATCATGTGAACACGGGGATAGCATTGGTCAGACCAAAAAAAATATAATGATGTATGCTTGAGGGATCAACCACGAGTAAGACAACATTATGAACATTGTTGGTTCTGATTTGATTTGACGATAGCCCATACTCAAATCAAAGATGGGGTAAGACAATAGGTCCAACAGTTGATCACAAGGACCAATTGATGAAGATATCATCTTTCTTAACCCCACACACACACAGAGAGAGAGAAAGATATCCCTTAACATGAACTAAGTCAGACAAGCTTTTATCTTCCAACTCTCCAAGTTGTTGTTTAGCTTGAGCAACTAGCTCAGGGGTATCCCACACAGATTCTTGGAGAAGGGGTGGTTTACAAGAAACCAACTTGATCACGAACTCAACATAGCGGTCAGGTGACGAACTGGTAATACTTCCGAGAAGATATTCAGAAAATCACAAACCACCGATATGTTACTAAGCTCGAGAACAACCTTGCTTTTCAGGGCAAGACGATATGATCACAAGAGCGAGGGACTGGCACAATCCTAACTCATTGATCGAGGAGTGCACCAGAAATAAGGACTAGGTAGCACAATCTATCTTAGAATGATGATTCAATAATCAGCACGCTAAGAATGAGATTATTCTCCTTCAGCTACCAAGCAACAAGGTTGCTAGGAGTATTGATATCACACATCACAGTTCACCTGTCGCATCCCGGTTACAATAACACGGGGACCGAGGAATGAATAATGATGGAGAGAAGTATCACTACATCAAGAATTCATAAGAGAAGGTGCAATTCTCATGACATTCCTGACAGAAGACAATAATACTTTAGGGTAGAACAAAATCAAAGCTGGGTTGGCATTTTGATCTGCGAAGCACAACTATTTTGACCCAATCCTGGATATGGATGAGGTACTGGAGTTTGTTTCTCCTAGTCATCCTGAATAGAATGGCTTGACGGACCACAAGAATAATAAGCATCGATAACACGAATGCACAATTACTCCCGACTATCAATTGATAGATGAAGATCGGAATACGATTGAAGAGGGACAACTCAAAGGAACATATATATTTCTGAGTTGTGGATGCATAGATTAGTATGTCGAGCAAAGCTCAACATTTCTTCCGTATAACCCATGCATAAGGTAGAACTGGTAGATTCACAATATAGAATGGAGAACTCATCAAGAGCACTCTGGTGGTGATCTTTTGGTTCAAAAGAACTCCTACCAAGAATGGTTCATGGCATTTGGAAGAACGATATACCACGGACCTCGAGGACTATCGCAAAGGTTACTAATGTCCTAAAGGAACTAGCAAACACTATCAACACGAGGTAAGTAGGGTGAATCTCAGATTCACAACCCAAGGAGTAGAATACCTACTACTAAGTGGCATCACGGGATACTTTTGAGAATAAAGCCCAGAATCATCACACTGGGAACACAAATCATGGCTAGCTTACTAGGTGGTACTCTAAGACACCTAGGGTCATAATACTAGCTCCAACATATATACCGAGGCAATGAAGTACCTCAACACACTAGTTGGTGTGGTTAATCTGGCCAAAGGAACATCGGAACGGTAAGAAGGGATTTGCAAATGCATCAGACTATTTAGAAACCTGGGATGACTCCGACAGCATAACGGCTGTAAATGCTCAAAAGAATTTAGACATGCTACAAAAATGGTGGCATCGCCACTCAGAAGCACAATATCAAGGTTTCGAGATAAACAATTAACATACGGAAGTAGTAGGAACTTAACTGAGGCTTGAAACCAACAGTCCTATAAGTCTACGGATTAGTAACACGTGATCCTGATAGAAAGAAGAGAAGGCCTAGTTCTTAACCCCGTAGAGAAGAAGAGGGTGACTCAGATCAGAAGTACATAAGGTAAAGGAGTAAAAAGAGCCTTACGTTCCATCCCACAATCAATTCCCTTATATAACTAAAGAATTTCTAGACTCAACTTCGACCAGTTTGGCTTGGCAATCCTACAGGCAGTCAAGCTCTGATACCAAAGCTGTCAGGACCCCGACTCAATGCCACATCGATCTAGCATGTAACACCTCATATCACTTTGCGGCCTCACGCACGGTATCCCCACGGGTGCGCCTTACATTTGCCCAGGACCGTTTGCGCCTTTTGGCACACGTATATGATAGTCTCACTAGCATCCATATGATAAGGAGCCCGGGCTGACATGGCTAGTCGTAAACCCAAAGTGGCACAAACTTACAAGGACCGGCATCCATGACGCAGCATCAAACGTGTCAGTCATCAGTGAGTGGATCCAGGCTGTAGCACTGGGCTAGCAGGACTCCGGTGAACCGGGCTGTAGCGGGGTAACAGGACTCCGGTATTCATCGCGTGACATTTCCCCAAAGGGACAGACACAGGAACGAAGAAGGACACATGCCGGCCAGCCTAAGTGTTCCAGAGCAATAGCAAGCTACCATGGCTCAGTGGAAGCACTAGGAGACATTTACCGGTAAGAGAGGCTACTAAGAATAAACAACTAGATAGTCATATCCCACACATACCAAGCATTTCAATAACATACACACAATATGCTCGATATGTGCAAATACAACATGGCATCACAACATGACTCTACAACTCAAGTATTTTATTCAGTAGGCTCCGAGGAGCGAGATATTACAAACATGGGTCTCACGACCCAACATTCAAAACATACAAGTCAAAGCACATGAGGAAGCTTAACATGTCTGAGTACAGACAACTACAAATGAAAAAGGCAGAGAAGCCTAACTAACTACCAGATCCTGCCGAGGGCACAAGATCGTAGCTGAGGTAACAAGCTAAACGTCGAAGTCCACACAGAACTACTAGTGAGACTGAAGTCTCTGCAAAAACATAAAATAGGAAACCGTGAGTACAAATGTACCGAGCAAGACTTACATCAGAATTAACTACATATGCATCATTATCAACAAAGGGGGTGGTGGAGTTTAACTGCAGCAAGCCAGCTTTGACTCGGTGGCTATCATGAACTACGAATGCAAGTTACTCTTTTGAGGTGGCGCACATGAGTCCACATATTCACCATATCAATACACCACTATGGATCCGCTCCCGTCTCCCTACGAGAAAGCCATCCATAGCACTCACGCTTATCTTGCGTATTTCAGAGTATCCACTTTCACTTGTCTATGAACTGTACAGGCAACCCAGAAGTCCTTTATCACGGACACGGCTATTCGAATAAATCATATTAACCCTGCAGGGGTGTACTTCTTCACACACGCTCTCGCCACTTACCGCCATGTACACGTCATGTATCTCGGCAACCTTCAAGCGAAAGCCTGGCGAGGGTGTCGGCCATGACCTGACTAACCACACAAGTCTCTAGTCCAGGTTTATCGCCTATTCAGGTTCCATCCGCAAGGAGATCCGGCCGGGGTGTCGCTCACGGCCCCAAACGATGTGTGCAGGGTTCCCAAGCCCACCATCCTAGTGCCACTTGGTACACCGGGCCACTGTGCCTAGTCTGTCCCAAGCCCACCTATACCGGGTGCCACCTAGTAGACTACTAGCACTACCTACAAACACCAGAAACTAGTTGCAACTCCTGGACAGAGATCAAGTCGGTTAATAAGTCGAGAGAGTCAATTAAGGATCCCAATGTGTGGTAGTAGCTGTTCATGGATCATAAACACAGAACTCAGTTCCTAAGGACGGCTTCAATGAGACAACCCACCATGTACTCCTACATGGCCTCTCACCGCTACCTTTACCAAATCGTGTTCACACACTTAGTTCTCAACAGTAGGACATGTTCACACACCTCCAATTCATCCCTGATGAATCAGACCTGACACAAGTCTAAGCAATAGGAGGCATGACAAACAAGACGATTGAGTAGGCACATCAGGGCTCAAACAACTCCTACTCATGCTAGTGGGTTTAATCTATTTACTGTGGCAATGACAGGTCATGCAGAGGATAAAGGGCTTCAACTACCGCAGCAAGTAACAGTTGTATCGTTGTTGTCCTAATGCAGTAAAATAGAGCAGGAGCGAGAAAGTGGGATTGTATCGGAATGAACAAGGGGGTTTTGCTTGCCTGGCACTTCTGAAGATAGTATAGTTCTTCATCGGTGTCATCGAACTCATCGTCGAACGTCGTCTACTGAGAGGGGACAATCACCGGCAAACGAGAGGGAACACAATCAATGCAATGCATAATATGATGCATGATCATGACATGGCAAAATGAGTGTGTTTGGCTAATGCAACTTAGAATAGATTAAATGAAGTTGGTTTGAACCAAGGGTTCAAATTCAAACACCATATGTGCTTATTTAAATGCCAATTATGCAAATTGCCATATACAGCAACCTTAGGTTGTTCAAACATGTATGAAAATGGTACATATGGATAGATTGGATGTTTCTGATAATTTTTCATATATAAATTATTTCATTTGGAGTTACGGTTGAATTTCTATGCTTTTTAGAAGTTTATACTATTTTCTGGAATTTCCTAAAAAGAATGAATCCAGAAAATGATTTACTGCGTCAGCCTGACGTCAGTGTGGCGTCAGCAGGTCAACGTAGCCGGGTCCAGGTCAAACCTGATGTGTGGGGTCCACACGTCAGTGATAAACTAACTAATCTAAATTAATTAGTGTTAAACTACTACTAATTAAAAATGTCAGTGGAGTAATTAAACTTAATTAAAAACTAATCTAGGATTAGCTGGGGCCTGGGCCCACTCGTCAGTGACTCAGGGGGAGTCAAACTAGGGTCAAACTGGGTCAAACTCGCCGGAGTTGACCCGGGGCTCGTCGCCGGCAGGGCCAGCGACAGCGGAGAGGTGCGGGTTTCCTCCTCCAGCGACCAAATCGACGGTGGAGAGCGGCTACATGGAGCTGGAGCTCGCGCGCGTCGAGTGGTGCCGGTGGGAGGTGCTGGGGTGGCCGGAAACATGGCCGGCGATGACCTTAGCGGTCGCTGGAGTTCGGACGAGGTTGGCTCCGATGCTAGGGGTGCACGGCGAGGCGCGTGCGGAGTGCTACGGGCTCGTGCAAGTGCGGCGGAGACGATGACGTGCTCGGAATCGATCTATCATGGTTGTGGCCACGACGACGATGTGCGGTGGCGGCGGCGGGTGCGGCCGAGCAAGGTGCGGTTGCTGTGGTGCTCGAGAGCGATAACAGGAAGGGGGAGGAGGAAGAGGAGGTCACGGGGAGTCGGTCGAAGCAGACGGCGAGCTCGGGGAGGGGTAGGAGCAAGCGGGGCGGCGATGGCGATCTCGGTGCACCGAGGTTGAAGAAGATGGCGGGGACGGCGATTCGGGGCTTCTGGCATCGCTTGGATCGGTGCAGAAGGTCTTGGGCGACGAGGCGGAGCTCTTGAGCCGGTTAGGGAAGCGAGGGGGAGGCGGTGGCCGCGGTGGTGTACGTTGGCGGTGGCGGGCGCGTTCGGGTGGTGCGAGTTAGAGAGCCAGAGGAGGGGAGGAGCACGGGAGAGAGTGAGAGAAGTCCAGAGGGTGGCGTGGCGCTGTGAGAGGCGTCCATGGGGAGGAGGAGGCAGCCAGGCAGGGAGGAGGTGGCAAGCGTGTGGCTTCGTGCGCAGGGCACGCGCCCTTGCCTACTGGCGGGAGGAGGAAGGCGACAGAGGGGCTGCATTGGTGGGCTAGGCCGGCTTTGGTGGGCTGCACAGGTAGGTGGCCAGGTAAGTGGCCCAAGTAAGCGTTCTCTCTCTCTCTCTCTTCTAAATTGTTTCTGTTTTCTATTTTCTGTAGTTGTGTTTGGCTTTAATAAAAATGCCAGGGCATTTCCAAAAATCATGAAACTGCTCAATGTCACTGTTTGGAATATTTCCAACAACAAACATTTCAGTTTGTGATTATTTGAGCATTTAAAATATTAATTAAATGCCCAAATGCAAATACCATATGATTTAATTCAAAAATCCAGAATGGCCCAGAAAAATGTGCACCATTTTTGGGAGAGGTTCTAGACTAATCCAAAAATGATGAACTTTTCTGAAGGGCATTTTTTGTTCATTGAGAATATTTTTATAGGAACCTAGTTGATTTGATCTGATGCTAGGGTTTCAGCAATCCCCAATTCAACTTTCAAATAAATTAGACATGATGCAACAACCAAGCTAGTCCAAGTGCATAGCAAGGCTAGGGATGTGACAGTGCCGTTGTCGGTGATGATGCTGTGTGGGATGCCGTATCGCGTGGTGATGTCGGCGATGAAGGTCACGGCAGTCGGCCCATTCAGCTTCTTGTTTGGTTTTGCCGCTATCCACTTGGTGAACTTGTCCACAGCGACAAGCAAGTGAGTCATGCCACCGCGGGCCGTCTTGAATGGCCCTACCATATCCAGACCCCAACAAACAAAGGGCCAGGCTATGGGAATGGTCTTGAGTGCAGAAGCTGGTAGATGTGGCTTGGAGCGGAACATCTGACACCCTTGACACTTCTGAACTAGCTCTTTGGCCTCTTCCAGGGCAGTCGGCCAGAAGAACCCGTGGAGCAAAGCCTTGGCCATAAGTGATCTTGAAGCCGCATGGTGACCGCACTCGCCCTGGTGGATATCCCTGAGTATTGCTTGGCCTTGGACCGACTCCACGCAACGCTGATAAACCCTGTGACGCTTCGTCGCACCAGCTCTCTGTTAACTATGGTGTAAGCTGCAGCTCGCCTCTGCACTTGTCGGCCTGGGATTTCATCGGTTGGCAGCTCTTTATTCATCAAGAACTTGAGGATCGGCTGAGTCCATGAGGGCGCCGCAATTTCTTCGACTGTTACTACTGCAAATTGTATGAGGGCGGTTGGGCCGGGAGGCGGCGGGTTGGCAACTGCTTCTGCCTGCTATGCTGAAGAAGTCCCCAAGCCGACTGCCGAAGTCCTCGGGCCGGGCGCGGCTGTAGCAGTCCCTGGGCCGCCTGTCGAAATCCCCCTG
>NC_041393.1:425684138-425726585 GCF_002162155.2 Triticum dicoccoides | reverse complement strand
AGAAGGCGGCGTAGGGCGACACCGGCTGGTATTGCTTGTCGGGTGGAGCCAATTCGTGCCAAGGCATCTGCTTGCTCGTTGTCATTTCTTGGCACGTGAAGGAACTCGCACCCATCGAAGTATCCGCTGAGTTGATGTACGAGGAAGTGGTAGCTTGCCATGTTTCCATCCTTGGCGTCCCAGTCGCCTGACGACTGCTGAACCACCAAGTCGGAGTCACCATAACACAGGATCCGGCGAATGCCGAGTTCCTTGGCAAGCCGAAGCCCGTGTATGAGTGCCTCATATTCTGCTACGTTGTTGGAAGCGGCGAAGTGGACTTGCAACATGTATTTGAGCTTGTCGCCCTTAGGAGAGGTGAGGACGACACCGGCTCCCAGACCAGTGCGCATTTTTGAACCATCAAAATGCATCCGCCAATGAGTGGAGTCTGGTGCAGGCGGCAAATATTGGGTCTCAGCCCAATCGACGAGGAAGTCGGCCAACACTTGTGATTTGATGGCGGTGCGAGGCTGGTAGTAGATGGTATAAGGGGGCAGATCAATAGCCCACTTGGCCACTCGGCCAGAAGCGTCCCGGCTTCCAATGATCTCAGCAAGCGGGGTTGTGCAGACAATGGTTATTGGGTGCTCTTGAAAGTAAGGCTTCAGCTTCTTGGCGGCAAAATGCACGCCCTAACACATCTTCTGGTAATGGGGGTAGTTTTGCCTGGAGGCGGACAATACTTCGCTCAAGTAATACACCGGTCTCTGGACCGTCAATGCTTTGTCCTTCTCCTTGCGCTCTACTACCATGACTATGCTAACAACCCGACTGGTGGCTGCAATGTAGAGGAGCATGGGCTCCTTCTCAGTCGGAGCCGCCAGGATAGGCGGGGTCACCAACATCTTCTTGAGTTGGAGAAATGCTTCGTCCGCCTTGTCGTTCCACTCGAAAAAAGTGATCTTCTTCATGAGTTGGTACAGGGGAAGGGCTTTCTCGCCCAGCCGACTGATGAAACGGCTGACTGACGCCAGGCAGCCGGTGAATTTCTGCACGTCCAGCAGTCGGGTGGGCACTTTCATCATCTCAATTGCCTTGATCTTCTCCGGGTTGAGCTTGATCTGGATTCGGCGCAAATTCTCAAAGGTCTCCTTGAGGTCCTCCAGCAGCGTGCCACGCTTCTCCGTCTTCACCACCACATCATCCACATATACATGGGCATTTCTGCCAAGTTGCTTGAGGAGGCACTTCTGCATGCAATGCTGAAACGTGGCGCCGGTTTTTCTCAAGCCGAACATCATGGTCAAGTAGCAGCAGGCTCCAAACGGCGTGATGAAGGTGGTCTTCAGCCTGTCGGCCGGGTTTAGCTTTATCTGGTGGTAACTTGAGTATGCATCCAAGAAACTCAATAGCTCGCATCCGGCTGTGGAGTCTATCACTTGATCAATCCTTGGAAAAGCAAAGGTATCTTTGGGGCAGGCATTGTTGAGGCTGGCGTAGTCAATGCACATGCGCCACTGCTTGTTCTTCTTCAAAACTAGGACTGGGTTGGCCAGCCACTCTGGAAAGAATACTTCCATAATGAATCCGGCTGCTAGAAGCCGGGCTATCTCTTCTCCGACAACTCTTCTCTTCTCTTCCAACAGGCGGCGCAAGGGCTGCCTGACCGGCTTGATGTCAGGTCGGACATGTAGCTTGTGCCGGCGAAATCCATCGGAACACCCGGCATGTCTTTGGGAGACCATGCAAAGATGTCCCGATTCTCACGGAGGAAATCAACGAGCTCGCTTTCCTATTTGCTGTCAAGGCCTGTGCCTACGACAGCGTGCCTCTCCGGGTGCTCCGGGTCCAAGGGTATTTTCTTTGTTTCCTTGGCCGGCTTGAACGAGCCCTCAACCTCCGACTCCTAGGGGGTGGGTGACATTTCCGGCTTCTTGCCCGCCAATGCCACCGCCCGATCAAGGAGCCGCTTCTCAGCTGCAATCACGAGGGACTCGGCCAGCCGGCTGCTATCTGCGGTGCAAGCGATCGACTTCTTGTAGTCTCTGACCACTGTTAGGATCCCCTTGGTACTCGGCATATTCATCTTGAGGTAGGCGTAGTGGGGGACTGCCATGAACTTGGCCAGAGCAGGCCGGCCAAGCAGCGCATGGTAGGGGCTCTCAAGGTCCACCACTTCAAACCAAACTGGCTCTCGGCGAAAGTGATTCTTGTCTCTGAAGAGGACATCAATCTGGGTCTTGCCGATTGGTGAGCAGGAAAGGCCAGGGACTATGCCATGGAATACAGTTCGACTGGGGACGAGCTGCTTCTGCTTGATTCCCAACTTCTCCATTGTGTCATGATACAGGATATTGATGATGCTGCCGCCATCTATCAGGATTCTGGAGAAACGGGCGGCCCGCCTCTCCGTTGCAAGGGTTGCTTCTAGGACCAGGGCATACGAACCAGGGGAAGCCATCACTTCCGGGTGGTCGGCCTTGCTCCAACTGATAGGCTTCTCGGACCAATGCATGAACTCTGGAGTGTTGGAGGCCACTGCCTGCACTTCTTGTTGTTGTTGCCGTCTGCTATGTCTGTTGTCGGCCACGCTGGTGAACACAACATAGGATCTGTGTTCCTCCGAGTACTCGTCTTGTATGGCGCCGACTGGTCAGGCCGCCGGCTGCTAGGGCTGAGGAGGCGGCGGTCCGGCAGGCGGAGGAGGTAGGAGTCCATCTCCCTTGGCGATTCTGGTGAGCTAGTGACACTTCCGAGTGGTGTGGTTGGAGGGCTTCGTGCCACTATGGAACTTGTAGGGTGCATCCAGGGTTTGCTCGTAAGAGAAGGCAGGCAACCAATTGTACTTGCCGCCCTTTTGCCATTTGGGGGCCCGCTGCCCTTCTGGCTGCTGATCCTCGACCGTTGCCACCTGCCGGCTGGTGGAAGCCGGCTGGGTGGCCTCTCGCTTGTTGTCGCCTGGCTGCTGTCGCCGACTGGTGTCACCAGCCGGAGTCCGAAGTGCCTGAGGTGCCACCTTGCCGGATGCATCAACCAAAATTTCTGCCTTCATGGAGGAGTCGGCCGTGGCGTGCTTGTCGGCGATGACCAGCAGCTCATCGAGGGTCTCGGGCTCATCACAAAGGAGTCGATGCTTGAGGAGGGTGCCATCTCGACACCCGGCAGTGAAGTACTCGATCGCCTGCACCTCGTGCATGCCTTCGCAGGAATTGCGCAGCTCGGTCCAGCGCGTAAGGTAGTCGCGAGTTGACTCCGTGGGCCCTTGGACGCACAAGGAGAGCTGTCGGGGCTTGGGAGCCCGCTTGTAGGTGCTGGTGAAGTTGTGGATGAAGACCTCAGTGAAATCAACCCAGCTGTTGATGCTGCAGGGCTTCAGGCTGTTGAGCCACGTCCGGGCAGTGCCTTGAAGGATGAGCGGGACGTATTTCACGGCAACGCGCTTGTTTCCGTTTGCTATACTAACGCCCGTGGAGTAGTCGACCAGCCAGTCCTCCGGCTTCACGGAGCCGGTGTACTTGGGCGTATCTCGCGGGAGGGTGAACCCCTTGGGGAAGGGTTCATCTCGGATTCGGGGGCCGAATCAGGGCGGGCCCAGCTCATCATCTTCTTCAAGTGCCAGGGATCGGTTGAGACGATCGGTCCGATGGCGAGCATCATTCTCTCCGACTCCCTCTCGACGGCCGAGGCGGTCGCCGAGTGTCAGATGCGTGACAGGAGGCGGAGTGGGGTACCTCGCTCCTCGAGGCGGGGGAGGTGGCAGGTCGCCTCGCCGCTCTACTGCACGAGGGTAGCCTTCCTTGTCCCGCTCAATGCAGTGGCGCGTCCGACTACGGCTAGCTGCCGGCTCGTTGCCCTTTCCTCCGCGAGCGCCACAAGTCGGCGTCTAGGAGGTCGCCCCATAATCTCGGCGTGGGGGCGGCTCGTTGTTTCGTCCAACTGCGATTTCGGTGCGGCAGGCGGCCTCGTGCTGCGCGACAGCCGCATCTAGGAGTTGTTGGACTCGCTCCGTCATGTGGTGGCGCTCGTCGCCGTCGTATTTGTTCAGCTCATCTGTTACCGCCTGGGCGGCCCGGATGTTCTCCGCAGGCGTGGCGTAGACGGGGCGCTCTGCCCTGAACATGCTGGCGATGGTCGCGCCATGCTGCCGAACTATGCCGAGGCGGCTAGGCCCCCCTGGAGCCAGCGTGCCGCCTACGGCCAAGTCCATCTCGCGCCGGTAAGCATCCGAAAGCCGGCGCATGTTGGCCAGGCGGCCAGCATTCTCGAGAAGCTGGAGGCGGCGTACCTCTAGCGCCTCAGCGTCCGCGCCCTCGGGAATGGGCGCCGTGAGGTCGCGCAGAGTGGCGTCGAGGGGAATTTGAGCACGCCTGTCCGAGTGCTCTTCGCTGTTGATGACGAGTACCTCTGTGACGGTGCTCCCGCCATTGTGCTCGCGAGGAGGCGGCTCGTCGTAGACCACCATGTTGGTGGGGAACGCGTCGAGCGACACCGTGTCGGAGTTGATGATCATCGGATCAGTCGAGCCGACGGACTCCATGTCCATAGCAGGCTCGCTAGTGACGTGGAGCTGGTCGAGGAGGCTTACGAGGCGGCTCTCAGGGCAACTAGTGCCCACGTCGGAGGACGGCTCGTCGGAGAGGTCGATCTCGCCGACGAGGTCAGCGAGGCAGCTCGCCGCGTAGGCGATCTCCACGCCGTGCAGTGCGTCAAGGCTGACGCCGTTGGGCGTGCTGGGCTGGCTTCGCTCGCCAGGAAGGAACAGGGTTCCCGTCTAGAGCAGATCTCTGGAGACGGTGCACCTCGCCCCACGGTCAGCGCCAAATGTCGGGGGTTGGGTGCGACATATGCTAATGGATGGCTTATCATGGTGGGAGCGAGTAGAACGTCGCCGGTGCCTGGAAGCGGGATAAGGCGTAGACACGAACGCCGACGTACTTTACCCAGGTTCGGGGCTCTCCTAGGAGATAACACCCCTAGTCCTGCTCTGGGGGTCTCCGCATGATTACTAAGGCACAAGTGATACAATGGTGCTCCTTGAGCTGTGTGTTAGAGGTAGAAGGAGGCAAGCCTAGCTCTCTTTCTGCTTTAGGGGACTGGCTAGTTCTAATGGAGTGGGAACGGTTTGCATGGGTGGCCTGGGGGTTTATATAGGCCTACCACCCAGGGGTACAATGGTAATTTGTCCAGGTGCTGGACACGACGGTCTTTGTCTCCAGCCTCCGGCTTCTCCGCCGGCCATTGGGGCCCGCCGCCTGGTGGGCCCTGCCGACTGGTTGGTGGCTGCTTACTGTAGCCGTGTCATTGGTGACAGGCACTCGGTCATCTTAGTGTGGCTACAGTCCCGCCGCCTAGTGGGAGGCCACTGTAGCCATACCTGGTCTTATCAGCTTAATGGTGTGCTTGCCTCGGGTCACGGGTCGGCCACCTGCTGGAGGCCGGCCCCTCTCGAATCCGTCTGGTTGAGATTTCACCGTCTTCCTTGGGGTCCCTGCCGATAGGGCCTGCCTCCGGTGGGCCGTACCGACAGGCCATCGTGGGGAGTAGGGCTCCGACTGCCCGGAGCGATGTCAGGGGAGATATGGCACAGTGCCTCATCATGCGGAGATCTCCGTTTGTATGAAGCACTGTAGCCATGCCCGTCCTGAGCATTGGAGGCAACGCGCCTCACTATAGCCATGCTCTGACTTGTACTCTCGATGGGGGCTCGGCGCACCATAATCGTGAGGTGGCCGCCTGCCCGTTGCCGCCCTTTCTGGAGGGCGGCCGCCAGGAGCCGGTCACCCGGAGCGCCATAGACTTGGGTTGGCGGCCCTCTGGCAGCCAGCCACTGAGCCAGCCGGCCCTAGAGGGCGGAGCTTCAGCTTGGAGTCCAGCTAGGCGGAGCTGGCCCAAAGTGTTGATAAATCCAGGGACTCAGGTGAGCCTACCTGTGGCCCATTACTCCGACATTGGGCGCATTGGCGCCACTACAAAAAAAAGACACATCTGTGACATTTTGGGTCGAAGGAAACTTTTTCTGTCATACTTATGACACTTCTATGATGATAATTGTGACAACACCCGGTATCATCATAGATGTGGTGGGCTCCTACTTCTATGACAAAAAATCATGACAGAAAATGGGCTTTTCGTCCTGGGCGGGCCGGAGACGCAGCTGCATGACATTCTTTGGGCCATCCATGACGGAAAAAACCGTGGTAGAAGTGAGGGCGAGTAAAATTTTGGGGAGTTCCCGGTTATGGTGGGCGGTCTGGGGCCGAGCGATGCGCGTTTCTCTCGTACACGTATGCGCGTGTGTGCGAGGCATTGCTCTAACTGAACCCAAGTGAGGTGTTGGGCTCTAACTGAACCCGAGCGATTGCACTGTAGGCTACGCGTTACTGAACCCGAGCGATCGATCGATGGCTGTTAACTGAAACCGATCGAGCGATTCCTTCGCTACTGCTGCTAACTGAAGTCGATTGACGATGCCTCTGGGATGAACAATGAGCGTTGTGGGGGGGGGGTTGGATGAACAGTGAGCGGTGGCGTTGCCTCTGGATGAACAGGACCCCGATCAATCGAGCCGGTTGGGGCAGGATGAACAGGACCCCGTGGAGGACTGGATGAATAGGACGACCCCGTGGAGGGCTGGATGAACAGTAGACGGTGGAGGGGTGCCCGTGGAGGGGTGTTTGAACAGTAGCCGGTGGAGAAGCACGCGGTGGAGGCTGGATGAACAGGAGCCCGTGGAGGCTGGAGGAGGTCGAATGTACCCCGTGGAGGCTGGAGGAGGTCGACGGTGGAGATGAACAGTATCCCGTGGAGTCCCGTTTTCCGGTACGCCACGCCCCTCCCGATGAAAATGACCCTCGTTTCGACCGTAGCACTCCAACACAAGTCCGTTTCGTCCATTTTGCGGTACGCCACACCCCTCCGGATCAATAGGACTCCCGTTTCGACCGTAGCGCTCCAACACAAGTCCATTTCGTCCATTTTGCGGTACGCCACACCCCTCCCGATCAACAGGACCCCTGTTTCAACTGTAGGAGGTCCGTTTCCTCTGTTTTGCGGTACGCCACACCCCTCCCAATGAATAGGATCCTGTTTCGAACATGGTCAGTCGAACACAAGGCCGTTTCCTCCGTTCTGCGGTACGACATGCCTCGTTTCCATCGCCTGTTCCGTCCAAGCCCTCCCGATGAACACGACGACACATTCCGTTCCGACCCAGCCGGTTGGCTCCCCATGAACACGACGACGACGCTGTTTCTCCATTCCGACCCAGCTATGTACACGAGCCGTGGCCGTATGTATGCGCGAGTAGGCGTTCTAGACCCCTCCCGTATGTATGTACGTGGTCGTATTTTCTTTCTCGCACCCTGGCCGTTGTACGTACGCACATGCGCGCCTCTACTACGACACGTGCGCGCCTCTACGTCGACCAATATGTATGTACACGTCCGTGACCAGAATGACAATGCTACGTACGCTTCGACCAGGTGGGTCCCGACTGTCAGGAACTTACCTGCGTGCGAAGATGTAGCTGGTGGGTCCCAGCAGTCAGGGGGGCAAATTTTTTCCCAGACGCACTTCCTTGCATGCGAAGGTGTAGCTGGTGGGTCCCAGCAGTCAGGGGGCGAATCGGTGTTTTCCCAGACGCACTTCCTTGCTTGCGAAGATGTAGCTGGTGGGTCCCAGCAGTCAGTGGGCGAATCGTTATTTTTTCGGACGCACTTCCTTGCATGTGAAGATGTAGCTGGTGGGTCCCAGCAGTCAGGGGGCGAATCATTTTTTTCGTGAAATACGGTGGCCCATCCTATGGGTCCCCGCTGTCAGGTGGAGGAATAATTATTTTGCGCGTAATAAGGAGGCACTTCCTTTCGGCTGGCGCGGACCCAGCTGTCAGCCTCTCCACTTACAGTCCACGTCTGATGGAAGTTGTTCCTTGACCACGTTGACCACGCCGCGCCGAGAGCACCATGGCGATGGACGACGGCGAGGCCTAGGAAGGGGACGACGCGGAGCCGGGGAAGACGCGACAGTGGATGCACACGCGGAGAGGAGTACGAGGGGTTCACTGGTTCAGCTGCGCTGTGAGGCTGCCGTCGCCGCAGAATAACAGGGGGTGTGGGTCAGTTGAGGGATGGCCTGGCCAGCGGTGGGAGTAGTAGGGGGCGGTGAGGCCTCCGCGGCAGCACAGCCGGCCACAGGAGGCAGGAGCAGGTGGCACGACCGGCCCTGCTTTGGGCGGCTGGAGCAAGAAGACCAGAGGTTGAAGAAGCACGACGGCCGTTGGATGGACATTGTATGGTCACTTCAGCTAGAATTGTTTATATTGACTAAGTTTACAAAGCCCTTGGTACGTCAACTTAGTAGGCCCACAGGTCAGCTTCCGAAACGATGCGCCCTAGATGTCAGGGGGAGGAATCATTTTTTGGGCGGGTGAATCTAGAATATCTGGGATTGAAGTAGAAGCACGGAATCCGTTGGATGGACGTCCAACGGCCACTGCTGCTAGAACCGTGTGTTGACTATAAGTGAACAAATCCTTGCATACGCGTGAACTCTCTTTTTTTAGGGGACGTGTCAAATTGGTAAGGCCAGAAGTGTGTGGCAGAGAACTTATAGCCCATTTGAGATTTGTTAGAATGTGCAACCCATTTTTGAATTCTAATGGAATTTACTACAGCCCATTTACAGTTTGTTAAAAGTACACCCCATTTCAACCAACCGTTCAAAACAGAATTCAATAAAATTTCCCACATTTTGATGGGATACGAAATATTTTTATCCCAAAATTTCTAGTCAGATTAAATACAATTTCAATATAAATTTATATTACGTAAAAATCCAACAAAACATTGCACTCGCAACAATTAATGAAATTAAAATTTTCAATATCCAAAAATAATATTTTATAAAGTAATTACGTGCTTGGTGCATTTTTTATAGTTACTGCCTAGTTTTTATAATTACATCCCATTTATTATTTCTTAAAGCCCATTTTCTTGTTAAGCCTAATGCATTCCTCCTAGGAAAGGTTTGCAGCCTAGCGGGGCAGAGAATAACAACTTGACCTTGCCTAGGTATTCCTAAAAAATTATAGCTGGGCTAGCCATTTCCCGCTTGAAAAAAATTAATATCTGGGCTGGATATCTGGCCTGGGCTAGACGGGCCACAGCCCGCCCAGTTAATACTTGCAGCGATGTTTTCGTTGTTGTTCAGAGGAGACAAATTAATATCTGGGCTAAACATCAAAAAACTCTGCAGTGCTCACACCTCAAAAACACAAATACTGCTCGAGCTGATTGGTCCCAGCTGTCGGCCGCTTCTTGTGGAATTCTCTCGTTTATTGACTACTCCCTCCTTTCCGGTTTATAGTGCTCAATTCAAAAATCTTACCAATCAAGGTAGATGGTGAGTGGTGGAATACTTTTTGTAGTTCTGCAAAAGCACCTAGTTAATGCTCTTGTTATCCTCAAAAAATTATGTTTATCAATGCATTAATTGCAATGCATGCATGCATAAAGTACATGCATTGGTCAATTTTCTCTTAATACTTGCATGCAATGATTTAATGCACCTTGGAATCCGAACATGTGATGGAAAACAACCAAATTGAGCCTTATAAAATGGAAAAACTAAAATTTTGAGATAAGCCCTATAAATCGGAAAGGAGGGAGTACATAGGTTGACAATGGTGTGGGACCGTGATGTCAGGAAACCAGGAGGAAGCAAAATAAAAAATATATATATATATAATAAGGAGGCACTTGCGTACGTGAGGCTATGGCCCTGGTGGGTCCCCTTTGTCATCCTCTCCAAGTAAAGTCATCTCCCCCGTGCACACTTTCTGCCCGAAACAGTCAACGCCCCCGCCCCGCTTCCCGGTGCAGGCGATTGCTCCGCCTTTAAACGACACAAGTGTCGTCCGTCCGTCCATCTTCCGCCCACATTAATGATACGCGGTTGCCGAGGCGGCTACTCCGGCGCCACACGTCCGTCCCTCTGCCGCCCACCATTGCTATATAAACTGCTGCGCCGACCCTAGCCGTAGTCATGCGCATCCGTTCCCTTTCTCCTGTCCACACCACTACTGCCCACCATGGCTTCCTCGCGCTCCGGTGCTCTTCGGAACGGGCGAACGACGGACCACAAGGAGATGGCAGCCATTGCTGCCGACCGGCTGGTCGGCAGGCAGCCGGAGGACGATGACGTCCCAATGGAGAACATGGTAGTCGATGATCCGGCGCCAACCCCCTCCTCCACGCCATCGTCGGTGCATTGCACCATGACCATCGGCGAGGCCCGTGCCCAATATATGGACACGGTAAGGCAGATGCGTGAGGAGCAGTTCCGGGAGGCGCAGGCCGACGCCGCCTACAACCACCATCTCCTCCAAGAGCACCTGTAGGCGGAGGAGCAGATCACCGTGGAGCGGGCGGAGCAGGAGGCGCTGCTCGACTCGTACCGCTCCGCCCGCGAGGGCCGCCTTGAGCGCTGGCGGTACCGCATGCGGGTGGCGGAGGCTGCGGCCGCCTACAAAGAGGGCGATGAAGCGGGCGAGGCGCTATTTGGCAAGACCGAGGACGAGGCACAAGACAACGCCAGCTCTGATGAGTGCCCGCTCCGCTAGCGTCGACGAGGCCCTGCTCCGCCGAGGCCCTGCGGCGCCAACAACAAGGCAAAGGACACCGCCGGCTCCGCCGAGGCCCCGCCCCGCCAAGAACGAGGCCGAGGACATCACCGGCTCAGCCGAGGACCCACCCTGCCGGCAACGAGGGGTAAGATTTCAACCGCTCCGCTAAGGTGTCGCCCGCTGGCAATGAGACAGAGGACATCGCCGGCTCTGCCGAGGTCCCGCCCCACTGCCAACGAGGCCACGCCACACAGAAAACAAGGAAGAGTAGAACACGGTAGGTCGCTGCCGCTCGGGTCCAAGTAAGGCCACCGCTGTTACCCTCTGGTTGAAGCCAAGCTAGGCGGGTTGACCATTGTCGGCCAGTTAGCTTCTTGGCGGCGGCGTGGAATCGGAGAGCTGTGCTGGAGAAGAAAGCTACTTCTACTTAACTACTGGTGCAGTTGGCTAACTGACACGTGGGCCCAACAGGCCACATGTCAGTTATGCACCTGCACCTGCAGTTAAGTCACTGAAGCTTATGTTCGGCTCAGCGGGACACAGGTGGGTAGCTTTGGTTAATTAATTATACCTCCAGCGCACCCCTTTTTAGTTGAAGAATGTATGAAATGTATTGAAATCTGGCATGTTTATATGAAATCCGACCGTGTATGAATGAATTTATATCGATTAGTTCGAATTCCTATATCACTGGCATTGGCTGAACATGCAAAACAATACGTACTAGCATTATTCCCAGGGTGATCACCTTGTTTGCAGCAGTTTCACATGTACTCCCTCCGGTCCTTTCTAGTCTGCATACAAGTTTTGTCTGCAGTCAAAGTATCTCTACTTTGACCAATTTTATATAAAAAAGTATGCACTTTCACAATGTGCGAAGTAAAAAGGAACAGAAGGAGTACAAAGAGCTTGAGTAGCTTTTTAGCGTTTCTGTACATTGCAATCAAACACACAGGGCTGGCAATTCATAGAGAACATTCAAAACAATCGATGATTATGCATGTTAGCGACTCACATGTCAGAGGCAATATTTACTTCACAACTAAAGAATAAAGAAAAAATTGATCGATGCTGCTGACAGCAAAGGGCGTCCCATTCGAAAATATCAAACGCTATCTTGCTAAAATCAATTAGAAAAATTTGACAAGGTTGACCCATTCCAAAATATCAAATGCCTACAATTGTGAAATGGTCAAGGTTTGCCATCAGTTCGGACATTGACATGGCACCTCGTGCTAAATAAACCGGCTGTTCTTTTTATGCGGTTCCACCAAAATCAACCAAATTCGCGTAGCTTGTATGATTTCGCCCTTATATGTTGCAACGCCTTGAACTTATCGGCACCTCCTTTCTTGTGGTGGAAATGAATGATTCGATGTATTCATGAACATTTTGTCCAGCTCCCATTGAAATCAAGGTGAGCACCCCTGTTTGCACAAATACAAAAAAGTGATTGGTATAAAGCAAACTGTACTATGAATTGACAGTTTAAACAGGCACCTACATGGTCCATGTAGAGCACACTTTTAGAAAAATGGAACTCACCGGAAAGAATCCTAGAACAACATTGTACCCGCGCATCACAGCAAAAAAATGGAGATTTGTCTGTCCTTCTGAGCTAAAGTTAGTTTGGTCTTGTGGGGAGTAGTGTAACCATCCTTCAACTGCTCCTTCTGATGAGAAGATAGACAGGGCTTCTTCATCTTGGCATAATCGAAACTAGTCACTTCACATACTCCATATTCTTCTTCAGAGGAAGATGATCCTGTTGTGCAAAGACAAGAGGACTACTAAATGCTAGCATCCATGTTTGCTCGTAGAAAAAGGAAAGAAAATATTTAAAACAACACAGATGATGCACTTATCAAGGATAATACCACTTTTTCATGACAGTATCTAAAGAGTAGCACAACACCAATAGAGATGACAAAGCTCAATCATATGGATGAAATGAGTGGGCGAGTACCAACCTTTGTTAGGAGGCTAATTATGTAGAGCATACAGATGAAGCACTTCTCCAGAACCATCTGTTGCTATCTACGGTGGTGGCCATGCTTACTATATACTCCTCGATTAGTTTAATGTTTCCAACATCTTCTTGTGCAGTTCCATTAAAATATATGGTATCTTCAAAGAAGATCCCTGTTTGCACAAGTAGACATAATTATGTATTACATTAAGAGTGGCATCAAATCAGTGGCAAAACAATTGCTCGTTCCAGCCATAGCAATAAATTAAGATGCAAAACTATATCATTAATTCTGTCATCACAGTTCCAGTGCTTCATTACAGCACCGGGAGTTGATTTTTGTTTTTCTTCCGCTTGTTCTTCTGCTTCATCACTTGGTTCAATAATAGACAAGCTTCGCCTTCCATGTAAGATTTGGCATGTCAATTAGGGAGCACAAGTATAGTACTAAACTTAATTTTCTGATGAAAGTGGCAAAATACAGGCCAGCAGTTGTGAAATATCCTTATCTTACCTCAATGGGATATTACGGTGCACATACAGATTGGAAGTCTTGTCTCCATTTGTGCAGTTCACTAAAATCAAGCTACATATCGTACAAGTAGCACAACATATGAAAGCACACTACCGAATCATGTGAAAGAAGGCTAGTACTGACCTCTCATGATCAGGAATTCAAACAACTCACAAGAATAAGATCTGAACCAAATTTGCCAACACGGATAGAAAGTAAGATCTCCTCATGTGCAGTTCCATTAAGATCAAGCAATCAAGCAACGTTGTCGGTGTGACATTTTGGTTGAACTGCACAAAACACTCTTAAAACAAAAGTGTTTTGTGCAGTGCAACAAAAGGTCACAATGGCAACGAGGTGAAGTAGATAACCCTGTTTACACAGAGGTGCAAAGGAAACAATTAGTGGTCAATAACGGTGGATGACACAGAAGCGAACAAAAAGAAACATCTACCTTATCTAAATGGGAAAGAAAGCAAGACAGTAGCATTTCTCAAATGGTGGCATTGATTAATATTAACATAGAGATTATATTAAAAACAAAGTTCGTTAAACATGTAATTTGCTTTTAACTGTGGCATTGCATCAATTTTCCAGCGTTATTATTAGAGGGTGTTTGTTTACAGGGACATTTTGGTGTAGGGACTAAAAAAAGAAGTCCCCGAGGGAGTCTTTTTGGGACTTTTTCCAACAGTTGCCCCTGCCACGCATCGCACCCTATCTCCATTAGTTCATTACTAGGGGTAACATGGTCTTTTAGCATGTCATTTAATAACCTCTAGTCCATATTTAGTCCCCGGAACCAAGCAGGTAGGGACTAGGGAGTTTTTAACCAAACAGTGCCTTAGATTAACAACAGCTAATGAGTTGCACGGGACAGTGGATGCACCAGCACCATGTGCATCTACCGATGTACTGTGGTCATGCACAGTCTGTTGCAACAAAGAACAAACAACCAAGGAGCATATTTGTGTTGGTCCCAGTTTTGTTATCTTTAGACACCTTTCCCTATGTGAGAGCAGCAAATCTACTCCTGCTCAAACTCTACAGCCTTGTCCCCCAAAACAAAAGATCAGTTCGTTACAGATGTGCGTACTCCATTTATCATTGTTTTCCCTTTTCGACCAACGTAGCTGCTGGATAGCCAGTCTGTACTAGTACTTTCGCCCCTTCCTTTCCTCTTTGAACCACGTCCTAGATTTTTGTGATACAACTTTCCCCACTACATTCCCCCATTCCTTTCCTCTTTGAACCACATCCTAGATTCATGCTATACAACTTTCCCCCTTCATTTCCTCTTTGAACCATGTCCTAGATTCATTCTATATACAACTTTTCCCACTACTTTCCCTCACTCCTTTCCTCTTTGAACCACGTCCTAGATTCATGGTATACATGCAGGTAGAGCCATGCATGTGGAGTAAGTAAATTATACCTTAAGGTTCTTGGGGCGTGGTTCGGTGGGCGACGGGACGACGGCGAAGAAGAAGGGGTCGGAGGCCCTCCCGCGCGGCCGCTGGGTGAAAGTGAACAGCTGCGCCGGTAGTGGATTCCCTCCCTCGCCGACGGCGACAGGGTTAAGCCTCCTTTCCTTCCCGGCGGATGGATCCTGCCGGCTCTTTTAGCAGAAGTGAGGGGACAGAGAGGCCAACGAAGTCTTGTTTAGATCTGGAGAGGTCGAGAGAGTGTGTAGAGAGCAACTACAAGCGTTGAGGCTCCAACGTGTATATATATACTAGAGAGAGAGTGTGAAGTGTGCAAACCCTAGAAAACAAGCGCCAAGGCTGCAGCTTATACGTGATGAGGTGATTATATGGTCACTACGAGATCGTATACCTCTATATCCATCCATTTTGACCAGTCAAAGAATCCTCCTGGCACAAATTATGCTCAAGTGTAGTTGTCGAACCCGAGACCTCAAGTTTGATGAGCGAACAGGCTAACCAGCTACACAACCCTCCCGTTATGTTCAATGAAAGGAAAATAACCTTTTATACATTCCTGCATTCGTTTGACAAGCATGCCATGTTTTGTGTGTGTGTGTGTGTGTGTGTGTGTGTGGGTCATTGGGATTTCAATCATAATCGTGTCATGTAGCTTCGGTGGTAAGACTATCCACAGTGGTGCAGAAGTAATGCAGCCTTAGTCACCTTACCTCTCTCCACGTAGTACGTTGGGTCCCACCAGTCAAAGGGTGAAACAAACAAATTAATGAAAAAAATTAAAAGCGCCAGCGATGTATCTTACCCCACACATCTCGCTACTACTCGGGAACACTGTCCAATTGATACCTCTGTTCGCTCACGTACTATTTTAAGTGAATCCTTATTATAACATGCACACAATTTTGGGCACTTGTATTCGACTTAAGTCAGTGTGCCACTGTATCTCCTATACTTACTACTCCCTCTGTCTAGGTGTAATAAGTCACGTTAGAAGGTGCAACGGGACCAAGGTGCGTGCGTGCGTGCATGTGTGTGTGTGTGTGTGTGTGTGTGTGTGTGTGTGTGTGTGTGTGTGTGTGTGTTTAAGAGCATGTGTGTGTTAGAGAGAGCGACAGATCGACCTACTGCTACAGAGAGATGGTGTGTAGTGTACAATTTTAGCCGCGAGAGTCAGTGCATCCTCTCGTATCCGGGCGTGTCCGGTAGGGACATGCGGACAGCTGCCATGCCCTCTCCTGACTAGCTTGGCCCACCCAAAGCCCCTCCATTGCCCGCGCGCGCTTCCCGCCCGAAACGGTCAGCGCCGCTCCAAAGAATCGGTGCCACATTCATGCCCGGGCAGAGCGGACGCGACCTCTCACTGGCGCAAGAGTAATGGTTGCTTCATCCGTCCAACTTACTGCTGGGTCTATGTGATTTGACGGCTTATTGGTCTTTATTACTGAGATGGTAGGACTGCTGGATGTCCCACACTTTTGGCAAAAGGAGGTACTACTAGATTACAATTTTCTCCATTCTTACAACGGAGGAGTGCAAGAGCAGTGAAAACACATAGGCTCAGTGATTACATGGCCCACCTCACACTATCACCGAGTGACACCTAACTCTTTACATAGTACTCCCTCCGTTCCTGAATATTACTAGATGAGTCCCCGCGCGTTGCCGCGGAATAGCCGTATATCTCTGTGCGCAAAATTATCGATTTCACAGAACTAAAAAAAACTCTATAACCGCATGACAAATGTGGTAGCCAAACTAAATAAACTCCCATCATCATTTAGATCATCCCTGTCGTGGCTGGGAACGAGCACCTATGGGGCAGGGCCCCTTTTTTGGTCCGGCAGGGAGCGGAGGCCGCACGAAGAGCAGATTGAGGTCGAGTGCGCGCGGGGGGTTTTACCCAGCTTCGGAGCTCTCCGGAGAGATAAAACTCCTACTGCTGCTATGTGTTTGTATTTGTTCTTGCTCGAAAGCGTGGGTATGCTGTGGTCTCGAATGAACCGAACCGAACCGAACCGAACCCCTTCTACGTGCGCACGGGCCTCCTTTTTATAGTCTAAAGGGGTTACCGACAGGTGGCAACACAGAGAGAGAGGTAGAAAGGTAAAAACGCGGGTTGGTACAACTGCTATCTACAGTGCCCCCTACCTAACTCTGACGGCAGGGGGCAAGAGCATTTAATGCCCGTCCGGTCGCTCCAACAGTGCAGGAAACGACCGTTAGGGGCGCCACCGATCGCCACGATAGCCTCCTAGTCACCTTCGCTCGCCACCTCGCACCGCTAGGCTGCACAGCTACACGCCACGTGCACCAGGAATGATCCTGTGGCGACACGTCGTCGGGTGAGCTGGAGTGGGCGCAGAGTGGTGGCTTCGCCGCGACAAGTGCCTTGCCGTGGTATCTGTCTTGTTGCACCCGCAAGCTTGCCGCTTGTCGGGTCTTGCCGGGACGTGCGGTGCGTCGCGGCAAGTCTTCTGAAGTGCCTTTGTTGGCCTTCCCGGCAAGCTCCTCTTGCCGGGGTCTTGTTCTTCCCGGCAAGCTCCTCTTGCCGGGGTCTTGTTCTTCAAAGTTAACACTTTGTTCTTGAATGGTAGTAATTGGGAATGACGAAGGGTCTTGGCGGGCGTCCGGCAAGCCTTGCCGCGGGACGCTGCGACTGCCCGTGCACAAGTTTGGGGTACTAAGGTACCCCTACTTTAGTACACCGACAGGAGCCCCCGGGCCTGGGCCATACACGGTGCCGAGCGCTGTTGGGCCACGCCCAAAACAGGGCACGGGCACGCGCGGCCTGGGTCCAAACCAAATCCGCTCCGTATCCACCGCGGCCTCCCGTAACGGCACGCGTCAATCGTGGCGTCGTGGGAGACGTGGGTGGCGTGCCCGATTTTCGAGGCGTCCACCCCCCGTGATCACGGGGCGGGGCGAGGTCACCTCATCCGTCGCCTCGGCTCTGCATCCCCGCCACGCGGCTCTCATGCGCTTGGGGTCACGGACGGTGGAAGTGGGAAACTGGGCCGTTGCGAGCAGAGGCAGCGGGTAGGCCCCGATTCTCTGCTCTTCTCGTGCCTTGGTTCGTTGAGCGGGGCGGCCGAGCCCCCACCTCGCTCCTTTAAGAAGAGCGGGAGGGAGCACAGAAGCCCGCACTCTCTCGTCTCCTCCTTTCTTCAGCTTCTGCTCCCCTTTCTCTCAGTCGCCATGGAGAATGGGAACCCTGGCTCTTCATCGGTGGCGGCGAGGGTCGCCACCAGACAGCGCACCTCTCCCTATCCCGCGCCCGTGGTGGCAGAGCCAGCCACATGGGGAAGAGGGAGGGGGCGAGGTCGTGGACGAGGTCGAGGACGAGGTCGAAGCGCTCGGGGAAGAGGCGGTCGGGGCGGCGCGCCGGCTCCGCCTCCACCGGCGGTTCCTCTCCCCATGGCGGTCCATACAGGGGACGACCCTTGCGAGTTCTTCGTCAGGCTGCTCCGGGCGCCTTTCCGCCGCCTCCGGCTCCTAGCTCCGTTCGCGAGCGCGATGGAGTTGGACCCGCCCGAGACGCTGAGATTGCACATGAGGGGCTGCGGAATCAGCGGCACGCGAGTCCGTGTTGTATTCCCAGCCCCTAATGTGATGTATCTTGATCGTGGGTGGAAGACGTTCGCCCGTATCCACAGCTTGACGGCGGGGTTTACCCTCCATTTTAAGTTAATGGAGGGCGACCTTCTCTCCGTCAAGGTCTTCGGGGACTCCGGCACTCGGGCGAAGTGCTGCGTGGACAGCTTCTCCGACAGTAAAGACTCCCCCTCGAGCGAGAGTGACGAGGAGGAGAGCGACAACAACGACGAGGGTAGCGGGCAGCGGGATGGCGGGCCTGACTAGGTGTCGGGCGCCGCTTCGTGCGTCACCGGCGACCCCATCATCCGCGTCGCCGGCTCCTTGAACTCCCCGGGGTCGTCTCCTTGGGCGGCTGGCGTAGGGAGGCTGCGGAAGAGGAAGAGAGCTGGCGACAAGGCCGTCAAGTCAGAGTACGAGGGCGTAGTGCCCTCGACAGCGTGCTGACGCCCTGCCGCCCCGTCTTTGAGCCCCGCTTCCGGCGCCGCCATCACCATCCAGCCTCCGGAGACTCCCGGGATGTTCTCTTGGTGTCTTCTGGCACCTGTAGCTCGCCTAGGCGCCCCTTTTTCCCTTTTCGCCTCCTTGATCTACCTCCTAAAGAGAGGGACAGGAAAGGGATTACGGGCATCTTATCTTTTTAATTTGTAAGCCTTCGGGCCTTAGTCGTATCTAAAACTTGTAATCCCCTCTTTCATGTTTTTATCCTCTATGGGCTGTACCCAAGTGGGATGTTTTTTAATGAAAAAGAGAAGCTTGTTATGTTATATCCTTTACTTGATTCCATCCCTTGTATGTTTTTACAATTACGCTTTTAGGGAACTTGCCGGTGCAAACACGCTTGCCGCGAGTGCTGAGTGCGGGACATCAGCAGCCTGCCGGCGGTGTTACCTCCGGCAAGAAACCTTGCCGAGCTAGTTGCAGCGCACTTTCATTGTTGAGCGGACTCGAAACAATGTAAGGGCGCAACTTAGCCACGAGCCGGTTGCTCCGCGCACAGGTTTTCCATACAAAGCACGGTCATTCAAGGAATATAACATAAGAATTTAAAAATGACTTATCTGATATCGCAGCCCCCGGCAACTCTGGCTTGCCGTGGATGAATCTTGGTACTCGCAGCCCCCGGCAACTATGGCTTGCCGTGGATGACTCTTGGTACTCGCAGCCCCCGGCAATGCTGGCTTGCCGGGGCCCAGGTGCCGGCGCGCCCTTCTTCTCCTTCCTTGTCGCTGTTAGTTTAGTTATGAGAGCAACTTAGTCAGTGCCGTAACAAGTTACTTTCGTAATATAACTTTGTCATGGGCAATGCTGGCTATGTTATCTCCTTCATTCAGTTCCATTCCTTGTATGTCTTTACCCTACGCTTTTAGGGAACTTGCCGGCGCTAACACGCTTGGCCGCGAGCCCTGAGTGCGGAACATCAGCAGCCTGCTGGCGGTGTTGCCTCCGGCAAGAAACCTCGTCGGGGCTAGTTGCAGCATGCTTTTATTGTTGAGCGGACTCGAAACAAAGTAAGGGCGCAACTTAACCACGAGCCGGTTCCTCCGCGCACAGGATTTCCATACAAGGCATGGTCGTTCAAGGAATATAACTTAAAAATTTAAAAACTGACTGTGCTCAAACTTTGGCAACTTAGCTTTTCTGTCTTCTGCGTTCCGGCAAGGCTATGCTTCTTTAAATGACATCTAGTCCACATCGTTATCAAGCTTCGACAACGAGGACTAAAGGTGCAATATACTGCTGTGGGAACATCCGCTTCTACGGCAAGAATCTAGGATCCTGCCGGAGCGTGATGTTCCCCGGCAAGCGTGTATGGACACAGCTTGTCGGGAGCGTATGCTTCAATGAAACAAACCCTAGGGCTTGTCGGAGCAGACTGCTCCTCAGCACTTTCTGTGTTGATCCTGGGGACCTTCTTGGCGGCGGCTTCGGGAAGCTCTGCCGGAAAGTAGCCGCCAGTAACCAACTTTCTCTTCTTGTGGCTGCACAGATCCATCCTTGCCGGGACCAGAGCTTGTCGGGGAAGCCCCCTGCTTGTCGCTGGATTCGCTTGCCGCGGCTGCTGGCTCATCATCTGCTTCCCGCTCCGCTACTAACGCAGCACTAACCACTTGATTGGTTGCCGCTAGATACAGCAGCAACTTCTCTTGTGGTTTAGGTGTGACAAGTACTGGAGTGGAAGATAGGTATCTCTTCAAGTCCTGTAGCGCGGCCTCCGCTTCCGGAGTCCATTTCATTGGACCTGCCTTTTTCAAAATTTTGAAAAATGGCAGGGCACGCTCAGCAGACTTAGAGATGAACCTACTGAGAGCAGCAACACAGCCGGCAAGCCTTCGCACATCCTTGACGCGCTTCGGGGCTTCAATCTGCTCGATGGCCTTGATCTTGTCGGGGTTGGCTTCAATCCCCCTCTGGGACACAAAGAACCCGAGAAGCTTGCCGGAAGGAACTCCAAACACGCACTTCTCGGGGTTCAACCTGAGATTGACCTTGCGCAGATTTGCAAAAGTCTCTTCCGGATCTTGAACCAAAGTTTCTCTATCTTTGCTCTTGACCACTATGTCATCCATATATGCTTCTACATTCCTGTGCAGCTGTGGCTCAAAAGCATGACTGACTACTCTTGCAAACGTCGAACCAGCATTCTTTAATCCGAAAGGCATTCGTACAAAGCAGTACGTGCCACATGGAGTAATGAATGTGGTTTTCTCTTCATCCTCTTCTGCTATGAAGATCTGGTGGTATCCTGAGTATGCATCAAGGAATGAAAGCAGATCACATCCTGCCGTGGAGTCGACAATCTGGTCAATGCGCGGCAAGGGAAATGGATCTTTGGGACAAACTTTATTAACATCCGTGAAGTCAATACAAAGCCTCCACTTCCCATTCGCCTTGCGCACGACTACTGGATTGGCTAACCACGTTGGATGGAGTACTCCTCGGACGAGGCCTGCTTCTTCCAACTTCTTGATCTCTTCTGCAATGAACTCTTGGCGTTCCACCGCTTGCTTCCTGACTCTCTGCTTGACGGGCCACGCGTGAGGACAGACGACAAGGTGGTGCTCAATTACTTTCCTGGGAACACCGGGGATGTCAGATGGTTGCCATACAAACACATCGACATTCGCCCGCAGGAAAGCAACGAGCGCGCTTTCCTATTTAGGGTCAAGCGTGGCACTAATGGTGAAGGTACCACCAGTGCCGTCCTCCTTGGCGGCCACTTTCTTGGTCTCTGATGTAGCTGTCTTCGCCTTCTTGCACTTGCCGGTGGAGCTCGATGGTGCGTCCTCGACGGTAGCGCAACACTCCGAAGAGGTGCGCTTGCCGGAGTGGGCATCAGAGCTACTCTCGCCGGACTTGGTCTTCTTCTTCTTCCTCCCGGGAGCTTCAGCGGCAAGTTGTTTGCGCTCTGCTGCGGCTGCTGCTTCCCGGTAGATCTTGTCGGTACAGATAAGTGCATCCTTCTGGTCGCCCTGGACAGAAATGACACTTATCGGACCGGGCATCTTGAGCACATTGTAGGCATAGTGAGAGGCTGCCATGAACTTGGCAAGTGCCGGACGGCCGAGTATCCCATTGTAGGGCAATGGGAAATCAGCAACGTCAAATGTGACTCTTTCTGTCCTGAAATTCAGCTCGCTGCCAAAGGTTACTGGCAGTGTGATCTTCCCCTTGGGCTTGCTCCTTCCCGGATTGATTCCTTGAAAGGTACCAGTCTCTTCGAGCTCGCTGTCGGGGATCTGGAGCTTCTTGAGCACCGCGGAAGAGATCAGATTTAGGCCGGCCCCGCCGTCAACCAACATCTTTGTGACCTTGAGGTTCCGGATGGTTGGCGAAACCAACATTGGCAAGCACCCGACCGTGGTGATGCGATCAGGGTGATCCTCAACGTCAAAAACGATGGGCGTGCTGGACCGCTTCAGGGGCTTGCGCGATTCGGCTGATGGTTCTGCTGCATTTACCTCCCACACCCACTGCTTGAGTTGGCGGTGCGAGGTGTGCAGAGAAGCACCGCTGTCAACGCACAAAACCTCCGTTGCCTTCTGAAATTCTTGCTCGTCGGTCTCATCCTCATCCATCTCATCATCCTCATCTTCTTATTCGTCCTTGTCGCGGCCACGGGGAGGTCTATCTCCTTGCCGCTGCTTGGCCTTGCCGCGGCGCCCTCCCCGGGCAGGAAGCTTCTTGCCGGATCCTCTGCCACCTTCCTGGGCCTTCTCCTTGTCGCGACGCATATTCAGCTTTCTGTAGCTCTGCCATCTGCTCAACCTTCTTGCATGCTTGGAGGTCATGGCCCTTGGTGCGATGGATCTCGCAATACTGCTTGCCGGAGCCGTCCTGCTTGTCGACGGCCACCACAACCTCGCCGGAGTCGCCAGCTTTGGCCTTGTCGGAGTCGCCTCCGTTGCCGGACTGCTCAACAACTAGCACATCCTTAGCCTTTCTTTTTCTGTTATTCCGCCTCCGGTTCTTCTTTGCCGGAGGGGCGTCCTCACTGTCAGATCCTTCTGCTCCTACATTCTCTCCGGGGAGTTTCCTCCCCTCTTCAGCCCGTGCACACTTGTCGGCCAAAGCATAGAGCTCGCTGACATCTCTGATCTTGCACATCGCCATCTCCTCCCTCATCCTGCGGTTACGCACGTTCTGATGGAACGCGCTGATAACTGCGGCAGGGTGGACGTCTGGGATGTTGCGCTGCACTTGGCTGAATCTCTATATGTACTTGCTTCTGGGCAAGCAAATGAAGATCGCTCTCCTGACCATGGGGTTTGTGGCCGCCTGTGAAAGCGCCGACAAACTGATGGCACAGGTCCGCCCACGAAGAGATGGAGTTGTCCGGCAAGTGCATGAGCCAAGATCTGACATTGGGCTTGAGCACCAGCGGGAAGTAGTTGGCGAGGATCTTCTCGTCGCACCCCCTGGCAGCCTGCACCGCTATGGTGTAGACGCTGAGGAACTCTGACGGATGTATCCTGCCATCGTACTTCTCGGGTACGTCTGGCTTGAAGTTCTTGGTACTTGTAAGTGCATCTAGTGCCCCTTAGTGATTTTGGTGTATTGAAGACTTATAGGTTAAGTAACTGATGCGTTTGTGAGTGTACACAGGTCTATAAGTCTATGAGGAGTTTGATATTTACAGAGAAAGTCGACCCCTAAAAATGAAGTTCTTCGACTGAAGACTTTGATATTCTGAAGACTTTGAAAGTGAAGAAATTGGTGTGACCATGAAGACTTGATATTCATTCGAGGAATATGAAGCATGAAGACTTTTGTTTTCGTAGTTTCATTTTCTCTTTCTTGAGTCATAGGAAACACCGTACTGTTAAAGGGGGTCGAGGAAATACTAAGGAAAAATTTCCATGTGATGCTCAACTCAAAATCCTACACCTACCAATCCCTTCGAGTGAAGCCATTGGAAATCTCATACAGTTCAGTCAAATTCTTCAGTGACAGAGACGCAGTTCTTCTGGTCACTGATGACTTTGCTCTGACTGAGGAGTTAGGAATTCGCCAGTGCGAATTGCCTACAAAGTGAGGAACATGATAGCCCTGAGGACTTTGAAAGTCAAATTTCCGACCGTTGCTGTGCTGCGCGCCGGCGGACCAAAATATCTTATCCACCTAACGGTCATATCATTGAAGGGCATTTATGTCTTATCATGTCGGGCTGCTCCCTAGGCTATAAATAGCCGCCCCCTACAACCACTAGTTGGTTGGCTGCTCCGAGAGAACTTGACACTTGTCATTTGAGAGCAACCCATCCTCCAAGGACTTTGAGCGAAAATCATCAAGTGAGGAAAATCCCAAAACCAAACCCACAAAACCCCAAGTGATTGAGCATCACTGAAGAAATTGATCCTGCGTGGATCCGACGCTTGTTACCTTTGAAGACTGTGCTTCTTCCAGACGGTTAGGCGTCAAGGTCTAGAGCATCAAGAGGAATTGTGGATCGCCGAGTGACCAAGTCTGTGAAGGTTTGGAAGTCACCTGAAGACTTACCACGAGTGATTGGACGAGGCCTGCGTGGTCTTAGTTCAAGGAGAATACGGTGAGGACTGGGTGTCCTGAGTTGCGGCTCAGAGACTGGGTGTCCGGGACTGTGTGTCCTCGAGCTTAAATACTCAGCCGCTCCAACCAGACGTACAACTGAGACAGCAGTTGGAACTGGTTTACCAAATCATTGTCTTCACCAACTGACTGGTTCTATTTCCTCAACTCATTCATTTTCTCATTTTGTGTTGCATGTTGTTCATATCTGTGCTTGAAGACTTCGACTGAGGACTTTCACAAATTCCTCAGTTCAATTTCTTCAGTCTGTTTGTCTTCATCTTGTTATCCTGTGTTTACGCTTCCTGTACTCTGTTCTAGTCTTCATTTCATCATGCTGACTATGTGTGTAATCTGTTATGTTTACCTCTGAGTACTTATTCCGCTGCAAATAGTTCTTCGCTAAGGAATTTCCTCATCGGCAAATTCCTCAGTGAAGAATTTCATAAAAATCGCCTATTCACCCCCCCTCTAGTCGATATAACGCACTTTCAATTGGTATCAGAGCAAGGTACTCCCTTGTTCTGTGTGATTTTGGTTTAACCACCTGGAGTTAAGTTATGTCGACCGCAGGTATGATCAAGGTCTCGGCTGGGTGTCCTACCTTTGATGGAACGGACTATCCCTACTGGAAGAACAAGATGCGGATGCATCTTGAGGCAATTGATAATGATCTCTGGTATGTTGTGGAAAATGGTGTCCCCGCTGTCACTGAAACACTGACCGCTACTGATGTGAAGAGATTCAAACAACTCGATTCTCAAGCGAAGAATATCATCTGTGGCCATCTGAGCAAAGGACAGTATGGAAGAGTGAGTGCTTTGGAAACTGCCAAGCTTATCTGGGATAGGCTGTCCAAAGTATATGAAGGAGTCTCAACTCAGCGTGACTCTTGAGTTGATGTTCTTCGGAATCTCTTCAACCGCTTCAAAAGACTCGACAACGAAAATGTTCAACAAACCTTCGATCGCCTCACTGACATCTCAAATGAGCTTCAAGCCCTCGGTGCCACTGACATCACTGACCATGAAGTAGTGAAGAAACTGCTAAGATCGCTTGATTCCTCATTTGATACTCTGGGACTAATGATACAAGAGCGTGCTGACTACAAGTCACTTGATCCTGCTGATATCCTCGAAAGGCTTAACACTCACGAGTTCCAGCTTGCTGAAAAGAGAGATCTCTATGGCTCAAACTATGGCAAACGATGTGCCCTGAAGGCTAAGGTTGTGTCTGACTCTGAATGTGAGGATTCTGGTAGTAGCCTTGGTGACCCTGAAGAACTGAGCCACAAGAGAAGACTTTGCCACAAATGCAAGAAGCCTGGTCACTATATTCAAGATTGTCCTCAGTGGCAAAAGAAAATGAAGAAGAAGAAATACAAGGACTACAGTTCTGATGAAATGAAGAAGAAGAAGAAATCATCAAAATCTTCGTCTTCAAAACCATCAAAGTCTTCATCTCACAAGAAGGCCAGCTCCAAGAAAGCTCGGGCATTCATTGGCAAGGAAATGGACTCTGAAGCTAAATCTGAGGAAAATGATGAAGAGGAGGAGTCTGAAGAATCTGAGTCTGGTGTGGCGAGTCTGGCCGTTGCTACTGCTTTCGTCAGCAAGTTCATCTTCAACACTGAAGAAACTGATTCCACCAACAAGCCTGATGAAGATAATGATGGCTACGATCCCACCTATTGCTTCATGGCAAAAGCAGCCAAGGTACTCAAATACAACTCCTCTGATTCTAGTGAAAATGAATCTGATGAGGATCTTAAGCCTAGCTACTCTAAACTTGCTAAAATTGCTGTGAAACAACAACGGGCTCTTGAAAAGGTTCAAAACATGCTAGATAAAAGTGATGATATGTTGGGTGAAGAAATGGATCGCACTAAAGCCCTGACTGAAAATCTTCAAAGACTTCAGTCTAAGTATGATAACCTTCAAGGTCATCATAACTCCCTCTTGTCTGATCATGAGAAACTTTCTTATGAATTTCTTCAAGAAAAGCAAGCCAATGAGAAGCTTTCTCTTGAAGCTATTCAAAGAAAGGCAGATCTTGAAAAGCTAAGAGTATGTTATGAAGATCTTCAGAAGGAGCGCGATTCATTACTAGCTCAACAAATCAGCGCTTCTCAGGAAGAATTTGTTCCTCCATGCTTAAAGTGCATTGAACGTGAATCGGCTAATTCTTCACCTGAATGTTCAAATGCTTCAAATGTTACAAATTCTTCATCTGCCTCTGCTATCACTAATTCCTCATCTGAGGATTTTTCTAGTATCACTGACAATGCAGGGCTGAAGGAATTGTACATGACAGGCATGTACAAAAGCCTCAAAGGGCATCAGACACTTTGTGATGTGCTCAAAAAGCAGATCCTCAACAGAAACCCTAGGAAAGAGGGTATTGCCTTTGAGAGGAAACTGAATGCTGATGGAACATATTGGAAGCCTCAGCAGTATTCCAAAACCTCATGGGTTGCTGCAAAGGGACCTCCAGTTGATCCATCTAACTTATCTGGCTTTACATGTGAATCTCCTCATTCTTCTGATGAGTCATTTGACTCCAACTATAAACTGTTCAAAAATCAGAATGGTGAAGTATTTGCTAGATATGTTGGCACTAACTGCAGGAACGGTTCCCCTATGAAGAAAATCTGGGTTCCCAAAAGCTGTGTTGAAAGTCTTCAGGTGAATGTCCTCATGACACCACCAGTGAAGAACAGGAACCCAGATCAAATTCTTCATATGGACCAAACTCTTCATATGGATCCAAATCCTTATATGGACCAAATTCTTCACGAGGATCAAATTCCTCAACTGGATCAAAGTCCTCATATGATTATTATCATGCTAACAAATCTGTCTCGCAGGGTAAAGCTAAGGGCTATGAATATGTGCATTATTCTTCAAACCATTATGTTCATAAGTCCTCGAAGAATTACTCTGCTTATTCATATGCTTACCCTAACCCCTCCTATGCTAAGCGAAATGGTTTGGCATCTTTGCCACCTTTCTCACATGGTGCTCGCAGGATGATGAACTCTTTTCCACCCCTCCAGATGTGGGTGGTGAAGAAAAAGAACTAATCTCTTCTGCAGGGTCAGGTCTCCAGACGTGCTCGAACGTCTGAAGAATTTGCTGGGGACCTGACAAAATGCCTGAAAGGACGCAGGCGAATCATGATGAAATGAACCTTCATTTCACACGTCCTCATACTGCTATATCTGTTTACTGCTTGATGAAATTCATCTGATGAACTTGATATCATATTCTTCACTGATGAAGCATATGAGATTGTAAGTTACACTAATTAATCTGCAGGATGATCAACCCAAAACCACTGAATGGGTCCTCGATAGTGGGTGTACAAATCACATGACTGGTGACAAGAATCTATTGATGGATGCTCCTTTATCACCGTCACCTCTGAAGCATATCATATTTGCTGACAAAGGCAAAAGTCAGGTATTGGGTCTTGGTAAGGTTGCTATCTCTAAGGATAAGCACATGGACAAAGTCATGCTTGTTGAATCCTTAGGATACAATCTCATGTCAGTCTCAATGCTTTGTGATCTTGATATGGTTGTTGTCTTTGGCAAATATCGCTGTGTTGTGATTATGGAAGCTGACAATTCCAAAGTCTTCGAAGGCTTTAGGAGAGGAGATCTGTATATTGTTGATTTCTCTACAGGACCACAACCAGCCATGTGTCTACTTGCAAAAGCTTCAGAAGGATGGCTATGGCATCGACGACTTGGTCATGCAGGCATGAGGAATTTGAACACGCTTGCGAAGAAGAAGCATGTCATTGGCATTGAGAATGTCAAATTCCTCAAGGATCACTTATGCGGAGCATGTGAAGCCGGAAAAATGACCAAGGCCAAGCATCCAACGAAGACTATCATGACCACTAGCCGTCCATTCGAATTGCTTCACATGGACCTCTTCGGACCTAATCATTATTCAGCAGTCACTAATGATGCATCTCTATATGGTTTTGTCATTGTTGATGATTATTCTCGATATACATGGGTACACATTGTTACTTACAAACATGAAGTGCAGGAAGTCTTCAAACGATTTTCCTCGAGGGCTTCAACCAACTTTGGTGTGAAGATCAAGCATATCAGAAGTGACAATGGAACTGAGTTCAAGAATTCTGGTATTGATGCCTATCTTGATGAACTTGGTATTACTCATGAATTATCTGCTCCTTATACTCCTCAGCAAAATGGCGTCGTGGAACGCAAGAACAGAACTCTTGTTGAGATGGCTCGCACTATGCTTGATGAATACAAAACGCCTCAGCGTTTTTGGATTGATGCAATTGATACTGCCTACCACATCATCAACAGAGTATATCTTCACAAATTCTTCAAGAAGACTGCATATGAACTCCTCACTGACAAGAAACCCAATGTGAGTTATTTCAAAGTCTTCGGTGCTAAATGTTGGATTAGAGATCCTCACCACAACTCTAAATTTGCACCGAAAGCACATGAAGGTTTTATGCTTGGTTACGGAAAGGACTCGCACACCTACAGAGTCTTCAACATTGTTCTTCACAAGATTGTTGACACTGTAGATGTGCGGTTCCATGAAACTAATGGCTCGCAAAGAGAGCACCTACCTTCTGTGTTAGATGAACCAGCACCTGAGGATGCTATCAAGCACAAGGCAACTGAGGATGTCATTCCTACTGAAGAATCTGGTGAAGAATTCATTCTTGTTCATGAAGAACGTCGAGCTGATGCACCTGAAGAACATGATGAGGAAATTGGTGCTAAAGAAAATGCTGACCAAAATCCTCAGCGACAACCAACTCATCCACGCGTTGCAAAAGAAGTGCAAGTGGAGAAGATCATCGATGACATCAGCGCACCAGGTCCTCTCACCCGCTCAAAAGCCTCACACTTATCTAACTTTTGTGGGCACTATGCTTTTGTCTCTATCTCAAAGCCCACTAAGGTAGATGAAGCATTCTGGAGCCGGAGTGGATTCAGGCTATGCAAGAAGAATTACATCAGTTCGAGCTGAACAATATCTGGGAATTGGTCAATCGCCCAGATCCTCGCAAGCATAATATCATTGGCACAAAGTGGATCTACCGCAACAAGCAAGATGAAAATGGCCTCGTTGTGAGGAATAAGGCACGACTAGTAGCTCAAGGCTACACACAGGTTGAAGGAATTGATTTTGATGAAACTTTTGCACCTGTTGCTAGACTTGAAGCTATTCGCATTTTACTTGCCTATGCTAACCATCATGATATCATCTTATATCAAATGGATGTGAAAAGTGCATTCCTCAATGGTAAGCTTGAGGAAGAAGTATATGTTGCTCAACCCCCAGGTTTTGAAGATCCCAAGAATCCTGACAAAGTCTTCAGACTAAATAAGGCTCTCTATGGCCTCAAGCAAGCCCCTCGGGCGTGGTATGACACACTGAAGGAATTCTTCATGAAGAATGGCTTCACACCCGGTTCACTCGACCCTACTCTATTTACTAAATCATATGATGGTGAACTGTTTGTGTGCCAAATATATGTTGATGATATTATCTTTGGTTGTACTAACCAACGATATAGTGATGAATTTGCCTATATGATGAGTGAAGAATATCAAATGTCTATGATGGGAGAGTTGAAATTCTTCATAGGTCTTCAAATTCGTCAGCAGCGCAATGGCATAGTCATATCTCAGGAGAAATACCTCAAAGATGTACTGAGGAAATTCGGCATGCAAGATTGCAAAGGCGTCAAAATTCCTATGCCCACAAATGGTCATCTATGCACTGATGAAAATGGTACTGACTTTGATCACAAGGTATACCGCTCCATGATTGGTTCTTTATTGTACCTATGTGCATCTAGGCCAGATATAATGCTTAGTGTTTGCATGTGTGCCCGATTTCAAGCTGCACCGAAGGAATCACACCATAAGGCTGTGAAGCATATTCTTCGATATCTAGCTCACACACCAACACTAGGATTATGGTACCCCAAGGGCTCTGCTTTTGATCTCATTGGATATTCTGACTCTGACTATGCTGGTGATCGTGTGGACCGCAAGTCAACATCTGGCACTTGTCATTTCCTCAGACAATCTTTGGTCTGTTGGTCCTCGAAGAAACATAACTGTGTATCACTGTCCACTGCTGAAGCTGAATACATTGCTACTGGGTCATGCTGTGCTCAACTGCTTTGGATGAAGCAAACCCTCAAGGACTATGGCGTCAACATGAAGAATGTGCCTCTCCTCTGCGACAACGAGAGTGCCATCAAGATTGCTCACAACCCAGTTCAGCACTCGAAGACTAAGCACATCTAGATTCATCATCATTTTCTTCGTGATCATGTGTTGAAGGGTGACATCTCCATCGAGCATGTGAAGACTGAAGAACAGCTGGCTGATATCTTCACCAAGCCCTTGGATGAGAAGAGATTTAGCAAGTTGCGGTGTGAGCTAAATATCTTAGAATCTTCGAATGTTCTTTGAAAAGGACACACATCCTAACCCTTATGCATAAATGATGACTTAGATGTGCAACACATGAAGAAACGTTGTTCCTCAATCAATGAAGAATAACACTCTAAGTGTGAAGAAATCAATGAAGAATTTGATTCTCAGAACCCTACGACAATTGTACGCGGTGTCTGAAATCATCATTCTTATACGGTGGGCTACGCCACCACAAAAGTTGAAAATCTTCAATTTGAGTTTTTCCTCATTTTTGAAATTCCTCAGTTTTTCAAATTCTTCAACTTTGCAAAATCTTCAGCATTTCCGTCGTCTTTATTCATTGGCTATATATATATTTATATGAGTTTATGTCCTCTACAACATTCACTTATTGCTAATTCTTCAAGTTGCGATTTCTGCTAAGTGAATGTGATCGGACCCTTCCCCTCTATGCTATACTCAATCCAATCTATTCACAAATTCTTCATGTGCGTTCTGATTGAAACTCGTTCAAAGTCTTCACTGGTCCTTGACAGCTGAAGAAATTGCGAATGAAGCTTTTAAACAAATCTTATCCAAGTTTTCGGTTTTACCGTCAAACCGTTCCGCATCCCACGATGTATTAGTTTAATCACCCACGATCTTACACGATCTCATCTGCACAGTACGTGGGTGACACACGTCGCGTGAAGGAGAAAGGGCAGGGGCATGTTCGTCCAAAATCTTCGGGCGAATAGTTTTTTCACCGTGGCTATAAATACCCCTTTACCCTCCTCACTTCATTTACTCCGCTCGATCGCTGTCTCTCGCTCGAGCTCTCCTCAAACCCTAGCGCCGCCGCTACTCCATCGCCGCCGGTGAGGAAAAGCTTCACTGCCTCGACCTCATCGCCGTCTTACTCGCGCCGGTCGCAGAAATCTTCACTCCGCCGCCGCCGTAGTCGTCTTCCTCTGCCAAGTTAGGGCGTGGAAGATCTAACGTGACGAACTTCTCTACAGTTCATCTCTGTTCGTCATGTTCTTCAGTTCGGGTAATTAAAAATCACTTTTATTACTCGCGTTGATTCTCAAATCTTTCTTAAAATCTTCAAAGGTGTTTTTACTCTTCAAAATCTTCACATATGAACACCTCACACACTATATGTTCTTGATCTATCTCCCTAAGCATTCATTTCTCCAAGATTCCTCAATTGTGCGGATTTTCAATCTGTACAACTCTGGAACCTAAGACGAAACGCTTAGTGAAATTCCTCAAGGCTCAAACTGGTCAAATTCCTCAAAACTTGCTTCTTTTGAAAAATCTTTTGAGAACGCATATGACCTCTCCAAATTCCTCGCACCTACACTCTATTCATAGGTACTCATGTCCTCTGCTGAATCACTAGGTTCTCATCAACTTAACTCATTTGCAGCGTTCCTCGAAGAAAAACTGCATACTTCTTCAGAGTGCTCTATTGTTCAAATTCCTCACCTGAAGAAAATGGTAGAAGGCAAGAGACCGCAGAAGGGAGGAAAGAAACCGGAAGTCATGACTGCTTTTGAAATTCCTGAGGAAATATACAAAGACTACTGCACACCTGATGAATCCAAGTTTGGCAAGGAGACCAAGAACCAGCGCAAAGTGCGCATACAGAGAATAGAAAGGAGATGGGCACAAGAATGGCGAGAATACCGCTATGTCACTCCTAAGTACATGAGGAAATTCGCTCTGAACCCTCCATGCCCAAGAGCTCCTCTGGCACCTGGCCAAGTCGCTGATCCCACTAGCATCAAGAGTGGTGAAGACTTTCCTGAAGAATGGTCCAGGCGCCAAGCCAAATTGGCAAGACAGGCCAAGGAGGCAGTGAGGAAATTCAATGAGGATACTGCTGCTGCTGAGCCCTCGGTCAAACCGAGGAAATCAATGCCAAAGAAGCCTGCACGCAAGCCAAGTGCTTCACCGTCAGCGCCCTCACGGCCCAGTTCCTCAGTCGCGCCCTCACGGCAAATTCCTCAGACTGTTGCTGCTCATTCAAAATCCTCAGCAGCTCCCTCCAAGTCCTCAACACCTGTGCATCTTGCTACTTGTCAAAGGACTCAAGGATTCTCCATTGCTTCTGGTGTTTCAGCAAGTTCCTCAGCTGCACCAATGTCCTCAACAGGTCCCACTCTGCTGAAGACAAAAGCAACTGCTGGACGCGGTCCTCGGCCAAGTCCAAAGAAGAAACAGGTTGCATTCAACATTCCCTCTGATGATGAAGCCTCTGATGAAGAACTTGAAGAAATCATCAGAGACAGACTGACCAAGGCCGCTAGAGCCAAAAGAACAAGTGTGCCTCTGGTTTTGGATCCGAAGAAGATCCTAAACTTCATTGACCTATGGCATCAGGATCCACCCACTCCTCTTCCAGATCTGCCACTGACTCCTGGTCAAAGTCATATGCTGAACCATTTCATCTCTGAAGAGAAATGGAAATTTGAAAAGGCTCGTGAATTGAAGAGAGCAAAAGCCAGAAAGGAGAAGCTTCTGAGGAAAAACATCATCAACTTGACTCCTGAAGAACTTCTTAAAGCTCAATCAGAAATCCAAGCACTCAGCAAGGATTTTGATGCTTACAATGCTGACTGGCAAGGAGCCAAGGTGAGATTCATCACTCTGACGAAGAAAATGTCAACTGTTGCAGCTCCATCGCAACAAGAAAATCCTCAGGCGGAAGAATCTGCTTAGCCTGCTGAAGAACATGCCAGCACTGCTGATGACTTTCAGCGTGCTGATGAAAACACAAGTTCCAGGGCTGATGACTCCATTCCAGCTGCTGAAGAAATTCCCAAGGCATCCACTAGTGGTGCGCCTGAAGAATCTGAAGGAAACAGGGCAACTGCACCAGTTGTGCCTGAAGAAACTGTATCACAATCCTCAGCTCCTCCTGCGCCAACACCAACTCCAATTCTTCCTTCTGCCTATGAAGTGAAGAAGACAAAGGCTGCAGAATGAGCTGCAGTGAAGAAAAGGAAGGCATCAGCTGCGTCAAATTCTTCGGCTGCGAAGAAAATGAAGCCAATGACGAGCTCGATTGAAAATCCTATCGATGCCATTCCCATTTCCTCCATGTCATCCAAGGAAATTGTTCCCTTTGGAGAAGAATACACGATCCCAAGCGGATCAGATGAAGAAAATCAATTTGTTGCTACTTCAGAACAGCTTGATGAAGAAATTGAAGTGGAAGCTTTCCCTTCAACTCCTGTTGCTTCCTCACCCGTGCCTCAGTTCACAGCTGAAGAGGCAGGTGTTGAGGAAATTGAAAAAGAAGATGAAGACGTGGACATTGGGTGCACTACACCTGTGATGAACGATGACTTTTGGGAAAGTCTGCACCCCAATACTCCTCTCTTCACTCCGCTTCAACAAGTTCCTCAGTCACCGGCTACTACTGTTCAAATGGGCTCTGAAGAAACTCATCCCACATCATCTGTCAACGAAGAGATTCCAGCCACTAGCGCTGAAGAACCAACTGCTGATCCTCAAACTGCACAAGGAGAGGAACCAGAAATTCCTCAGCCTGAAGAACCTGAAATCGCGATTCCTGAGGTTCTGCTGCAAATCACAGATATTCCTCTGCCCAAGGCAAAGAATCCATTTTCGAGCAAGAAAAAGTTCAAGGCTGAAGATTTCTTTTCTGAGCACGTGTTCTTCACTGCTTACAATCCTTATGACTCTGCTCGAATGAGGAAAAGACGCTTCTGGACTCCAACACAAGCAAATTTCTATTCCTCAGTGCTATTTGACAAGGACAAGATCTTCGACCATGAGCATATTCCTCATGTGGATATGGAATCACTGCCGTGCTTCGAGCCAGTACTCCGTGTTCTTCACGATGCAGGGCTGCTAAATTTCTGCACTGATATATGTGACTGGAATGAAGAACTCATTCTTCAGTTCTATGCCACCCTGCACATCACCGGAGATGCTGAAGACATCAACTCATGGGTTCTGGATTGGATGACTGAAAATACTCACTACAAGGCACCAGCAACTGAATTGCTTCGTGTCCTTCCTCTTGATCCTCCCCATGAATCTGCTCGTTGCCTCTATAATGAACGTGAACTGTCTGATCACTTTATGCAAGTAATTATGAAGCCATTGAAGCCAGGCCAAGCCCCTCGAACCAAATTCCTCGTCAAGGATTTGCTGTATGTGCCTCGGACTGTGTACAGAATCTTGAGGAAGACAATGAGTCCAATCAAAGGCCACGACTCAAATGATGAAGACGTCGTTGGCATCATGAAGAACATGCTTTTCAATATCATTCATGGCGTTCCCGTCAACTTCCATGATTTCTTCATGAGGACTCTGGCCAATATTGCAATGTCACCTTTTGAGCTGAAGCCATATGCGCCTTGGATCATGAGATTCATAAGGGCAAGATCTTCTCTGAACTACAAGGCTGACACTCTGAACCATGGCAGCTTCCTGCCGCCCATTGAAGTCCTCAAGCGACCAATTTCATCATCTGATGACAGGGGCAAGGCAGCAACTGTAATTGATGAAGGCACTCGTCCATTGAATGGTCAGTTTCGCAAGGCTGCATCTTACTCCACCAATGATGATTCTGCTACGCATGATACTGCCGCAAATACCTCAACCAAGCACCAGCCTCAAGCCACAACACCCAGGGTGATGACTGATCGTGAGTTACTCCTCAGTCTTCATCAGAAGGTTGATCGCAATCAGAAATGGGTCAAGCGCCAATTTGCTGCAATTCTTCACAATATGACCTCAACGCATAATGCAGTGAAGAAAAACCAGTACTACCTTCATGAAACCCTCAACCGCACCTGGGCTGTTCTGAATCATGTCTATTCCGCGGAAGAATTGAAGACTATGGGTCTTCAGGAAGCTTATGACTGGTCTGCACCACCTCCAAAGAAATTCAAGAGAGTCAAAGTTCCTGATTTGGTGGCCAGCTCTTATTCTTCATCGCGTGAAACTGATGAATATGAAGATTTGGACGACACTGCGGCAGGCCCTACTTCAACAACCAACCCCGACAATGCTGGCGCTCCTCCATCAACTTGAATATCTTCAGGGGCGTTAGTCCTCAGTTTCGATCCTTTTGGTCATTTGATGACAAAGGGGGAGAAATCTGAGTTAGTCTTCAAGCGGGTTTATACTATGGGCGTTTTTATTAAGTTACAACTCTCGTTCTTCCGAAACTTTTATTGGATCGAGTTGTAATCTTAAATCCGATGGTGCCCTGATACTTTTGATCGTGCATTGTGCTAACTTTGCACTGTGCTCTGATACTCTTGATCGTGCTTCTGATGCTCTGATTTTGATATGTGTTATGCTCTGATGCTTTTGAAGCACTAAGCTCTGAATGTGATATTTGAGCTCTGAAACTGTTGATGTGATATTCCGCATGCTCATTCCTAGTCAATACTATTGCATGCATGCTGAATCTCATCAGGCACCATATTTCATCATGCATTTCAAATTCTTCATAGTATATGTATCAAATGCGTGTATGAATTACAAGATATAGGGGGAGATCTCCATGATTCAAATCTTCAAATGTGCATTGCCTCAAAAGCAAATTCCTCATTATGCACATATTCAGGGGGAGTTCTTCTATATCTTGCAATCAAATTCCTCAATATCAGTATTTACACTTCATATGTTTATCCCCGTTGAAAACTTAACCTATGTTGTCATCAATCACCAAAAAGTGGTAGATTGTAAGTGCATCTAGTGCCCCTTAGTGATTTTGGTGTATTGAAGACTTATAGGTTAAGTAACTGATGCGTTTGTGAGTTTACACAGGTCTATAAGTCTATGAGGAGTTTGATATTTACAGAGAAAGTCGACCCCTAAAAATGAAGTTCTTCGACTGAAGACTTTGATATTCTGAAGACTTTCTGAAGACTTTGAAAGTGAAGAAATTGGTGTGACCATGAAGACTTGATATTCATTCGACGAATATGAAGCGTGAAGACTTTTGTTTTCGTAGTTTCATTTTCTCTTTCTTGAGTCATAGGAAACACCGTACTGTTAAAGGGGGTCGAGGAAATACTAAGGAAAAATTTCCATGTGAAGCTCAACTCAAAATCCTACACCTACCAATCCCTTTGAGTGAAGCCATTGGAAATCTCATACAGTTCAGTCAAATTCTTCAGTGATAGAGACGCAGTTCTTCTGGTCACTGATGACTTTGCTCTGACTGAGTAGTTAGGAATTCGCCAGTGCGAATTGCCTACACAGTGAGGAACATGATAGCCCTGAGGACTTTGAAAGTCAAATTTCCGACCGTTGCCGTGCTGCGCGCCGGCAGACCAAAATATCTTATCCACCTAACGGTCATATCATTGAAGGGCATTTATGTCTTATCATGTCAGGCTGCTCCCTAGGCTATAAATAGCCGCCCCCTACAACCACTAGTTGGTTGGCTGCTCCGAGAGAACTTGACACTTGTCATTTGAGAGCAACCCATCCTCCGAGGACTTTGAGCGAAAATCATCAAGTGAGGAAAATCCCAAAACCAAACCCACAAAACCCCAAGTGATTGAGCATCACTGAAGAAATTGATCCTGCGTGGATCCGACGCTTGTTACCTTTGAAGACTGTGCTTCTTCCAGACGGTTAGGCGTCAAGGTCTAGAGCATCCAAGAGGAATTGTGGATCGCCGAGTGACCAAGTCTGTGAAGGTTTGGAAGTCACCTGAAGACTTACCACGAGTGATTGGACGAGGCCTGCGTGGTCTTAGTTCAAGGAGAATACGGTGAGGACTGGGTGTCCTGAGTTGTGGCTCAGAGACTGGGTGTCCGGGACTGTGTGTCCTCGAGTTTAAATACTCAGCCGCTCCAACCAAACGTACAACTGAGACAGCAGTTGGAACTGGTTTACCAAATCATTGTCTTCACCAACTGACTGGTTCTATTTCCTCAACTCATTCATTTCCTCATTCTGTGTTGCATGTTGTTCATATCTGTGCTTGAAGACTTCGACTGAGGACTTTCACAAATTCCTCAGTTCAATTTCTTCAGTCTGTTTGTCTTCATCTTGTTATCCTGTGTTTACGCTTCCTGTACTCTGTTCTAGTCTTCATTTCATCATGCTGACTATGTGTGTAATCTGTTATGTTTACCTCTGAGTACTTATTCCGCTGCAAATAGTTCTTCGCTAAGGAATTTCCTCACCGGCAAATTCCTCAGTGAAGAATTTCATAAAAATCGCTTATTCACCCCCCTCTAGTCGATATAACGCACTTTCAGTACTGGGCCACTGGACTTGCCGCAGCTCACGGGTGAACGCAGGGCATCCTACCGCGTACGGCAAGTCGCCTGGTTCCCCTGGCACATGCATATCGACAGTGGGCCCAGCGCGCTGGTCAGATTGACGCCGCGCTTCTCTTCTGCGCTCGATGCGAGTACGAGCGTCTTCATGTCGTCGTTCTTGGAGAACTTGACGTTGATCGCGGCGAGCTCGCGGGTCCGACGATGCAGTGGAGTCGGTGTCGATGTTGGCCCGACGAGTCGGCGATCTTGGCCTTCGGGGCGGGGAGTGCATGGTGGTGGCACCCCCAGCAGTCTTGTCGGCGTCGGCTTGCGCCTGGGCGTCTTGCCGGGGCTTCGATGTGCTCGGTTGCCGGGGCTTGTCGCCGTTGGCGAAGCCAATGAGGCTATGAATGGCCATCCTCCAGTCGTCAATCTTGTCTGGCGCCGGAGGGTAATCTAGAAGCAGCTGAGCTCGGGCCAGCGCTTCCTCTGGAGTCTTGGGCGGCAGTGGCGAGCGGCGCGAGGTGCGGGATATGCTCAAACTTCTAACAGTGTTAGAAGGAGCAACATCTCGCCCAGGCGACCGTACTGCGCTCGTGCCAGCGTGCTGGCGTGCATGCTGGCCTTGAGCGTCCCGCGCTCCGCCAGCTTGGCCTTGTTCCAATACGAGCACGATGCTAGGAGCACCGTGGCGTTGTCGATCCTGCACCCCCTTGGATGGGAGCGGTGGATGTACAGACGTTGAAGCTTGCGGGGCCTTGTCCTTGGACCTAGTGATGACGTGAGTCCCACCGTCGGCGCCCGCTCCTCCGCCCGCGTCCACTCCACCGCCCGTTTGCTCCGGTGGCGGTAGGATAGTCGCAGACGGAACGGCCACCTCCGAAGCCTTCTTCTTCGGTGGCATGTCGATGAAGATGTTGATGTAGCGCGCGCAGAAGACCGGATCAGGTTCGCACAACCTCGACGCCCCCTACCTGGCGCGCCAAAGATGTCGTGGCTAGGGACGAGCACCTATGGGGCAGGGCCCCTTTTCTGGTCCGACAGGGAGCGGAGGGCGCACGAAGAGCAGATCGAGGTCGAGCGCGCGCGGGGGGTTTTATCTAGCTTCGGAGCTCTCCAGAGAGATGAAACTCCTACTGCTGCTCTGTGTTTGTATTTGTTCTTGCTCGAAAGCGTGGGTATGCTGTGGTCTCGAATGAACCAAACCGAACCGAACCGAACCCCTTCTACGTGCGCACGGGCCTCCTTTTTATAGTCTAAAGGGGTTATCGACAGGTGGCAACACAGAGAGAGGGGTAGAAAGGTAAAAACGCGGGTTGGTACAACTGCTATCTACAATGCCCCCTACCTAACTCTGACGGCAGGGGGCAAGAGCATTTAATGCCCGTCTGGTCGCTCCAACAGTGCAGGAAACGACCGTTAGGGGCGCCACCGATCGCCACGACGGCCTCCTAGTCACCTTCGCTCGCCACCTCGCACCGCTAGGCTGCACAGCTACACGCCACGTGCACCAGGAATGATCCTGTGGCGACACGTCGTCGGGTGAGCTAGAGCGGGCGCAGAGTGGTGGCTTCGCCGCGGCAAGTGCCTTGCCGTGGTATCTGTCTTGTCGCACCCGCAAGCTTGCCGCTTGTCGGGTCTTGCCGGGACGTGGGGTGCGTCGCGGCAAGTCTTCTGAAGTGCCTTTGTTGGCCTTCCCAGCAAGCTCCTCTTGCCGGGGTCCTGTCCTTCCCGGCAAGCTCCTCTTGCCGGGGTCCTGTCCTTCCCGGCAAGCTCCTCTTGCCGGGGTCTTGTTCTTCCCGGCAAGCTCCTCTTGCCGAGGTCTTGTTCTTCAAAGTTAACACTTTGTTCTTGAATTGTAGTAATTGGGAATGACGAAGGGTCTTGGCGGGCGTCCGGCAAGCCTTGCCGCGGGACGCTGCGACTGCCCGTGCACAAGTTCGGGGTACTAAGGTACCCCTACTTTAGTACACCGACAATCCCACGTAAGGAAAAAAGATCAGACAACTCCTACTGCATAATGGGACTATATTTTTTGTTTTTGACATGTTAATGGGACTTAAAGGCTCACTTACATGCATGCTACCGGTGCATGCTTGCATGCAGACATGTTGATGTGATTTAAAACCCACTCACATGCATGCCACGATATTTTTGCATGGTTGTATGTGGCTTAGTGCGGAGCCTCTCAACGTCTAGATCAGACGGCTATTATGGACTGATTTAGTTCATCTAACGGCTACATTAATTTTGATGATGTGGCTCAAGGAGAGGATAGAGAATTCCTAGTAGTGGGGGCTAGCTATTACTAGTAGATAAATCTTTGTAGACATTCCACTAGGTGAACTACATATGGAACAAAATGAATGAATCTACACTTAAAATGCATCTATATACATCCGCATGTGGTTCATGGTGAAATCTCTACAAAGACTTATATTTAGGAACGAAGGAAGTACTAGTATAGTACGTACTGTAATTTATCAGTGAGATAAATTTGTACAATGCTATGAAGCTTCCAGCTTCTGTTGCATGTATCTTGTGTCCAAGGTTGCCCGTTGCAACATTTCATCAAATAGAAAGGAGACTAACATGCATGCTATTGCATCTCAATGATTGACAGATCATAGCAAATATGTACTCCCTCCGTTCAAAATAAGTGTCTCAACTTTGTGCAAACTTTAGTACAAAGTTGTACTACTACTAAAGTTGACACTTATTTTGGAACATAGGCAGCTAAAGAAAAAATGATCCATGCAGTCCCTAGCCCTTGAACTGTGAACCCTAACCAGGCTTCAATTTGCTGGCAATGTTCGAGCTTCCTAATAAATGAAGTTTGCAACCTTTTGACCATCGGATCATTTTGTGCAGTTTCACTAAAATCGAGATGAGCATCCCTGTGGCAAAGAAATTGAAGAAGCGTGATTAGAATAAGATTACCGGGACTAGTTGATGAGACATAAACTCATCACAAATACAATACGTAGAAGCCAGTAGAGGTATGTGCGGGGCAAAGAAGTAGAGAAATATCCACAGGGAGTGATGTGGGCAGCTGGAGCAGTGGTGAAAGCCGGCTATAGAGGGATTTGTACCTGAGGGACGTAGCTCAACCTTGAGGAGGGCGGCGGGAGGCGGCAACTGCCCAGGTCGTGTCAGTGAGCAAGGAACGAAGGCAACCTCACCGGCTTTGTGAGAGAGAACGGCGGGGACCCCTGATTGGGACGTGCCGACAATGGGTTTTTGCCGTCGGTGACGGCGACCGCATCTACACTAAGCATCCACCCCTTCCCCCGGCGGACGTGATCCGCCGAGATGTTAGAGATGTGGCCACAGTCGTTTTGTGCAAGAGAGTGTGAAGAGAGCAACCCCAGCAAGCAAGCATGTAGGTTGGGCCGTCCTGACTATGTATATAGTGGAGTGGTTTACTTTTCTCTCCATATGAATCTATCATATTGCGTACGTGCCACTGAAGAAAAAAACTTTATTTATAAATGACGCGACACCTACTAGTCATTCTCCCATAACCTTGCACTTGGCATCTCCAAAATATTAACCTTGCGATTAGCTCTTCGCCTCTTCGGGAAGTCGAGCAATAATGGTAGTGCAGTATATATCGTTCTGGCTATATGAGACCGAATGAATTGCTGCCCGTCCACCATGTGGGCGAGGGTCGAGGGGCGAGAGAGAGTGCTACATACGGAGCAAAATGAGTGAATCTACACTCAAAAATACGTCTATATACATCAGTGTTTGGAGTATGTACTAGCAGTTCATATTGAAATCTACTACTCCCTCCGTCTCGGTTTATAGGGCATGCGCATGGTTCTAAGTCATTGATTTGACAAATTAAATATGTGTAATATGTCACAAAAAATATTTTACTAGATACTTAAGCGGATATAGTTTCTAAACATATATGTTTCATCACATATAATACATATTTAGCTAGTTAAATTGTTAACCTAAAACTACATGCATGTCCTATAAACTGGGAAGGAGGAAGTAAAGGACATATATATTCCAAACAATATGATATAATCTCTATAACCAAGCTAGTAGGGACGAGGAGTAAACGGAGGGAGTAGTAAATTTTTATCCTAGTCATGCGAGCCACCGCGTTCATGGGCGAGGGAGCGGGCATAAGGCGGAGCAAGCTTCACCTCATACTGCGAGCCACTGCGCCCGTGGGCAGGGGAGACGGAGTACTAAGCAAGCTTCTCCTCATTCTATGAGTTGACGGGACACATCAAAAGTACTCCAGTGTATAGAGCCTTGCCTCTAAGTAGGCCCCACATGGTTTGCCTCTTTTTTAATTTAATAGAACGCGTCAAGTCGCAATTTGTTTGTTCCCCCGTGGTAGACGATCCTCCCTCCACCAAGGGGACAACCCACGTGCCAAATTACCACGTCGGCTGCCTTTTTCGTACAGAAATGAGCTCCACCGTGTACCCACGCGGGTGTGGTTGGGAAAGAGACGGGAGTACGTGTGCCGTGCATGCACCTCTTATCTTCGTGGACGCCCCCGCCTACGTGGGTGTGTGTGAGAGATACAAACCGCGTTCGTGAGTGT